>NC_084478.1:41283677-41586708 GCF_027409185.1 Cynocephalus volans | reverse complement strand
ACACACACACACAAAAAGAAGAAAACCAGGGGGAGGGGGGAAGAAGATATAACAACCACAATTACTTGAAGTTGATACGACAAGCAAACAGAAAGGACATTGTTGGGGGGGAGGGAGGAGAGGGAGGAGGGAGGGAGGTTTTGGTAAGGGGCCACAATAATCAACCACAATGTATATCGACAAAATAAAATTAAAAAAAAAAAAACCTTTTGAAACCTGAAAAAAAAGAAAAAGAAAAAAAAAAAAAACACAAAAGCCACACAAAAAATAAAAAAAGCGGTCTGGAAGCAATAAACTCTAGATAATATGAAACAAAACAAATTTCTCATAAGTAAACTCTGTAATCAGCATATCAACAAAGAGGCCAAAGTTTAATTTACTAATAACATAATGTATGCATATAAAAATCATGAAAATGCCCTTTGAAGACAAATTGCCCATTTAAAAAAAGACAAATCTATTGAGTAAAATCAGAATTACTAGTTTTAAACTACATTCAAAAACAGCAGATACAAATAGCTACTTTTCACTTAATAAATATTGAAAGTAAAGAAATAATATGTTATGCAAAACATCTATTCAGCACATTATAAAATAAACTCAGTAGTATCTTATGCTTTTTGATACTAATTGGGTCTATTTATCTCTTTTGGCATGAAATACTTAGTTCAAGAAGTTTTCTAAAGAAAATAAACAAAAAAGCCTTCTTGATAAATTAACAATAAAATAACATCATTCTATTTTACATCTGTGATCATGATGCATGACCAAATATTCACAAGCCCAGATTTGATATTCTAATGATTCTTGCTTATAATCACATTCTCTCTGCCCTCTGTTTTTGACCTTCTATTGTACCTCATAGAAAGAGAAGAGATAAAGAGAAGCAAGTTGCTAGACTAGAGCTACACTGGAGTGTTGCTTTGAACTCATCACTCATATTCTTGGCCTGGAAATGATTCTCAACCTGGTCACTTCCAGTTTTTGCTACAGGAGTAATATTAGGTAAATGGAAACCACTGAAATATATATCTATAATTTTCTGTTTATAATCTATTGAAAACAACACTTGCAATAACTTATTCAAATCTTGATTGCATGACGTGAATCAAACTTTTGACAGTGATTTTTCTTTGCATGCATGCAACTTTCATATATGTTTTATACCAGTAGGCACAAATGTATTACAAAAATAATATTCTCTAACCAATAAGCAAACTAATTCCCTAGAGAGATCATTTTTAGCAGTTTCTAACTAACTCTACTTGTTAGTTTGCTATTTATACCATTAAGATCCCTAATAAAGCAAGTTTTGATATACGGAACACCAATTATTTTATCAGCATAAGTTTCTTTTCCAAAAATGTCTTATTCATTTCTGTCACGTAAGGATAAGAAAATCTACAAAGGCCCTGAACCTTATGGATATTCTATTAGCCATAATAGGTTAGGATATGCTGTGGTAGCAATCAACTCCCAAATCTCAGTGGCTAAGCACAAAAAAATTTTCTGGCTTCTGCTCGAAATGGTCACCTTAGGGACTCAGGCTGAAGGAGGCTCCATCATGACATTTGGTTTCCCGATCAGTACAGTAGAGGGAAGAAAGTGATGCAGTGTCTCCCACTGGCAATTAAAAGTAATGTGTAAAACTTGGGCCTTTGCGACAGCCATAATTTGTACCCCGTGAATTAGAAACACACAATGCTGGGTTGCGGTGACAGAGAATGATCTTTGGTTACAGAGAAACAATAGAATAACAGGGACCTGATGACTTAATTGATCATCTGTTTTTAGGCCTGAATAATATTCCATTGTCTGAATGTACACAGATCATTTATCCATCCGCCCACTGCAGGGCATCTGGGTTGCTTCCAGTTTTGGCAATTATGAATAAAGCTGCTATAAAAATTTGCCTGCAAGTTTTGTGTGGACACAAGTTTTCAGTTCTTTTGAGTAAATACCAAGGGGCATGATTGCTAGGTTGTATGATAAGAGTATATTTAGTTTTGTAAGAAACTTCTGTCTTCCAAAGTGGCTGTACCATTTTGCATTTCCACTAGCAATGAGTGAAGGTCCCTGTGCTCCATATCCTCATCAGCATTTGGTATTGTCACTGTTCTGTATTTTGGCCATTCTAGTAGGTGTTATCAGTATCTTGTTGTTGTTTTAATTTCCATTTCCCTCGAGACATTTGATATGGACCATCTTTTCATGTGCCTATTTGCCATCTTCTTTTTGTGAGGTATTGATTAAGATTGTTGGCTCATTATTCAGTTGGGTTGTTTGCTTTCTTGTTGTTGAGCTTTAAAGAGTTCTTTGTATATTTTAGATAACAGTCTTTTATCAGATATCTCTTTTGCAAATCCTTTCTCCCAGTTTGTGGCTTATATTTTCATTCTCTTCACAGTCTTTCACAGAACAGAAATTTTTAATTTTAATGAAGTTCAATTTTTTTGAAATATAAAATTACCTTAGTGAGCAATATTTCAATATTCTATGTTTTTTTAGGAATTTATTATTTAATCGAACATATTGATTGTACATATTGATGGGGTACAGAGTTATATTTCAATACATGCACGTAATGTGTAATGATCGAATCAGGGTAGTTAGCATATCCATCATCACAAAAATTTATTACTTCTTTGTGATAAGAGCACTCGAATTCCTCTCTTCTAGCCATTTGAGAACATACAATAAATTGTTGTTAATTATGGATTCCTAGCATTACTGTACACCACTAGAACATATTTTTCTTATCTAGCTGTAATTTTGTGTCCATTAACCATACTCTCACTATCCCCTCTTCCCTCTCCCCTTCCCAGCCTCTAGTGACCACAATTTTACTCTCTACTTCTAAAAGTTCAACTTATTTTTTTTTTTAGCTCCCACATGAGAGTGAGAACGTGTGGTATTTATTTTTCTGTGCCTGACCTATTTCCCTTAATATAATGTCTTCCAGACTCATCTATATTGCTGCAAATGACAGGATTTAATTCATTTTCAGGGCTGAGTAGTATTCCATTGTGTATATATAACATATTTTATCCATTCATCTGTCAATGGACACCTTAGGTAGATTCCATATCTTGGCTATTGTGAATAGTGCTGCAATATACATGGTGTGCAGATATCTCTTAGGTATGCTAATTTTCTTTCTCTTGGATAAATACCCAGAAATGGGATTGCTGGATTGCATGATAGCTCTATTTTTAGTTTTTTGAGGAACTTCCATACAGTTTTCATAATGGCTGTACTAATTTACATTCCCACCAACAATGTATAGGAGTTCCCTTTTCTGCATCCACACTAGCTTTTGTTATTATTTGTCTTTGGATAATAGCCATTCTAACTGAAGTGACATGATATTTCATTGTGGTTTGGATTTGCTTTACCCTGATGATTGGTCATGTTGAGCATTTTCTCATATACCTGTTGGCCATTTGTATATCTTCTTTTAAGAAATGTTTATTCAGGTCATTTGCCCATTTTAAAATCAAATTCCTTGGTTTTTGCTGTTAAGTTATTTAAGTTCCTTGTGTATTCTGGACATTAATCCTCTGTTGGACAAATAGTTTGCAAATATTTTCTGCTGGTTGCCTCTTCATTCGGCCAATTGTTTCTTTTGCTGTGCAGAAGCTTTTTAGTTTGGTGCAATCCCATTTGTCTGTTTTTGCTTTTGTTGCCTGTGCTTTAGAAGTTTTCTCCATAAAATTTTTGCCCAGACCAATGTCTTGGAGTGTTTCCCCTATGTTTTTTTTCTAGTACTTTTATAGTTTCAAGTCTTACATTTAAGTCTTTAATTCATTTTGAGTTGATTTTGGTATATAGCAAGAGTAGGGATCCGGTTTCTTTCTTCTGCATGTGGATATCCAGTTTTCCCAGCACCATTTACTGAAGAGGCTGTCCTTTCCCCAGTGTATGTTCTTGGCACCTTTGTTAAAGATCAGTTGACTGTAGATATGTGAATTTATTTCTGGGTTCTCTGTTATGTTCCATTGGTCCATGTGTCTGTTTTTATGCCAGTACCAGGCTGTTTTGTTTACTATTGCTTTGTAGTATACTTTTAAGTTAGGTAGCATAATGCCTCCAGCTTTATGCTTTTTGCTCAGGATTGCTTTGGCTATTCAGGGTCTTCAGTGGTTCCATATGAATTTTAGCATTGTTTTTTCTATTTTGGTGAAGAATGTCATTGGGATTTTGACAGGGATTGCATTGAGTCTGTAGATTGCTTCAAGTAGTATGGTTATTTTGATGCTATTAATTCTTCCAATTCATGAGCATGGAATATTTTCTATTTATTTTTTGTGCCCTCTTTAATTTCTTTCATCAGTGTTTTGTAGTTTTCATTGTAGAGATTTTTCACCTCCTTAGTTAAATTTATTCCTGGGTATTTTATTTTTTTGGTAGACATTGTAAAAGGCATTGCTTTGTTGATTTTTTTTTCTGCCAGTTCATTGTTGGTGTATAGAAATGCTACTGATTTTTATATGGTTTTTTAAATTTTATTTTTAATTGACACATGGCAATTATACATACTTATGGGGTACAGTCTTATGTTTTCATACATGTATATGTTGTATAATATTCAGGTTAGGGGAGTTAATTATCAATCACCTTGTACATTTATCATTTCTTTGTGGTGAAAACATTCAAAAGCCTCTCCTCTAGCTATTGTGTAATATACAAAATTTAACTGTTAACCATAGTCACCCTACTGTGCAATGGTGTAGAAGGTAAGAATCTTGATTCTCACTTGATTTTTAGAATAGGGTTTTTAGGTAATGCAGGTATGGAGTAAAAACCCTCAAGAGACAAAAGTCTACAGCCAGCAGGCAAAAGCCTATCTAATCAACTCTAATCAAGTATATGTTGATTCTCAGTTGATTTTTAGATAGGGTTTTTAGGTAATGCATTGTCTCTGGCCAGGGGGCAAAAGTCCACAGATAGCTGGCAAAAGCCTATCTAATCAATTCTAATCACTGTTTAGGGGTGGGATGATGTACTTTGACTATTTAACATACTGACTGTCACTGAAAGATGTTGAAAGAATTGCTGTAAGGAAAAATGTGAAAAAATGTTTGCCAAGGGCGAGCTGTTTGTTTGGTGGAAATTTTAGAGACAGTTACTATAAGAATATAACTTTTGCTTAAATCATTTGGGGAGAGGTTATATTTTGGGTTAGATAATGATCACAGTCTGATCAATTTAGCTTTTCACAAATTGTACTTTGGAATGTCACTTTGTTAATTTAAATGATGTTACTAGTTTTCATTGTTTAAGCTATACTTAGCCATAGATAACTTTTGTCATATTGCCCATGTCTTTGAGTCCTTCTGAAATGATTGAATCAACTGATTTTTCTTGTGAAACTTCCTTGTCTTTACAATAAAAAACAGAAGCTAACTTTGAATCAGGGCTGTACCCAGTTTTCTCCTCCTAACAGAGGAGTTGCTGAGGTGCAGTCCCTTCGGGCTTCTCATTGATTCATGTTGCTTTGAGTAATCCTTTTTTTCCATCTCTGTTACACAGCAAGAAGTGTAATATAATAGAACATCAGAACTTATTCCTCCTATCTAATTGAATTTTGTACTCTTTGGCCAACCTGTTCCTGTTTTCCCTCCCCCGTCTTCCTTCCTATCTCTGGTAACCACTGTTCTACTCTCTGCCTCTACAATATCATTCTTTTTTAAATTCCACAAATTAGTGGGTCATATGGTATTTGTCTTTCTGTGCCTAGCTTAGTTCACTTAACATAATGTCCTCCAAGTCCATTCATGTTGCTACAAGTGACAGGATTTCATTCTTTTTATGGCTGGATAGTATTCCATTGTGTATATAAATGACATTTTAAAAACCATTCATCCATTGTTGGACACTTAAATTGATTCCATATCCTTGCTATTATAAATTGTACTACAATGAAGGAGTGCAGATATCTCTTTGACATACCAACTTCATTTCCTTTGGGTATGTACCCAGTAGTGAGATTGCTGGATCAAACGGTACCTCTATTTTTAACTTTTTTAGGAACCTCCATATTGTTTTCCATAATAGCTATACTAGTTTACACTCCCACCAACAGTTTACAAGTGTTCCCTATTCTCCACATTCTCACCAACACTTGTGTTCTTTTGTCTTTTTGATAATAGCAGTTCCACTGGAGTGAGCAGGACTGAAGCCATGTTGGAACCTAAAACCACATGGGCTCTAGGAAAATTTTTAAAAGACAGTTTTTTCTTTGCATGATTTCTCTGAATTCCCTGTTTTCCCATGGTTATTTGATATTTTGGAAACTTGGGCAAGATGACATTATTTACATGAATGTAAAATTGTTTTCTAGCCAGCATAAAGTTGTAGACTTGCATGTACTACCCAGACCATGAGATAACAGCAGAGATGGGAGTAGAAACCAGACAAAGTCTTGGTGAAATTTTGCACCCAAGACCTTGCATGAAGCCCTCACTGCTCACATGCCCCTCCCTCCTGCTTTTCACTTCACATATTCCATTCCCTCAACCCCCTCTTTAAAAACCCTTCAGTAAATATGAGTCTTTGAGATGGCTTTAGTCTGGCCATTCTCTTTCAGGCTTACGAGAGAGATGAGTTAGCCTACATATCTCCTCAGGTCACCAGTATTCCTGAATAAAAGCTGACTTCCATTTTCACCAACATTTGACTTCTGAGTGGTTTGTTTTTGAAAGGGGGCAAGCAGCTGGACCGGTGTGTCTGGTATCAAAATTTGATGAGCCATCCAGGAGTTGAGTAGCCCCTGTATCCAATTTTAGGGAGCCTCAGCCAGGAGTTGAGTGTGCCCAGTAACAATTCTAACTGGAGTGAGGCAGTATCTCATTGTTGTTTTGAACTGTGTCCCCCCCAGAGTTTAATATATTAGAAACTTAATCCCCACTCAGACAGTATTAAAAGGGTGGGAAATCCTATTATGGTAATTGAAAGGTGGGGCATTAAAGAGGTGATTAGATTGTGAAGACCATGCCCCAGTGAATGGGTGGGTGTGATGCTGATGACTTTAAAAGGAGAGCACATGAGAAGCTCTCTACCCTGCATCTGTTTTTCTTGCAATGTGATAGGCTGTGTTGCTGAAGTCACTACCAAAGAAGGATCTCACCAGATATGTTCCCTGGACTTTGGACTTCCAGCCTTCAAAACTGTAAGCAATAAATATTGTGTCTTTATAAATTACTCAGTTTCAAGTATTTCTATTATAAGCAACAGAAATGGACTAATACGATTAGTGATGTTGAAAATTTTTTCATATGCCTGTTGGTCATTTGTATGTCTTCTTTTGAGAAATGCCTATTACAATCCTTTGCCCATTTCTCAATTAAGTTACTTGTGTTTTTGCTGTTGAGTTGTTTATGTTCATTATACATTCTTAATATTAACCCCTTGTTGGATGTGCAGCTTGCAAATATTTTCTTCCATTCTTTAGACTGTCTCTTCACCCTGATAAGTTTCCTTTGATGTGCAAAACTTTTTAGTTTGATGTAATCCCACTTGTCTATATTTACTGTTATTGCTTGTGCTTTTGAAGTCATATTTAAAAATTCCCTGCTCAGCCTAGTGTCGTGGAGCATTTCCCCTGTGTTTTCATCTACTAGTTTCATAGTTTCAGATTTTATCAGCACCGCACTCTCCCGAGTGAGCCACGGGCGGGGCCTCATAGTTTCAGATTTTACATTTAAATCACTAATCCATTCTGAGTTGGGTTTTGTATATGTCAAGAGGTAGTAGTCTAGTCTCATTCTTCTGCATATGGATATCCAGTTTTCCCAGCAACATTTATTGAATAGATTACTTTTCTCCAATACGTATTCTTGGCAACTTTGTCAAAGATCAGTTGACTATAGGTGCGTGAATTTATTTCTGAGATCTCTATTCTGTTCCATTGGTCTATGTGCCTGTTTTTATACCACTACCATGCAGCTTTTGTGTCTATAGCCTTGTAGTATAATTTGAAGTTAGGTAATATGATACCTCCACCTTTGTTCATTTTTCTCAGGATTGCTTTGGATATTCAGGATTTTTTTTTTGGTCCCATGTGAACTTCAGGATTGTATGTGGATTTTGTATCCTGTAACTTTACTGAATTTATTAGTTCTCAGTTTATTGGTGGAATCTTTAGATTTTTCTATAAATAAAATCATGTTATCTGCAAACAGGGAAAATTTGACTTCTTCTTTTCCAATTTAGATGCCCTTTATTTCTTTCTCTTGCCTAATTACTCTGGCTAGAACTTCCAGTACTATGGTGAACAAGAGTAGTGAGAGTGGGCAACTTTGTCTTGTTCCTGTTCTTAAAAGAAAAGCTTTCAACTTTTCCTAGTTCAGGATGATGTTAGCTGTGGGTTTATCATATATGGCCTTTATTGTGTTGAGATACTCTCTGTCTATAACTTTTCTTGAGAGTTTTTATCATGAAGCAATGTTGAATTTTGTCAAATGTTTCTTCTGCATCTTTTGAGATGAACATATGGTTTTTGACCTTCATTTTATTGATGTGGCACATCACATTTATTGATTTGCATATGTCGAAACATCCTTGCATCCCAGGGATAAACCAACTTGATCATGGTGTATAATCTTGTTGATGTGCTGTGTAGTGGATTGAATTATGTTCCCCCAAAACTCACTGAAGCTTGAATTGTGTCTCCCAAGTTTTATGTATTAGAAACTTAGCCCCCATTGTGACTGTTATGAGGGTGGGAAATCCTATTACGGTAACTGAAAGGTGGAGCCTTGAAGAGGTGATTGGATTGTAGGACCATGGAGTAGTGAATGGGTTAAAAATGGTGGTCTGGGGTGTGGTTCTGAGGGCTTTAAAAGAAGATAGGAAAGTCTCTCTGCTCTCTCTGCTCTGCCATTTTCACAATGTGATACCCTGTCATCACTGTTGCCACCACCAAGACCTTCACCATCTGTATTCCCTGGACTTTGGACTTCCCAGCCTTAGAAAACGGTAAGCAATAAATTTTGTTTTCTTTACAAATTACCCAGTTCTGTGTATTTTGTTATAAGCAGCAGGAACAGACCAATACATATTGTTTGCTAGTATTTTGTTAAGAATTTTTGCATCTATGTTCATCAGGGATATTGACCTATAGTTTTCTTTTTGGGTTTTGTCCTTGTCCAATTTTGGTATTGTGGTGTTGATGGCCTCTAAGAATGACTTTGAGATAATACACTCTGCTTTGATTTTTTGGAATAGCGTGAGAAGAATTGGAATTAATTCTTCTTAGAAAGTTTGGTAGATTTCAGCACTGAAGTCATCTGGTCCCAGGCTTTTCTTTTTTGGGAGACTGCTGGTTAGTAATTCAACCTTGTTATTTATTATATGTCTCTTTAGGTTTTCCATTTCTTCTTGGTTCAGTTTTGGTAGGTTGTATGTGTCCAGAAATTTACTCATTTCCTCCAGACTTTTCCAATTTGTGTATAGTTGTTCATAATAGTCTGTAATGATTTCTTGTACTTCTGTGGTATCCATTGTAATGCTTCCTTTTTAATTTCTGATTTTCATATTTGGTTATTCTCTTTTTTTCTTATTTAATCTAGTTAATGGTTTGTCAATTTTGTTTATCTTTTCAAAAAACCAATGTTTCGTTTTGTTGATCTTTTGTATTTTTTTTCTCTTTTGGTCTCTATTTCATTTAGTTCTGCTCTGATGTTTACTTATTTTTGCCTACTAATTTTGAGATTAGACTGTTCTTGCTCTTCTAGTTTCTTGAGGCTCAACATTAGGTTGTTTATTTGAAATCTTTCTACTTTTTTGATGTAAGCACATGTTGCAATAAACTTCCCTCTAGTACTGCTTTTGTAGTATTACATAGGTTTTGGTATGATTTGCTTCTACTTTCATTTATTTCAAGGAATTTCTTGATGTCTAAATTTTTTTTCACCCCTTAGTCATTCAGGAGCAGGTTGTTTAATTTTCATGTATTTGTAGTTTCCAAACTTCATTTGTTATTGATTTCTAGTTTTATTCTATTATGGTCTAAAAAGATACTTGATATTATTCCAGCTTTTTAAAATATATTGGCACTAGGCTTGTCACCTAACATGTGGTCTGTCCTGGAGAATGATCAATGTGATAAGAATGTGTATTCTGCAGTTGTTGGATGAAATGTTCTGTAAATGTCTGTCAGGTCCATTTGGTTTATAGCCCAGTTTAAATCTAATGTGTCTTTATTTTTTTTGTCTGGATGATCTGGCCAGTGCTGAGTGGGGGGTTAAAGTCCCTAGCTATTATTGTATTGGGTTCCATATCTTCCTTCAGATTCAATACTATTTGCTTATATATTGGGTGCATATATATTTACAATTGTTATATTCTCTTGCTGAACTGATCCCTTTATCATTATATAATGTCATTCTTCATCTCTTTTTATAGTTTTCAGTTTAGAGTATATCTTATCTGATATAAGTATAGCCACTCTTGCTCATTTTTGGTTTCCATTTGCATAGAATATCTTTTTCCATCCCTTCACTATTAGTCAGGTAGAGTTAGTTTCTTATAGGCAGCATATAGTTGGGCCTTGTTTTTTTAATGCGTTTAGCCAGTCTATACCTTTTAAATGAGGAATTTAATTCATTTACATTTAAGGTCATGCTAGTCCGTTTCTGTTGCTTAAGACAAAATAATTGGAACTGGGTACTTTGTAAGAAAATGAAATTTATTGCTTACAGTTGCAGAAGCTGGGAAATCCAAAGTCCAGGGGACACATCTGGTGAGGGTCTTCTTTTGTAGTGGCTTTACAGCAATGCAGGGGTCTCACGTGGCAGAAAATGGCAGAGCAAAGAGAGATAGACTCTCATGTGCTCTCCTTTTAAAGCCCTTAGAACCACACCCATGGCCACCATTATTAATCCATTCACTAGGATATGGTCATCAGAATCTAATCACCTCTTCAAGGCCCCACCTTTCAATTACCATAATAGGATTTCCCACCCTCAACAGTTACAATGGGGATTAAGTTTTGGGGGGGACATTCAACCCAAGGCAAAGATTATTAAAAGGTATTGCCTGACTAGTGACATTTTGTTAAATTTTTATGGTTGTTTTATATATCCTTTGTTACTGTCTCTTTTATTGTTTGTCTTTTCTGTTTGATGGTTTTTTGGTTGTAATAAGCTATAATTTCTTTCTCTATCTCATTTGCATATCAGCTGTACCAGTAAGTTTTATTCTTTCATATGTTATAATGGTCATTATCATTCTTTTGCTTACAAATATAGGACGTTCTTAAGAATTTCTTGTAGTGCTGGATTAGTGGTGATTAATTTCCAGTTTATGTTTGTCTGGGAAAAACACTATTTCTCCTTCATTTATAAAGGATAGCTTTGCTGGTTATAGTATTCTTGGCTGACATTTTCTTTTCTTTTTTTAAATTTTATAAACAAAATTTTATTCATAACAATTTGATATAGACTACTACAGTTTTTTTCTTTCAGCACTTTGAATATATAATCACACTCTCTCCTGGCCTGTAAGGTTTTTGCTGAGAAATGTGCTGTTAATTTGATGGGGATTCCCTGTAGGTGGTTTGGTGCTTTTCTCTTGCTGTTTTTACAATTCTTGCCTTGTCTTTGACTTTTGACAATTTGACTACAGTGTGTCTTGGAGAGGAACTTTCTGGGTTAAATCTGTTTGGAGATCTTTGTGTCTCTTGGATCTGGAAGTCCATATCTCTCCCAATAATTGGGAAATTTTCAGCTATTATTCTATTAAGTAGATTACTGATGCCTTTTGCCTTGTCTTCCCCTTCCCAAACACTCATAATAAAGATGTTTGTATGCTTAAAGTTGTCCCATAGATATCATCAGTTCTTCATTTTTTAAATTCTTTTTTCTTTCTTTTTTTATTCTACTGGGTTATTTTAAAAGCATGTCTTCAAGTTCAGAAATTCTTTTTTCTGCTTGATCTAGCCTGTTGCTTAAGCTCTCCATTGTATTTTTTTATTTTATTTAATCAATTCCTTAGTTCCAAGATTTCTGCTTGGTTCATTTTTATGATACCTATATCTTTATTGATCTTTCTCAGATTATGAATTGTTTTTCTGATTTCATTGTGTTGTCTATCTGTATTTTCTGGCATCTCATTGAGTTTCCTAAAGATTATTATTTGGAATTACTTTTCAGGCATTTCATAGACTTGCTTTTCTTTGGAGTCTGGTACTAGAGAATTATGGCATTACTTTGCGGGTGTCATATTTCCTTGCTTTTTCATGTTTCTCATATTCCTACATTGATGTCGGAGCACCTGGTGGAAAAGACATTTCTTCTAATCCTCTGGAGTAGCTTTTGAAGAGAGAGACTCTTTCCTGTAGATGTGTTCCATAGTGTCAATTGGGTAGGGTATTTTAGGTTTGGTTCCAGATGAGTGCAATAGTGTAGTCTCCATGTGATTTCTTCAACTGTATTCAATGTTGGAGTTGTCTGTGAGTTTCTCCATGGATTAGGTGCTGGGGTGCTTGGCAGCTCCCTGCTTTAATGGGTAACACTGGACTGGGTTGTTGGGGTCATTGGCAAGGTCTTGGGCTCTTGGGAGGAGCATTGGGGTACACTGCAACTCCTCAGCTGGAGTGGGTGACCCTGGGTGGGCTCATTGGTGCCCTGGCTAAAAATCCTGTACCCCTGATAGAGGCACTGGTGTGCTCTACAGCTCTGTAGCTTAAATGGGCACCAGGTGGGTGGGATGGTTGGGGCTGTGGCCAGGATTCTGGACTTTGAGGGAGACAATGAGATACTTAGCAGCTCCTCAGCTGAAGTGAGCAACTTGAGGTGGGGTCCCTTGGTCTTTGGGCTTGGCCCTGAACCCCCAAAAGTGGTGCTGGGGTATTCTGCAGCTCCTCAGCTGGAGTAGACCACTCTGAGTGAGGTTGTTGTGGTTGTGAGTGGGACCCTATGACCCCAAAATAGACATTGGGTTGCTCTGCAGTTCCTCAGCTGGAGTGGGTGGCCCCATGCAAGGTCACTTTAGTCATTGGCAGAACCCCATGTCCCCAGTAGAGATGGTAGTTTGCTGTGCAGCTCCCCAGATAGGGCAAGTGGCCTTGGGCAGGCCCACTGGAACTACAGACAGGGTTCTGTGTCCCTGAGAGGGGTTTGTGGGTGCTCCACAGCTTCCCAGCTAGTGTGGGTGGCTCTGGGCAAGTTTCCTGGAGCCATAGCAGACTCTGTGCCCCTTGGAGAGGTGCACGGAGAATCCACTGAAGAGAGCAAGCCACCAACAGTGGGAGAAGGCCCTGATCAGTCATCTGGCTCCCTCTGTCCTCAGGGTGGCCTATGTACTGCACCAGACTGCCTCTTCCCAGGGTGCAGGGTATTGTGTGGGCTTGGGTGCCAAAGTCACAGTGTGATGAGAGGGCCTTAGAGCTGTGGAGATGCCAGGGCTAATGTGCCCTGGGGCAAAATGCACTCTGGTGTTGGCTCTCAACCCAAAATGGTGACGTCCTATAGCAGCCTAAGACCTGGGACATGGGAGGGCTCAGCATGAACTCACTGTCTGGGTTAATGCAGTTGGGTGGGCTCCCAGAAGTTCCTCACACTTGGTTCATGGCCTGTGAGGGCCACACAACTCCTTTGTAGCTTGGATTGCAGGTGCCTGTGGTACAAGTGGGGACTGTTTGGGATTCCCCTTGCCTACTTTTTCTCCCCTTGCCTACTTTTTCTCCAAAGTAAGGAGTCTCTCTTGGCTCTGAGCCAATCTTGGTCAGGCACTTCACTTGTCTTTCCATGCTGCCATCATGAGTTTCTGAACCTCAGGGGGTCTTCTTCACCCTTTTCCTGAATTCCAATATTTTCTCCCAGAAACTCTATTCAATGTGTGGCTATTCACTTGTTGTTTTGGACTTTCTTTGCATCAGAAGTGAGAGCTGGGCATCTCTAGTCAGCCATCTTGAACATCCAGTTGTTTTCTTTTTTTAACCAATTGTGTCTTTGCTATCTTATCTAAAAAGTCATTGCCAAACACAAGGCCATCTAGATTTTCTTCTGTGTGATCTCGTAGGAGTTTTATAGTTTTCTGTTTTACATTTAGGTCTATGATCCACGTTGAGTTAATTTTTGTGAAGGGTTTAAAGTCTGGGCCTAGATTTTTTTTCTTTTTTTTCCATCTGAAGGTTCAGTTGTCCCAGCACCATTTGGTGAAAACACTATCTTTTCTCCATTGTATTGCCTTTCCTCCTTTGTCAAAGATCAGTTGACTGTAATTATCTGGGTCTATTTCTAGGATCTCTACTCTGTTCCATTGATCTGTCTATTCTTTCACCAATATCACAATGTCTTGATTATTGTACTTTTATAGTAAGCCTTGAAGTCAGGTAGTATCAGTCCTCAGACTTTGTTTTTCATTAATATTGTTTTGGCTATTCTGAATCTTTGCTTCTTTAAATTAATGTTAGAATTGGTTTTTCAATATCCACAAAATAACTTGCTGTGATTTTGATTCAATTGCATTGAATCTATATGTCAGTTGGGAAGAACTGACATCTTGACAAATTGAGTCTTCCTATCCAAGGAAGTGGAATATTGCTCCCATTTATTTTATTTCCTTTTAGATTTCTTTCAGTGTTTTGTAGTTTTTCTCATATAGATCTTGTACATATTTTGTTAGATTTATACCTAAGTATTTTATTTTTGGGGTGCTAATGTAAATAACAATTGGATTTATTTCAAATTTCACTTTTTCATTGCTGTGATATAAGAAAACAATTGACTTTGGCATATTACCTTTGTACTCTGCAACCTTGCTATAATTGCTTATCAGTTCTAGGAGTTTTTATTTGTTGTTATTGATTTTTTTGTATTTTCTACATAGATTATCATGTTATCTATGAACAGAAACAGTTTTCTTTCCCCAGTCATCATATTATTTTTTTCTTATTGCATTAGCTAGGATTTCCAGTACAGTTTTGAAAAGGACTGGTGAGAGGGAACATCTTTGCCTTGTTTCTTATCTTAGTGGGAAAGCTTCTAGTTTCTCACCATTAAGTGTGATGTTAGCTGTAGGTTTTTGTAGACACTCTCTATCAAGTTGAGGAAGTTCTCCTCTATTCATAGCTTACTGAGAGTATTTTTTTTTTATCATAAATGGGTGCTGAATTTTGCCAAATGCTTTTTCCTGCATCTATTAATAGAATCATGTGATTTTTCTTCTTTAGTCTGTTAGTGTGATAGATCACATTAATTGGTTTTTGAGTGTTGAACCAACCTTGCATACC
Source organism: Cynocephalus volans (assembly GCF_027409185.1). Classification (NCBI taxonomy): domain Eukaryota; kingdom Metazoa; phylum Chordata; class Mammalia; order Dermoptera; family Cynocephalidae; genus Cynocephalus; species Cynocephalus volans. The sequence continues at coordinate 41,571,470 of NC_084478.1, read as the reverse complement.
TGGGAAAATTCCTACTTGGTTATAGTACATAATTCTTTTTATAATTATTGAATTCAATTTACTTATATATTAAGAATTTTTGTGTCTGTGCCCATAAGAAATATTGTTTTTTTATTCTGATGTCTGTCTTGTGGAATTAGGGTGATATTGTCTCATAAAATGAGTTAGGAAGTATTCCCTCTGCTTCTGTCTTCTAGAAGAGGTTTTAGAGAATTAGTATAATTTCTTCCTTTAATGTTTGGTAGAATTTACCAGTGAAACTATATGGGCCTCATGCTTTCTGTTTAAGTTTTATTTTTAATTCAACTTCTTTAATAGATATAGGCCTATTCAGATCACCGAAACTCATGAGGAGAATAGAAAGATTGTGTCTTTTGATGAATTGCTCCATTTTATCTAGGCCTTTATTAATCTTTGGTAGCTTAGGCTCTAGTAAATTAATTTCTCCTGAAGATAGGCCTTGTTAAGAAGAACAGTGCTGTGGGTATTTCAAAATGGATTTTCCTTTCCCCTTGCCAGAGCATGAGAGGACTCCTCCCCCATAAATATTTGCTGTGATAATCAAGTCAAACTCCTAGAAGTAAAACTCAAAAAATAAAACCAGGCAGCCCCTACACTTTTAACTGTCAGGGTTGTACACACTAAGTCTCCAGCAACTTAATAACTGCAGTTCATATTTTTCTACCCTGCCACTGGTTCCCATGAAGGTTTCAGCTTGTGGGTTTCTGTTCTTGTAAGTTGTGATTCTCTGTATCCACCTGTCTTTCCAGTTTTGGAGGGCAGCAGTTTTCTCTGTGCTAAGGTTTGAATGTTTGTATCCCTCCAAAATTTATATGTTGAAATCCTAACCCCCGAGGTGATGGTATTAGGAGCTGGGGATTTTAGGAGGTGATTAGTTCATAAGGGTGGAGCCCTCATGAATGGGATAATGCCCTTATAAAATAGACCTCAGGAAGCTCTTTTATTTCTTCTGCCATGTGAGGATGCAGTGAGAAGATGGACATCAATGAGGAAGCAGGCCCTAACCAGATACCAAATCTACTGGCACCTTGATCTTGGACTTCCTAGCCTCCAGAACTGAGAAATAAATTCCTGTTGTTTATAAGCCACTTGGTCTAAGGTATTTTGTTAGAACAACCTAAACCTTGTTACCTCACTTCTCTAATACATCTAATAAAAGTTGATTTTTCATTTTGTTCAGCTTTTTACTTGTTAAAATGGAGTAGATCTTCCAAGCTCCTTACATGTACAACTGGAAACCCAGCTTTCTTTATTAATGCCCTAATTAGAACAGTAGCTACAATTTGAGAACTCAACTATATTTCAGGCATTGCACTAAGTATCTTACAGTTGAAGAAACTGTAGCTTGACTAGTTAATTATAATGCCCAGGGTTACAGAACTAGATAGGGACACAGGTGATCATTAGCCTTGTCTGTCAGACTTCCGAAACTATGCTTTTCATTTTGGGGTCTTCTAAATCTCAACCTAATCTAAATGTATACATCTCAAAACCAACTCTGAAGACAGATGCACTTATATTTCTCCAATAAGAATTATTTTCATTAAGAGATGATAAGAGTCCAACAGTCTTCAAAATAGTTACACATTTATTCATCCCACATACTACTAATGTAAGTTTTGCTTTGCATTCTGAGGCAGTCTGAAAGCATGATACGATTTTTTAAAAGTCTATGCAGTCCATGCTCTGATGAAACAGTAGCTTCTATATATATTTATATATATTATATATATATATATTTGCTTTTAACAAAAGGCAAAACCAGAATCATGATCTCAGGTGAGAATTGGAATTGCTTGCTTGATATTCTCAGGCAGTACTTTAATTGGTGAATGTGAGCAGAAAAAATTTGAAGGGTACATCAAAGCAAATTATTTCTTTTGATGTAGTCATCCAAGATATATTTTGAGTACGAATGAGATGAGAAGAAAAGAGATCCAGACAAATTTTCCCAGATGCCAGGCATCCAGCAGATAAAAGCAAGGCTCTCAAAAAACCACCTGGTGCTCCCATAGAAGTTTAATATTATGGAGTCACAGGAAAGTGACATCAGCAAGATGGAAGAAGAGGAGGTCCCCTCTTGTATCCCTCCACAGCAACAATAATTTCACAGCCATCCACAGACAAAAGTGCCTTTGTGGAAGCTTCAGGATCCAGGTAGGTTATTATGAAATCCCAGTAAAGCCCAAGACATAGAAGGGTCTTTTGAGAGGGCAGAAGTGCACCCAGGTGGCAGACTTGCTGACCACATCCCCAGCTCCGCACTTAGCAGTAGGCTAGCCCCCATTTACATTCAGCTACAGCTCTATTTGACCTTGGTCCTACTACCAGAACCATCTGCCTAGGGAACTAAAAGGAGTCACACCCACTTATGGCTTGGATGACAGGCCTGCTGAACTCAATGTCAGCTCTAGACTCTGAAATGGCTCTAAGACTAGGCTCTAGCTCTTCTCAGCAGTAATTAGAGATCAGTCCTCCCAGTGGCACAGTGACACAGGGGGAAACATACCTGTCTGAGTCCTTGGGGCAGGCTTGCTAACCTCAGTCCTACAACAGACCCTGAAATGTCTGAGACTCAGCTGCAGTCCCTCTCAGCAGTATTCTGAGAACAGTCTTGCTGGTGGCACAGGGAAACAGAGGGAGACATGCCTACTTTAGTCCCCTGGGCAGGCCTACTGACCTCAATCCTGGATGTGAACCCTGAAGAAGTCCTGCAATTCAATCCATTTCAGCCCTTCTTGACCATAAACCAACGCAGTACTGCCTACCCAGGTATCACCCAATGACCCAGTGAAAGCTTTCCCATAAACCCAGAGGAAGCCATACCTGTTTGCAAACCTGGTAATAGGCCTGCTGTTTGTGGACCCTGAAGTGGATATCCATCCCAGGGTTAGGCCTACAGACCAAGGTTCTAGAAATAGTTCAGTCCACCCAGGGACCAGATAGGATCCATGTATGCTTAAATCCCCTCATAATAGGCCCACCAACCATGACCCCACTGCAGACACAGCAACAGACACATGACCCAGCTCCAACCACATTTTATCATGATCACAGGTGATTCCATTAGCGCAGGAACCTAACAGGAGAAGGCCTGCTAAAACCAGTCTTTAAAGACTGGAAAAGGTGCTTGCTTCTTCAAATGCATAGACAAGCAAGGCTACACAGATAATGAAGAATCAGGCAAATATGATACCACCAAAGGAAACTAATAAAGCTCCAGCATCCAACCCCAAAGAAGTGGAGATCTATAAATTAACTGAGAGAGAATTTAAAAATAATCATTTTAAAGAAGCTCAATGATATGCAAGAAAATACAGATAATGAAATGAAATTAGGAAAACAATGCATGAACAAAATTAGAAATTTAATAAAGGAATAGAAACCACAAAAAAGAACCTAACAGAAATCCACAGGTGAAGAATGACAGATCTGAAAAATCTAATAAAGAGCTTCAACAGCAGGCTTGAGCATGCAGAAGAAAGAATTAGCAAACTCAAAGACAAGTCATTTGAAATTAGCCTTAGAAGAACAAAAAGAGAAAAGAATAAAAAACAGTGAAGAAAGCACAAGGGACCTATAGGACACTAAACATACAAATACACTAATTCTGGAAGTCCAAAAAGGAAGAGAGAGGGGGAAAAAGCTTATTTGAAGAAATACTGTATAAGACATCCCAAATCCTGGGAGGGATATGGACATCTAGATTTATAAAGCTCGAAGGACCCAAGTAAGATCAACACAAAGAAGAAGGCTCTAAGGCCCATTATAGTCAAATTGGACTCGAAGGCACGTTATAGTCAAATTGTAAAAAGTTAAAGAGAATTTTACCCCTCCCTCCCACTGCTCTGCAACAATATCCTGGAATGTGAAAAATAATATTAATAAAATTTCATTTTCTTTTAAAAAAAAAGAGAATTTTGAAAGCAGCAAGAGATAAGAAGCTTATAACATATAAGGGAACACCCATATGCCTAATAGTAGACTTCCCAACAAAAACATTACAAGCCAGGAAGAAATGGGATTGTGGAATATACTACAAAGCATATGTAGGACCTGGTTTTCCAAAGCCTTGCAGTTTCAAATATTGACCTTGCGGAGGACTGGAAATTTCCCTCAGGGTATAAGTCTCTGTTGCAAGATAAGGATTGTGGCACAACAGGTTGCTGGCTCAAAGACAGACTAGTTACTGATTGTTATGTAAAGATACTGAGAAATTGCTGTTAAGAAGGAATGTTTGCTGAGATTAAACTGTTGTTGACAGGACCACTTAATTGCCTTACTGGAATGTCATCTGGCTTGTTTCACTGAAAGTTACCAGCCTATACTGTTAAACTGTAACTCCATCTTTGTTCTCTTCCTGTAACTTCCTGGTCTGGAAAATAAATGCAGGAAGAGCCCCAATTCGGCATTAATTTCCCAAAGAAGGGATGCCTCTCTCTTGAGGGTTCCAGGAGATTAACCACTTCGGGACCTCTCACTGCTCAGAAGAGATGGGCTTTGAGTAATCCTTTCATCTCTGCCACCCAGGAGAAGTGGGGTGACAAATCCGTGGGGGGCAAAGCAACGCAAAGCAACATGGGATGATATATTCAAAGTGCCAAAACAAACAAACAAACAAACAAACAAAAAACCACTGCCAACTATACTACTAATACTATACCCTGCAAAGCTATCCTTCAGAAATGGAGAGATAAAGACCTTCCCTGACAAACAAAAACTGAGGAAGTTTGACCACAAGACATGCCTTACAAGAAATGCTAAAGGGAGTTCAAGTTGAAACAAAAGAATACAAATTAACAACACGAAAACATACAAAAATTTAAAACTATGACAAAGGTAAATATATAGACAATTTTAGAATACAGGTTGAGTATCCCTTATCCAAAATGCTTGGCACCAGAAGTATTTCAGATTTTGGAATTTTTATTGATTTTAGAATATTTGCATTATACTTACCAATTCAGTATTTCTAATCTGAAAATTTGAAATCCAAAATACCCCAACGAGCATTTCCTTTAAGCATCATGCTCGTGCTCAAAAAGTTTCTGATTTTGGAGCATTTTTGGATTTTGAACTTTAAGATTAGGGATATTTAACCTATACCACAATGGTGGTGTATAAATCACTTTTAATTCTAGCATAAGAGTTAAAACACAAAAATAACAAAATGACTATAACTACAATGATTTGGTAATGGATACACAATATAGAAAAATGTAAATTTTGACATCAAAAACATAATATGTGTGGGAGAAAGTAACAGTGTAGTTTCTGTACTGATTGAAGTTAAGTTGTTATCAGTTTAAAATAACCTGTTATAATACAAGATGGTCTACATAAGCCTCATGGTAACCATAAAGCAAAAACCTATAATAGATAGACAAAAGATAAGAAAGAAAAGAATCAAGGCATACTAGTACAGAAAATCATCAGATCAGAAAGGAAGACAGAAGGGCCAGCCCATGGCTCACTTGGGAGAGTGTGGTGCTGACACCAAGGCCACAGGTTTGGATCCCTATATAGGGATGGCTGGTTAGCTCACTTCAGAGAGTGTGGTGCTGACAACACCAAGTCAGGGGTCAGATCCCCTTACCAGTTATCTTTAAAAAAAAAAAAAGAAAAAGAAAGGAAGACAGAGAGGAAGAAAGAAACAAAGGATCAACAAAACAACCAGAAAACAATTAATAAAATGACAGTAACAAGTTCTTACCTATCAATAATTACCTGAATGTAAATGGTTTAAATTCTCCAATCAAAAGATATGGAGTAGCTGAATGGATAAAAACCAAAAAACACAAGACCCACTTATATGGTGCTTAGAAGAGACTCACTTTAGCTTTAAGGACACACATAGACTGAAAATGAAGGGATAGAAAGAGATAGTCCATGCAAATGGAAACCAAACATAGAGCAGTGGTAGCTATATTAATGTCAGATGAAATAGACTTCAAGTCAAAAACAGTCACAAAGAGACAAAGAGACAAAGGTCATTATATAATGATAAAGGAGTCAGTTCATCAAGATGATATAATAGTTGTAAATGTATATATGAGTATACCTAACATTGGAGTACATAAATATATAAAGCAAACATTAATAGATCTGAAGGGAGAGATACAGCAATAGAATAGTAGGAGACTTCAATGCCTCACTTTTAGAATAGATAAATCATCCAGACCCCCTCCCCCCAAATAAGAAAACAGCAGTCTTGACCTGTGTTTCAGACCAAACGGACCAACCAGACATATGTAGAACATGTCATTCAACCTTAACAGAATGCACATTCTTCTCAGGCAAACATGAAACATTCTGCAATATAGATTATGTTGTTAGGCCAAAAAAAGGCTTAAGTATAAGATGACTGAAATTGTATGAAGTATCTTTTCTGACCACAATGGCATGAAACTAGGATTCAATGACAGGAGGAATTTTGAAAAATACATAAATATGTGGAAATTAAACAACATGCTCCTGGATAACCAATGGGTCAAAAAATAAGTTAAAAGAGACATTAAAAAAAATTGAGACAAACAAATGGAAACACAACATACCAAAACTTATGGAATGCAGCAAAAGCAATTCTAAGAATATTTACACATATATTAAAGAAAGATCCCAAACAACCTAATTTCACACTTCAAACAACTAGTGCCTGAGGTTGAATGTCCCCACTAAAACTTAATCCCCACTGTAACTGTTGAGGGTGGGAAATCCTATTATGGTAATTGAAAGGGGGAGCCTTGAAGAGGTGATTAGATTTCAGGATGATGCCACAGTGAATGAATTAATAATCATGGTCAGAGGCATGGTTCTGAGGGCTTTAAAAGCGGAACACAAAATGTCTGTCTGTCTCTCTCTGCTCCTCCATTTTCTGCCATGTGAGACCTCTGGATCACTGTTTTCACCAGACCCCCCCCCCCCAGACCCTCACCAGATGTGTTCCCTGGACTTTGGACTTCTTAACCTTCAAAACTGTAAGGATTCCCCCCCCACACACACACACAAAGTACCCAGTTCCAGGTATTTTGATATAAGCAACAGAAATGGATTGATGCAACTAGGAAAACAAACAAACTACTAACCCTAAAGTTAGTAGAAGGAAAAAAAATAAAGATCAGAGCAGAAATAAATGAGATAGAGACTACAAAAATAGAAAAGAGGAATAAAACTAAGTTGATTTTTTTAAAAAGATAAAATTGACAAACTTTTAGCTAGACTAAGAAAAAAAGAGAAGAGAAAGTCAGAGATAAAAAAAAAAGAAGATATTGCAACTGATATCACAGATATACAAAGAGCCATAAGAGACTATTACGAATGATTACATGGCAACAAACTTGATAACATAGAAGAAATGGATAAATTACTAGATACATACAACTTACTAAGACTGAATCATGGAGAAATAAAAAATCCAAACACAGCAATAGTCAGTAAGGAGATTAAGTCAATAATAATAAGTCTCCCACCAAAGAAAAGCCCAGGACCTGACAGCTTCATCACTGAATTCTAAACATTTAAAAAAGAAATATCCCTCTGCTCCACCATTCTCACCATGTGACACCCTGCATTGCTGTAGAGTCACCTCACCATATGTGTTCCCTGGACTGTGGACTTCCCAATCTCTGAACCGTAAGCAATAAATTTCATTTTCTTACAAAGTACCCAGTTTCGGGTATTTTGTTGAAAGTAACAGAAACAGACTAATACAGAAAACTGGTACCAGAGAAGTGGGGTGTTGCTTATAACAAATACTTGAAAATCTAGAAGTGGCTTTGGAACTAGGTATTTAGGAGAGGCTGGTAGAATTCAGAGGGACAGGCTAGGAAAAGCCTAGATGCTGATGAGGAAAGTTTGGAACATCTTAGAGACTGGTTAAATGTTGGTGAATAGAATGCTGATAGAAATATGGGCTGTAAAGGCCGTTCTAAGGAGGTCTCAGAAATAAGGAGGATTTTATTGGAACTGGGGCAAAGATCACCCTTGCTATGAACTGGCAAGGAACTTGGCTGCATTCTGTTCATGTCCCAAAGTTTTATGGAATGTGGAACTTAATGATGACCAGGATGTTTGGTAGAAGAAACTTCTAAGCAGCAAAGCATTCTGGAAGCCACAAGGCTACTTCCAACAGCCTACACTGAATTATGACAGAAAAAGCATGACATAAAGACAGAATTTGTAATTCAAAAGAAAGCAGAGGGCAAAAAGTTGGAAAACCTAAAGCCTGGCCACAAAATCAAAGGTGTAGCCCAGTGACCATTTGCTCAGGAGATTACAGAAGAAAGGGATTATCAAGAGAATGGAAAAAAAGGATTTGAAGATGTTTCAGAGATCTTCAAGGCTGCCCCTCCTAACAAAGGACTAGAGGCCTAGTGAGTGAGAATGGTCTTGGGGAACAGGCCCAAGGTGCCCTTCACAGGCTTTCTGCCCAGGGCCACCTCAGGAAGCTGCTTCGTACACCTGTTTGATTGCTCCATCCTGGCTGTTTGGCTGCTCCAGCTGTAGCTAAATTGGTCCCAGGTGTGGCTGGGCCTGCAGCTTTGGAAAATACAAGCTGGAATCATTGGCGGCATCCACGTGGTGTTAAGCATGCAGGCTCACAGAATGCTAGAGTTGTAGAGGTTTGGGAGCCTCCACTCCAGTTTCAAAGGGTGTATGGAAAAGCCTGGAGACCCAAGAAGAGATGTCACAGGGATGGAGTGACTGCAGACAGTCTTCACTAGGGTAATGCCAAGTGGGAATGGGGGGTCAGAGTTGCAGCAGAAAAAACCCAGTGCCATGCCTAGTGGAGCCTTGAAAGCAGGACGGCCATGGAGACCCCAGAATTATAGAGCTACCCAGATGCAATGCTACCCTGCCAAGAGCTGAATCATGGTCTGAGACCAGGAAATCCATAGGAACAGAGATGCCTGAAGACTTGGGGACCCAACCCCCACATCAGTATGCAGAGGACGTTGAACATGGAGTCAAGGTACATGATTCACCAGCTTTGAGATTTGATGCCTGCCTTTCTAGGTTTGAAGCTTGTTTGGGATCCATTACCCTTTTCTTTCGTCCTATTTCTCCCCTTGTGAATGAGAATATGTACCCTATGCTTGTTCCACAATTTTATCTTGGTAGTAGATAATTTGTTTTGATTTCACCTATGGAACTTTGAACTTTGTAATTTTGAGTTGAAACAGGTTAAGACTTTGGGGATGGAATGAATGTATTTACCTGTGTGAAGGACATAAGCTTTGAGGGCCGGGGTGGAATGATATAGATTGAACTGTAACCCCCAAGATCCATATATTAGAAACGTAACCCCCACTGTGACAGTGTTAAGAGGGTGGGAAATCCTATTACCATAAATGAAAGGTAGGGCTTTGAAGAGGTGATTAGATTGGAGGACTATGCATAGTAAATGGATTAATAATTTGATGGTTTAATGGTGGTCATGAGCATGGTTCTGAGGGCTTTAAAAGGAGAAGGAGTGTGGAATTAGCTCTTGCTTCTCTGCCATTCTCACCATGTGACACTATGCACTGTTATAGAGTCAGTGTTGCCTCACCAGATGTGTTTCCTGGACTGTGGACTTCCCAGCCTCTGAAACTGTAATCAATAAATTTTGTTTTCTTACAAATTAAAAAAGAAGAAGAAATAATACAAATTTTTCTCAAAAGCATACAAAAAATTGAAGAGGAGGAAACACTTTCAAACTCATTTTAGGAGGCCACCATTACCCTGATACCAAAACCAGACAAGGACATTACAAGAAAAGAAAATCACAAACAAATATCCCTGATGAACATAAATGCAAAAGTCTTCAACAAAATATTAGCAAACTGACTTTAACAGCATATTAAAAGGATCATTCAACTTGATCAAGTGGGATTTATTCCTGGGGTGTAAGGATGGTACAGCATATGCAAATCAATAAGTGTCATACACCACACTAACAGAAATAAGAATAAAAATCATGATCATCTCAGTAGATGTAGAAAAAACATTTGACAAAATTGAATATTCCTTCATAATAAAAACTTTCAACAAATTAGGCTTAGAAGGAATGTACTGCAACATAATAACAGCAATATATGACAAGCTCACAGCTAACATCATGCTCAATGGTTGAAAGCTTTTCCACTAAAATCAAGAACAAGACAGTGATGCCCATTCTCATTACTTCTGTTCAACACTTAGTACCGAATGTCTTAGCCAGAGCAATTAAACAAGAAAAAGAAATAAAAGGCACCCAAATTGGAAAGGAGGAAGTTAAATTGTCCCTGTTTGCAGATGACATCATTTTATATATATAAAAACCCTAAAGACTCCACCAAAACCTGTTAGAACTAATAAACAAATTCAGTAAAGTTGTAGGATATAAAATCAATATGGAAAACTTAGTAGCATTTCTATGTACTAACAATGAACTATCCAAAGGGGGTTGGGGGAAATCAAGAAAACAAACCCATTTACAATAGTATAAAAAAAATACTTAGGAACAAATTAAACCAAAGAGGTCAAAGATCTATACACAAAATACCATAAGACATTGATGCAATAAATTAAAGAGGACACAAATAAATAGGAAGATATCTCACATTCGTGGATTGGGAGAATTAATATTGTTAAAATGTGTATACTACCCAAAGTGATCTACAGATTCAATGAAATTCCTATCAAAATTCCAGTGATGTTTTTCACAAAAATAGAAAGAAAAAAAATCCTAGAATTCATATGGAACCATAAGAGACCCCAAATAGCCAAAGCAATCTTGAGCAAAAAGAACAAAGCTGAAGTTATCACACTACCTGATCTCAAAATCTACTACAAAGCCATAGTAATTGGAACAATATGGCGCTGGCATAAAAACAATGGGACAGAATAGAAAGCACAGAATTAAACCCACACATATATGGTCAACTAATTTTCAATAAGGTCACCAAGAAGACACCATAAGAAAATGATAGTTTCTTCAGTAAATGGTGTTGAGAAAACTGGTATCCAAATGCAAAGGAATGAAATTGGACTCTTATACCACACACAAAAATCAACTCAAAATATTTTAAAGACCTAAACATAAGAACTGAAACTACAGAACTCCTAGAAGGAAACACAAGGAAAAAGCTCCTTGACATTGGTCTTGGCAATGATTTCTTGGTTATGACATCAAAAGCAAAGGCAACAAGCAAAAACAAATAAGTGGGACTACATCAAAGTAAAAAGCTTCTGCACATCAAAGGAAGCATTCAACAAAATGAAAAGGCAACCTGTGGATTGGGAGAAAAAGTTTGTGAGCCATGTGTCTATATGATAAGGGATCAATATCCACAATATATAAGGAACTCACTCAACTCAGTAGAAAAAAAAAGAAATAACCCAATCAGAAAGTGGGGAAAGAACCTGAATATACAATTCTCCAAGGAAGACATAAAAATGACCAACAGGTATTTGAAAAGGTGCTCAACATCACTAATCAGGGAAATGTAAATCAAAACCACAATGATATCATTTTATGCCTATTAGGATGGCTTTTACCAGAAAGACAAGAAATAAATGTTGGCAAGGGTATGGAGAAAATGGAACCCCTTTATACTGTTGATGAGAATGTAGATTGGTTCAGCTACCATGGAAAATAATATGGAGGTTTCTAAGGAAATTAAAAAATAGAACTACTGTATGACCCAACAATTTCTCCTCTGGGTTTCTACCCAAAGGAAATAAGATCACCACCTCATAGATATCTGCACTCCCATGTTCATTGCAGCATTATTCACAATAGCCAAGATATGGAATCAAATGAAGTGTCTGTCAATGGATGAATAATGAATTTATGTTGCATATGCACACACACACACACACACACACACACACACGGAAGAATATTATTTAGCATTAAAAAAAAGAAAATCTTGGTATTTGTGACAACATGGTTAAAACAAGAGGACATTATGCTGTTGGGAAAAATAGGAATATGTCAGGGCCCCTTGGATGTTCAGAACCTTGCTGAGCAGTTGCTGTAAATATCCTCAGGTGTTCCTTGTTACTACTTAATGTAAGTTGTGTACGGGCACCCAACTGTCCAGGGTTGTGGACTTAAGTATAAAAGACTAACAGCTCTGACCCACAGTGCTTCTCAGAACTCTCAGAGAAGCCACTAGGTAGTTGCTCCTAGATCTGAATAAAACCCATTCAGTTTTCTATACCTACAGCTCCTAGAACCTTTTCTTCCCCTATTACTTAGCTCACAGACCTGAGTGTGGAGGGTTTGTAACCTATTAGGTCATATGAGAACCCTTTTTCGGACGCGCCCCATCATGGCACTGGCTACCCTTCTCTTCCGCCTTTTTCCTTCCCGCCAGTGCCACAATACCTTCCTGTCGGCGCGAATCGCATGCCAATCAGCACAGGCTCCCTGCTCCTGGCCCCTTAGCAACATAATCCATCCAATCCCCAAACGCCCCATGTCCCCTGTAAACCTATCAACTCTCTTCTAACCCTATAAAACAGATGTACTCGCTAAATAAAATTGGAACTTCTCCAGTGAGCTGCCTTGCGCTTGTGCCTCATCCTTTCATAACCCAATCTGTGCAACAGACTCAAGAGGTCTGTAAGCCCTAGCTTTACATATGCTAAGTGAAATAAGATAGACACAAAGAAAAATACTGCACAATCTCACTTATATGCAGAATCTTTAAACAATTGAATACATAGAAATGGAGTAAGATGGTGATGGGGGAAACAGAGAGATGCATGTCAAAGGGTGAAAAAAGTGATTTTGGAGTCCTATTTGGGTCAACATTTGAATTTTTATTGCTTACCAGTTATATGGGCCTTTAAAATATCTTCTTAAATGATGTGAGTTTTATTTTGTGCTGGTGTCCAAATCCTTGGTTTTGGTTTTTCCTGAGGCTCAGTATATCCCATCCTTTCTTCCACTTAGTTCAGCCTCAAAAAATGCAAGCGTCTTCCAACAAATCTTTTTCGGCTTAAGCTATGTAGCTGTTAGCTACATAACTACCCTCAAAATCAGTGACTTAAAACTAGCGTTTATTTAGCTCCTGATAATGTGGATGATTCCAGGCTGGGCTGCCTTGGTTGATCTCACCTGGGTTCACTCATGCATCTGTGGTCAGTTGGCAGCTGAATGATCAAGAGGATGACCTCACTTATAGGTGTGACAGGTGGGTGGCTGTTGGCAGGGATGCTGTGGAGGTTGACTGGGTCATGTGGTTTCCTGTCCTCAGCAGGCCAGCTTGGCTTTTCCACAGGTTCCATTACCGGCAAGACAGGGAAAGCCTCAATGTGCAAGCACTTTTCAAGCCTCTGATTGCATTACATTGTTTAGTATCCCATTGGCCAAAGCAAGCAAGGTGATAAGCCAAATTGAAGGGGTGAAGAAATAACTACACTTTGTGAAGATAGGGAAAGAATTTTGGCCACATTTGTAATCTACCACAGATAGTTGAAATTGTGTTTCTGTTCTTGTAATCAATTACCAACAGAAACTATTTAAAATTTTTAAGTTTTAAGAAAGTGTTAGTGTGGAGTAATGTTTACAATCATATCTCATTGCCACAGCAATCACTTGTAACTAATAAGGTATAGGAGCCAAAGGAAAGCTTCTTCACCCCTGAAAGTTCATTAATAAAGATCACTGACAAATTTAGACTAATGTGAAGAAAAGGCATAACAAGTTTTATTATTTAATGTGCTGGGGGGAATCACAAGAGAGTAATGTCCCAATTTCCAATGGGGTACAGAGCTTATATACCAGTGTTTGTGAATGAGAAGGTGAGGGGAGGTACAAGCCCCAGAACAATGGCCTGAGACCAGTTTTCTCCAGAGCTCTGGAGGGAGGTGTTCTCACAGGTGAAAGAAGGAAGTCAGAAGTTAAAAGTTAAGTGGAGACATCTTGTATACAAATGAAAATGTTTCAGGTAATCTCACAGCTGCCTTCAGAAAGAATAGATCCTAGCCATAGGAGGGCACCTCAGAGGAAGCCTGGCCATTTGCATTTATGAATGTAAATTTCTTTCCACAAAGAAACAGTCTTCTAGCTAATCTTGTTTTTCCACTCTCCCTGAATTAGCCATTTTGAAATATGTCAAAGAAATATATTTTGGTGCCAAAATATTTTGCTTCCCCACAAAGGCAAACTTTACAAGAAATATACTTCAAGTTTTTAAACCATCAGCGACTTCAATTTCCTACTGGCATTTTAACAGGGTAATCCCATTTTCAAGGACTTTAGATAAGATGTTTAATGAATCTCAGAGATGCACATTGTATATATTTATTCTTTGTCCTGAAATGCCTTCCTTTGCAAATCTGGTTGATAATATCCCAAAGTCCTTTTCTGCTAGTAGGCAGAGGGACAGTTTTATAAATTGTTGGTGTAAGACTGGCCGGAAAGCACGAATCTTACTTGTTGGGAAGGCTCATCTCATGAAGACCAGGAGACAGAGAGTGTTGCAATCAAGCAAGAGGAGTTTAATCCAGCATGCTGGGGTCGCTCAGTCTTCAAGACAGAAGCAGCCCCCAGCCCTTAACACAGGTGCTTTTTATACAGTTTTTTAGACAGGCTTTTGCAACAGGATGAGTTGTATACTGCTTACGGGTTATCTGAGGTGATCTTTAGATTTACTGGTGGTCTTTAGCAGGCTGGCACACCGGTAAGGAACAGTATATTTCCCAGTCATTCATCTTTCTTGTGGTCAGGCCAGGCGGCCTCTAGATAAGGAGCTGGTCCCTGGAACCGGCTGGTGGTTCCTCCCTTCCTGGAATCTAGCGTGCCTGGGCCCGCCTTGACTCCGCTTGGCATTTACATAACCCCTTAGAAGCTGCCTTACTTAAAATGGCATTAGTTATGTTTTCTCGTTTTTAGCAAGCATTAGTACAGAAGCAAATTGTGTATGTTTAAGTTATATTTTTCTCTACATTCCTCCCTTTTTCTTGTACGTATTTCAGTCATGAAATACTGATTCCTGTTGGTTTAATGCCTGATATTGTTGTCTTAACATCATAATCTGAACAGTGTTAATGCGTTCCCTAACAAAAGCTAGTAAGCAATTTAAAATGCAGGGACCGAAGGTCAGAAGCAATATTAAAATAATTAGTGGTCCTAACAGGGTCGATACGAGGGTCATGAGCCAGGGGGAGGGATTGAACCATGACTCAAACCAGCCCTGATTTTGTTCTCTTTCTCTTTTTCTTTTGGCTAGGCCTTCCCTGATTTTGGCCATGGAGTCTTTAATTACCCCTGAGTGATCAATGTAAAAACAACATTCTTCTTTTAATGCAGCACAGAGCCCCCCTTGCTGAAGGAACAAGAGGTCTAGTCCCCTTCTATTCTATAGGACCACCTCAGAAAGAGAGGTGAGGGACTCCTGTAACTTAGTAATTGAATTTTCTATATCTTTAATATCAGTATCTATGGCTGCCTGCAAACTTTGGTAATTCTGATGTTGAATAATCAGAGCTGAAGCTCCTGTAGCTGCCCCAGCTTCTCCCAATCCTAAGCCTAAGAGGACAGAGAGCATGATACTTAGGGGCTCCCTTTTGGTTTGGTAGTTCCCATTATTTTCATCCCAATATGATAATAGTTCTTCATAGGGGTGATAAACGAGCCGAGGCAACAACCGAACCAAGACAGAAATCTTGGGTCCCTTTTAGGACCTGTGACCCCAGTAGCGCAGGCCCACCATCCTTCTGGAGGGGGCAACGGATATGTGTCACTAGACCACTGGGTCACATCAAGAGTCTGGTTGCACAGCTGGCTGTGTGAGGAAGGTATTTTTCCCACACATGTTCCTTGCCCTGTAACAGCTGACAGAGTGAGTTTGACCTGTCGTTGCTGCCAACAACAGTTGGAGACATCAGTTGTAGTATTAATTTTCATTTCTGAAGGCTATTCCTTCATAATATGGGGAGCAACATTATAACAAAGCCAGCAGGAGTGGGTAGCTTTGGGATTGGTACTATTTAAGACCTTGAAGGTTTCAGAAATTAGGCTTAGGCTTAGGGGGCTGAGTTATTTCCTTTGGTGCTGTAGCCTCTGACCCTGCAGTGGGGACTGAGGACTCTGGTTGGGTACCTGGGGGTGCTGGGGTAGTCTTTGGTTTGACCCCTGGAATTAGGTATTTATTTGGGCCTATGGCAGTATACTGGGTTTCTGTTTTTAGCTTGATGGTAAACAACAGCCCATCATCATACCTCTCTTTAAAAAACCTTAATCCCCACATATATCCTTTATCCCTTCCGCTAGCCTTTTTCCCCTGCTTCTGTGAAAAACACTCTGAGGGGGTGGCACCACCCACTGCAGGTAGAGACCTGTGTCCACGTAAAGTTTCTGCTTCCTGATCGGCCTGCCCACCCTTCAGCAGGGGGAGAGGGGTGGGTATATTCAGCAGTTACCTTTATATAGTCCCAGGAGGATGAGGGTTTCCATATGTATCTCCCGTGGTCTCACAGCCCCAGTTTTTACAGAAATATTCTGCTTTGCCTCCACACTGATAGTTTAGTGCTCTGTTACGGTGGAACCCAGGGCACACATAGAAGGTGAGGGCACTCAGCATACTTCTCCATTTTGCTGTAGAGCAACCACCCCATGGATCGAGCCCGTGGTGCTCCGGTGGGGAGGGGATAGAAGGGGGGCCTGCAAGTATCAAAGTATCCTTCTAAATCCCAGTTGCTTGGGGCTCCTAAAGCTAGTTTACACACATCTGGAAATAAGTCAGGCCACCACCCTCCTGTAGTTCAGATCGTATCTCCCACCCCATTTACAACATACCAAGTGAAATTTCTGGGGATATGTGGGATGCTAGCTCTTTGGCCCTGGAAGAGAATTGTTAGGCATAAGAGGAGCAAGAGAGTTTTCGTCTTACAACACTTAGGGTATTCGAACAATTTTCAGTCTTAAGGGGTGCTCCTTGGAACTCTGGACTCTCCAGGTGGTGTCTCTCAGTCCTTGGTCCTCTGGCGGTGCAGGTTTTACATGCGAGATGTGGATCCAAGCAGAGATCCCGTCTACCTTTACAGCCGTTGGTGTCGTCAGGAGCACTAGGTAAGGTCCTTTCCAGCGGGTTTCCAGGGTCTGGGAGCGATGTCATCTCACACAGACTGTGTCTCCAACCTGGAACTGGTGAGAAACCTCAGGGGTCCCAGGTTCATAGGCAGCCACCAGCTGCGTCCAGACTTCCTTCTGCACCACTTGCAGTCCTTTCAACCTGGCATATAAGTCACTGTTACTGTGGCAAGTGGGCTCAAAGGCATCCCCCAGTAAAGTCAAGGGGGCAGGGGTACCATAGAGAATTTCAAAGGAAGTCAGGTTGAACCGAGAGGGGGTGTTCCTAGCTCTAAACAGGGCTGAGGGAAGGAGCACCACCCAGTCCACGCCAGTCTCCATGGTTAATTTAGTCAGGGTCTCTTTTAGAGTTCTCTTCATCCTTTCCACCTGTCCTGAACTCTGGGGTCTGTAGATACAATGTAATTTCCAATTGACCCCTGGGTATCTGGCCACTCCCTGGCTTAACTTGGCAATGAAGGCAGGTCCATTGTCGGACTGATTACCTTGGGTACCCCGAAGCGTGGGAAGATTTCTTCCAGGATTTTCTTGACCATGATGGTAGCAGTTTCCTGCTTTGTTGGGAATGCTTCTACCCATCCAGAGAAGGCATCTACAAAAACTAGGAGATACTTGTAACCATATTTACCTGGCTTGATCTCTGTAAAGTCTACTTCCCAATATACTCCTGGTCTGTGACCCCTGAGTCTCTTGCCAAGTCCTAAGGTATTTTTACAGACATTTACTTTTTGACACGGCACAAAATTTTTAACTATTTGTTCTGCCAATTGTCTTAGCCTTATGATGTGATATTTTGTTTGTAGGGCAGTCTGGACTAATTTGTTAACTCCCAGATGAGTGCACTGGTGCATTTGTTTGATCATGGCACATGCTTGTTCTTGTGGCAAGATAGGCTTGCCTGACGCTGCATGCCAGCGCCCTTTTTCCTGATCAAAGTGGTTATTAGAGTCCCTTGAGATCACTGCTACATCCTCAGCAGAGTATTTAAACTTGGGCTTTTCTAGCTTAGGGACGTTAACTAACAGAATAGACGTGGACCCGTGGGCTGCGGCTCTTGCTTCAGAATCGGCCAAGTTGTTTCCCCTGGCGATGGGTGAATCCCCTTTCTGGTGGCCCGGGCAGTGTATAATACTCACTTTTAGTGGTCTGTGAAGGGCCTCTAGCAGGGCTATGATCTCTGCCTTGTTTTTGATTTCTTTTCCTCTAGAGGTCAGTAGACCCCGCTGTTGATAGATAGCACCATGCACATGGGCAGTGGCAAAGGCATACCTGCTGTCCGTGTAGAGGTTGATCCTTTTGCCCTCTCCTAGTTCAAGGGCTTTTGTGAGGGCGATGAGTTCTGCCTTCTGAGCAGACGTTCCTGCAGGTAAGGCCTGTGCCCATATCAGGTTCTGGCCATCTACTATAGCAGCTCCTGCCTTTCGTACCCCTTCCTCCAGGAAACTGCTGCCGTCAGTGAACCAGGTGGCTTCGGCGTCCATCAGAGGCTGATCTGACAAGTCTTTCCGCCATCCACGTGCCTCCGCAAGCACTTGTTGGCAGTCATGGATAGGAGGGTCAAGGTCAGGGTCTGGGAGCAACGTGGCTGGATTGAAGCTCGCCAGGGGAGCAAAAGTAACCCGGTCTGAGTTCAGTAACAGAGTCTGATAGTGAGTCATGCGAGCATTTGTGAGCCAGCGGCTGGGGGGCTGGTGTACAATACTCTCTAAGGCATGAGGTGCCGAGATTACCAAACTCTGTCCCATAGTCAACTTGTCAGCATCTTTTACCAGAACTGCGACTGCTGCTATTATCCTTAGAGAAACTGGCCACCCCGAGGCTACAGGGTCTAATTTTTTAGACAGATATGCTACAGGCCTTTTCCAGGGACCCAGTTTTTGAGTTAGGACCCCCTTTGCAACCCCCTTATTTTCTGCCACATACAGGTGGAAGGGCTGGGTTACGTCAGGGAGCCCCAGAGCCAGTGCGGACATCAAGGCCATCTTGATGTTGTCAAAAGCCTGTTGCTCCTCTTTTCCCCACTTGAAGGGCTGACTGTTTTTAGTGAGGGGATATAACGGGGCTGTCATCTCAGCAAAACCAGGTATCCATAGGCAGCAGAACCTGGCAGTACCTAAAAATTCCCTGACTTGTCTTGGATTAGCGGGTGGCAGAATGTGAAACACTGTCTCTTTTCTGGCCTCAGACAACCATCTTTTCCCATCTTTAAGAAGGTACCCCAGGAAAAGCCATATAGGGAGTTTCAAGATGGCGGCGGCTGCGGCGGCTGGCGCGGAGTAGCTGAGGTGGAAAAGGTGGCCACTGGGCCTCAGGCAGCCGGGAAACTTGTGGACCTTCCTCTGGCCATCTCTTAAGGGAGGACTGCTGCTGCTGGCCGGTTGTGGGGGCTCAACGCCACTTTGCCCCCGGCAGGAGAGGCTGCGTCATCTACAGGCAACAGTTTTGAAGTGTGGAGCAGGAAAAGAACTGATTCTTAGCTGGAAAAGTGAGTCTTGAAACAGGGAACACGGCGCCAGGGCTGCTGTGGATGCAGCCAGGATCCCGGAGGCTGGGGCCGCACTGAAGGCGGCCAGCTGCCCTATTCAGGATTCGAGGTTTCAGGCCGGCATTAAAGAAGTTTCCTGGGAGCGCCCGAGCGGCGCCGCGACTGAACAGCCCGAGGCGGCAGCGCCGAGAACACGGAAGGCAAAAAACCAGAGACAGAGCGAGCGCCCGACCTGGCACAGCACTGTGAGTGATCCCTGGCACAGCTCTGTTCGGGGGGTGGATGCCCACGCGGCTCCCACCTGCACCACCAGGCCACTCACTGCCACGGTGCTGCCTCCATTTTCCCAGGTGCGGGCAGCTCCGCCCTGCTCGGCCATCACTGAGCCCATTTGCTTGGCCTGGCGCGGGGCTTTCCGGACCCTGCGGGCCGACCTCCTCTCCCACTCCCTCCGCGGTTCTCTGGCAGGGCTGGGGGTGTGGGGCGTCCCGACCAGTTTTGGGAGGGCTAGGAAGTACGGGCGGGCCGACTGTCACTCCACCACACCCTGGACTCCGGCCCTGGTAAACTTCCTGTTACTGGGAGGCAGATACCATCTCTGCGACCACCAGTTTGGAAAAAAGCCTAACGAATTTCTGGTTGGGAATAGTGTGGTAGGAGAGTTCCCAGGTCCGCTTGAACCTGCCGGAGAGCAGGCTGCAGGCGGGCACTAGACTCGGTTTATACCGGGAGGATACAAAGGTGAACAAGACCCGAGAAAGATCTACACAGTGCTACAAAGGCACCCAGAGAGACCGGTCGTCTGTGCCTAGCAGAAACCTGGTAGACTTCCTGGGCGAGGCGGTGCTGAGCAGGGTCTTGAAGGCCCAGCTGATAGACGAGGGGTGCAGAAGACACGCCCCAGCCCAGCACAGTGTGCACAGAGGGGGGAGACGTGCGGCCAGGGAGGCGGAGACTCGACAGGAACCACACACCCGGTGGGGTCGCCACTGCACGATCTAACAGCCTGGGCCAGAGCACACGGAACGGGGAGAAGTCCTGTACAGAAAGTGAAAGCTCAACAGAGATCATACACCCTGTGGTACGTGATCCACCAGCCCAGCAGAGTACAAGCTGACCAGAAAGGTGGATCCCCGGAGAAGCCCAAGACCCGAGGCAACCACACACACAAGACACTAGAGGCCAACTGAGCAGTCACGGCGGGAGCCATACCAAATTGGCAACCACAGCAACATCCTAGTTAGTCATTAGTCTTAAACCGCTGGACTGTGAAACCCCCTGCCACAATGAATAAACACCAAAAAAAAGACACCAGAAATACAAAAAATCAAGAAAGTACACCACCAAAAGTTAATAAATCTCATACTCTAGATCCTATAGAACAAGAAGCCCTTGAAATAACTGACAAGGAATTTCGAGTGATAATTCTAAGGAAACTGAATGAGATACAAGAAAACTCAGCTAGACATCATGATGAAATGAGGAAAAGTATACAGGATCTGAAAGAGGAAATATACAAGGAAATCAATGTCCTGAAAAAAAATGTAGCAGAACTTGCTGAACTGAAGAAGTTATTCAGCGAAATAAAAAACACAACGGAGAGTTTAACCAGCAGGCTTGTCGAAGTTGAAGAGAGAACCTCTGAACTTGAAGATGGGCTGTTTGAAATAACACAAGCAGACAAAAAGAAAGAAAAAAGAATCAAGGACATGGAAGAAAATCTGAGAGAGATATCAGACAACCTCAAGCGCTCAAATATCCGAGTCATGGGTATTCCAGAAGGGGAGGAAAATGGAGATTCCATTGAAAACATATTCAACAAAATAGTGGCAGAAAACTTCCCAGGTATAGGAAAAATCACTGATCTTCAGATCCAGGAAGCTCAACGATCTCCAAACGTATTCAACCCAAAAAGGCCTTCTCCAAGACATGTCATAGTCAAATTGGCAAAACTCAGAGACAAAGAGAGAATCTTAAAAGCTGCAAGAGAGAAGCGTCAAATCACCTATAAGGGAGCCCCAATCAGGCTAACATCAGACTTTTCATCACAAACCCTAAAAGCTAGAAAGGAATTGGATGATATTTTCAAAATACTAAAAGACAAAGATTGCCAGCCAAGAATACTCTACCCTGCAAGGCTATCCTTCCGAAATGAGGGGCAAATAGTACATTTCTCAGACAAACAAAAACTGCGGGAGTTCACTACCACAAGACCACCCTTACAAGAAATCCTCAAGGGAGTACTGGGTTTGGTTCCTGAAAAATAACTACCACTGCCATAAAAACCCAAGAAAAATCAAAACCCGCTAGTACAATAAAAATGGCATTCATGAAGAGAAAACAAGCTTACAAAAACACTATCTACAACCTAAGGAACCAACAAACAAAGAAACCAAACAGTAAATCAGAAAGCAAGGAACAAAAGACACCTAAGACAACCAAACAACCAATAAAATGCTAGGAATAAATCAACACCTTTCAATAACAACTCTTAATGTTAAAGGCTTAAATTCCCCAATTAAAAGACACAGACTGGCTGACTGGATCAAAAAGCAGGACCCAACTATATGCTGCCTACAAGAGACCAACCTCACCCATAAAGATTCACACAGACTAAGAGTGAAAGGATGGAAAAAGATTTACCATGCAAACAGAAAAGAAAAACGAGCTGGAGTGGCTATTCTTATATCTGACAAAATAGACTTTAAACTAAAAACCATAAAAAGAGACAATGAGGGACACTACTTAATGATAAAAGGACTGATCCATCAAGAAGACATAACAATCATAAATATGTACGCACCCAATGTTGGAGCAGCCAGATTTATAAAACAAACTCTATTAGACCTAAAGAAGGAAATAGACACTAATACCATAATAGAAGGGGACCTGAACACTCCACTGTCAATATTAGACAGATCATCTAGGCAAAGAATCAGTAGAGAAACACAAGATCTAAACAAGACTCTAGACCAATTGGAATTGGCAGATATCTACAGAACATTCCACCCAACAACCTCAGAATATTCATTCTTCTCATCAGCACATGGATCATTCTCCAGGATAGATCACATATTAGGTCACAAATCAAGTCTCAATAAATTCAAAAAAATTGGAATGATCCCATGTATCTTCTCAGACCACAATGGATTAAAACTAGAAATTAATAACAAATGAAACTCTGGAAACTATACAAACACATGGAAATTAAACAGCATTCTACTTAATGACATATGGGTCCAAGAAGAAATCAAGCAGGAAATCAAAAAGTTTATTGAAACTAATGAAAACAATGATACATCATACCAAAACCTGTGGGATACTGCAAAAGCAGTATTGAGGGGAAAATTTATTGCATTAAATGCTCACTTCAGAAGAATGGAAAGATGGCAAGTGAACAACCTAACACTTCACCTTAAAGAACTAGAAAAACAAGAACAATCCAATCCTAAAGTTAGCAGACGGAAAGAAATCATTAAGATCAGAGCAGAACTGAATGAAATTGAAAACCAAAAAACAATTCAAAAGATCAACGAATCAAAAAGTTGGTTTTTTGAAAAGATAAATAAAATTGACAAACCATTAGCATGGCTAACAAAAAAAAGAAGAGAGAAGACTCAAATAACAAAAATTAGAAATGAAAAAGGCGATATTACAACTGATTCATCTGAAATAAAAGGAATCATTCGAGACTACTATAAACAACTATACGGCAACAAATTTGAAAATCTGGAGGAAATGGATAAATTTCTGGACACACACAAGCTCCCAAAACTGAACCGTGAAGACGTAGAAAATTTGAACAGACCAATAACAATAAAGGAGATTGAAGCTGTTATCAGAAGGCTCCCAACAAAGAAAAGCCCAGGACCAGATGGATTCACAGCAGAATTTTACCAAACATTCAAAGAGGAATTGACACCGATTCTTTACAAACTATTCCAAAAGATTGAAATGGACGCAAATCTCCCAAAGTCATTCTATGAAGCAAACATCATCCTGATACCAAAACCAGGTAAAGATATAACCAAAAAAGAAAACTACAGGCCGATATCCTTGATGAATATAGATGCAAAAATCCTCACTAAAATACTAGCAAACAGAATACAGCAACACATACGAAAAATTATTCATCACGATCAAGTGGGATTCATCCCAGGGATGCAAGGTTGGTTCAACATAAGCAAATCAATAAATGTGATACACCATATTAATAAACTCAAACACAAGGACCATATGATCATCTCTATAGATGCTGAAAAAGCATTTGATAAAGTTCAGCACTCATTCATGACAATGACCCTCTATAAGTTAGGTATAGAGGGAAAGTATCTCAACATAATTAAAGCCATATATGACAAACCCACTGCCAATATCATCCTGAATGGGGAAAAGCTGAAAGCTTTTCCTTTAAGAACAGGCACTAGACAAGGATGCCCACTCTCACCACTCCTATTCAACATAGTGTTGGAAGTACTAGCCAGAGCAATCAGAGAAGAGAAGGAAATAAAGGGCATCCAGATTGGAAAAGATGAAGTCAAACTGTCCCTGTTTGCAGATGACATGATCCTATATATCGAACAGCCTAAAACCTCTACAAAAAAACTCTTGGAATTGATAAATGATTTCAGCACAGTAGCAGGATACAAAATCAACACACAAAAATCAGTAGCATTTCTTTTCTCCAATAGTGAATATGCAGAAGGAGAAATCAAGAAAGCCTGCCCATTTACAATAGCCACCAAAAAAAATAAAATACTTAGGAATAGAGTTAACCAAGGAGGTGAAAAATCTCTATAATGAGAACTACAAACCACTGCTGAGAGAAATTAGAGAGGATACAAGAAGATGGAAAGATATTCCATGCTCTTGGATTGGAAGAATCAACATAGTGAAAATGTCCATACTACCCAAAGTGATATACAAATTCAATGCAATCCCCATCAAAATTCCAAAGACATTTTTCTCAGAAATGGAAAAAACTATTCAGACATTTATATGGAACAATAAAAGACCATGAATAGCCAAAGCAATGCTCAGCAAAAAAAATAAAGCTGGAGGCATAACACTACCTGACTTTAAGCTATACTACAAAGCTATAATAACCAAAACAGTATGGTACTGGCATAAAAACAGACACACTGACCAATGGAATAGAATAGAGAATCCAGAAATCAACCCACACACTTACTGCCATCTGATCTTTGACAAAGGCACCAAGCCTATTCACTGGGGAAGGGACTGCCTCTTCAGCAAGTGGTGCTGGGATAACTGGATATCGATATGCAGGAGAATGAAACTAGATCCATACCTCTCACCGTATACTAAAATCAACTCAAAATGGATTAAGGATTTAAATATACACCCTGAAACAAGAAAACTTCTTAAAGAAAACATAGGGGAAAAACTTCAGGAAATGGGACTGGGCTCAGACTTCATGAATACGACCCCAAAAGCACGGGCAACCAAAGGAAAAATAAACAAATGGGATTATATCAAACTAAAAAGCTTCTGCACAGCAAAAGAAACAATTAAAAGAGTTAAAAGACAACCAACAGAGTGGGAGAAAATATTTGCAAAATATACATCTGACAAAGGATTAATATCCAGAATATATAAGGAACTCAAACAACTTTACAAGAAGAAAACAAGCAACCCAATTAAAAAATGGGCAAAAGAGCTAAGTAGGCATTTCTCTAAGGAAGATATCCAAATGGCCAACAGACATATGAAAAAATGCTCAACATCACTCAGCATCCGGGAAATGCAAATCAAAACCACATTGAGATACCATCTAACCCCAGTTAGGATGGCTAAAATCCAAAAGACTATGAACGATAAATGCTGGCGAGGCTGCGGAGAAAAAGGAACTCTCATACATTGTTGGTGGGACTGCAAAATGGTGCAGCCTCTATGGAAAATGGTATGGAGGTTCCTCAAACAATTGCAGATAGATCTACCATACGACCCAGCTATCCCACTGTTGGGAATATACCCAGAGGAATGGAAATCATCAAGTCGAAGGTATACCTGTTCCCCAATGTTCATCGCAGCACTCTTTACAATAGCCAAGAGTTGGAACCAGCCCAAATGCCCATCATCAGATGAGTGGATACGGAAAATGTGGTACATCTACACAATGGAATACTACTCAGCTATAAAAACAAATGAAATACTGCCATTTGCAACAACATGGATGGACCTTGAGAGAATTATATTAAGTGAAACAAGTCAGGCACAGAAAGAGAAATACCACATGTTCTCACTTATTGGAGGGAGCTAAAAGTTAATATATAAATTCACACACACACATACACACATACACACACAAACCGGGGGGGGGGAAGAAGATATAACAACCACAATTATTTGAAGTTGATACAACAAACAAACAGAAAGGACATGGTTGGGGGGGAGGGGGGAGGGAGAAGGGAGGGAGGTTTTGGTGATGGGGAGCATTAATCAGCTACAATGTATATCGACAAAATAAAATTAAAAAAAAAAAAAACCATATAGTGAGATAAGAATATGTAACATTTAATATCATTTTCTCAAATTTTATGAGAAATTAAAAAATGAGAAATATTCTATGAAAAAAAAAAAAAGAAATAAAGCCATATAAATGGAAAAAAAAAAAAAAAAAAAAAAGAAGGTACCCCAGGTAACTGATCTGTTGCTTGCAGATCTGAGCCTTTTTGGCAGAGGCTTGATAGCCCAGTTCTCCCAACTCTGTGAGGAGATGCTTTGTTCCTTCTAGACACAGTTCTTCGTTGGCTGCTGCCAAGAGGAAATCATCTACATACTGTAACAGAGTTACCTGGGGGTTAGAAGCCTGGAACATAGCCAAGTCTTGGTGGAGGGCCTCGTCAAAGATGGTGGGCAAGTTTTTGAACCCTTGAGGCAGGCGGGTCCACGTGAGTTGCCCTGCTAGGCCAGTCTCTGGATCTTTCCATTCGAAGGCAAAATAATCTTGACTTTTTACAGCCAGCGGTAGGCAGAAGAATGCGTCCTTGAGGTCCAGTACTGAGTACCAGGTCCTGTCTGGGGGTAGAGAGCTTAAAAGAGTATAGGGATTAGGAGTTGTGGAGTGGAGGTCGGCCACCCGCTTGTTTACCTCTCAGAGGTCTTGGACCGGTCGGTAATCATTAGTCCCAGGTTTTTGGACCGGTAGCAAGGGCGTGTTCCAGGCTGATTGGTACTTCTGTAGGATCCCCAGCTGGAGCAAATGGGCAATGTGGGGTCAGATGCCTTCATGTGCCTCTCGGGACATTAGGTATTGTCAGACAGCTATAGGACTGGTCTGAGCCTTCAGCTCTACGTGGATGGGGGGCCGATTCTTAGCCTTCCCTATCCCTGCAGTTTCTGCCCACGCCTGGCGGTAGTTTTCTAACCACCAGTCCATCTGTCCAGTCTCCCACCCTTGTTTTTCAAACAATTGGTATTCATCTTCCAGCCTGAGAGTTAGTACCTGGAGAGGCTTTCCTTGTTGATTTAACACCCGAGGTCCCTCGGGGTCAAAATGAATTTGAGCACTCATTTTGGTGAGAAGGTCTCTTCCCAGTAGTGGGTAGGGGCACTCAGGAATGACAATGAATGAGTGGGATACCCGGCCTGTGCCTAGGTCCACTGTTCTTCGGGTAGTCCATGAGTACTGTCTGTTCCCTGTAGCCCCTTGTGCCCATGAGTTCTTTTTGAGAAGGGGTCCATCTGCCTGTTGCAACACTGAATGTTTGGCTCCAGTATCTACCATGAACTTAGTAGGCTTCCCCTCCACTGTTAGGGTTACCCTGGGTTTGGGGAGGGGGTCCGAATCCCATCCCTCTAATCACTGTCTTCCTGCAGGGCCAAGACCTTGGGGGCCTGAGGCCTTTTCTTTTTCTTGGGGCATTCTCGAGCCCAATGTCCTTTCTGCTTGCAGTACGCACACTGATCCTTTGCTAGGGGTTCCTTCCTGTTGCCCAGTACTGTCTTACTGGGTTCCCTAGTTTCCCTGACTACAGTGGCCAGAATTTTGTGAAAATTCCTTTCTTGGCACTTTTCTCTCTTTATTTCTTTAGCCTCCTGCTCTTTCTGCTTTCTTTCTTCTTTTTCTTCCTCTGACTCTCTATTATGATAAACCTTTTCAGCCACCTGCACTAATTCCCTCAATGACTTATCTTGTAACCCTTCAAGCTTCTGCAGTTTCTTCCTGATGTCTCTACTAGACTGGTCAATAAAAGCAACTGTCACTGTAGCTTTGTGCTCCTCACTACTAGGATCATATGGGGTAAACTGATGGAATGCCTTCATGAGTCTCTCCAAAAATGCTGACGGAGACTCATTGGGCCCCTGGATTACCTCTCTTACCTTAGTCAAATTGGTGGGGCGTTTTGCTGCCCCTTGGAGACCTGCCATTAGAGCCTGGTGATAGACTTTCAGGTGCTCCCTACCTTCTGCCGAGTTGAAATCCCAGTTTGGTCTGGTCAACGGGAATCCTGCATCTATGACATCGGGGAGGAGAGTAGGTCGTCCATCGTCCCCTGGAACATTCTTTCGAGCCTCCAGGAGGATTCGTTGTTTCTCCTTGGTGGTGAACAGGACCTGGAGGAGCTGCTGGCTGTCATCCCAGGTGGGCTGATGAGTAAAGAGAAGGGATTCTACAAGGTTAGTGAGACCCTGGGGGTTTTCAGAGAAAGGGGGATTCTGAGATTTCCAATTGTAAAGATTGGAAGAAGAGAAAGGCCAGTATTGTAGGGGCTGATTGCCGTCTTCGTCAGGAGGGCCATAAGCCCGCAGGGGGAAGATAGGTATTGCCTCCGGAGTAGCTGCCTGCCTACTGCGTGTCCCCTGCGCAGGACCTTCTTTTGCTCTTTGTGGATCCTCTGGTGGGGCTGAAGGATGGGCTGCCTGTGGGTGAAGGGAAGGAGGGTAGGGAGGAGGGGGATCAGAAATAAGCCAGTCCAAGTCAGTGGATGGCAGGACCTCTGGTTTCTTTTCCATTTCTCGAAGGGCAAATACAGCCGATGGACCTGTTAGGGGAACAAAGGGATGGACCCACGGAGGAGGATCCATGACTAGATCTTCCCAGACAATGATATAAGGTATCTGGTCTGGGTGACTTTCAGAACTGAAAATCTTTCTTTTTACCACTGTGATCAATGGTGGAGAGAAGGAACCTTCAGCGGGCCACCCGAGTTGGAAAGTCAGCCACTCCAAAGAACAAAGTGTCACCCACTTATTCCTTCTAACCTGCACAGACAAATTATTAGCTCTGTCCTTCATGTCAGTCCAGTATTTCAGAGTCAGACTTAAAGAGGTTGAGACAGTCTGCCCCATGTTGCCCCAGAAAATCGTCAGTCCCCACACACATGCAACCAGACAAACAAAAACCAAAACACTGATGCGCCCCTGCCACAGGCGCCACAACCAGATTATCAGAGAACTCGGGAGGGGTCTCCTTCCTAGAGATCTCCTGTGGAGCCGAACTTGTTTGTCTCCCACAGAGGAATCTGGAGCGTCCTCCAGGATTCCTGTGGCCGTGACGTGCTGGTACATCTACCCGCCGCTATGACCACAAGAGACCGATGGCTCTGTCTCAGAGCCTTAGAAAATCAGAAACCAGACCGATGTCTCCGTCTCGGAGCCACCAAAGAATGAAACCAGACTGATGACTCTGTCCTGGAGCCACCGAAAAGCTGAAACCAGATTACAGCAGACAACAAAGACACAAAGACAGACACAGCAGACAGACAGATGACCACAGTACCTGCTCAAGCGATCCTCCGTTCTCTAGTCTCTGGTCCCAGAGAGAGCCGGTTCCCGGCCAATGCACCAAAATGTAAGACTGGCCCGAAAGTGCGAATCTTACTTGTTGGGAAGGCTCATCTCGCAAAGACCAGGAGACAGAGAGTGTTGCAATCAAGCAAGAGGAGTTTATTCCAGCATGCTGGGGTCGCTCAGTCTTCAAGACAGAAGCGGCCCCCAGCCCTTAATACAGGCGCTTTTTATACAGTTTTTTAGACAGACTTTTGCAACAGGATGAGTTGTATACTGCTTATGGGTTATCTGAGGTGACCTTTAGATTTACTGGTGGTCTTTAGCAGGCTGGCACACTGGTAAGGAACAGTATATTTCCCGGTCGTTTATCTTTCTTGTGGTCAGGCCAGGCAGCCTCTAGATAAGGAGCTGGTCCCTGGAACCGGGTGGTGGTTCCTCCCTTCTGGGAATCTAGCGTGCCTGGGCCCACCTTGACTCTGCTTAGCCTTTATATAACCCCTTAGAAGCTGTCTTACTTAAAATGGCATTAGTTATGTTTTCTCGTTTTTAGCAAGCATTAGTACAGAAGTAAATTGCGTATGTTTAAGTTATATTTTTCTCTACATTGGTTGTGGGAAAGACAATAACAGCTCACTCATCCTGTTGCAACAGTTAGCAGTTTTGATTATTTTGTCACACTTCATGTGAGTTTTACCAGAAATGCTGTAGGCTTAAACTTAAACCCCTCCCAAGTTGGTAGATGTGGCTCAGCACATATTTTAATCTTCCAGCTCAATAAAATACTCCTATTTCCTCAAGCATTGATGAAACCATCTGGAGCCCAGAATGACCAGACAAATGGGCAACATTGGTTACAATTGCTGTTCCTCAAGGAACATTAACTAAAATGTCCTTTTAAAGTAAAGCATCTGGACCTATTTATCAGTGTTTAACAATGTGGAGGGGGTTGCATCCTAACCAGAATATTGCACTAAGATGCTGAGTATGCATCAAAAGAAAATTCAACAAGGAAAGACTGCCAACGTTTCTCCTTCCCCTAAGACTTAGAACTCTCAGTCAGTGTCAAGTATGGCAAAAAATCCCCAATCTCTGTTTCCATATTTTAGAGTCTTTTTGATTTTTTTAAAATAAGGTTAGAACTTTCCACTAAATTAGATTCTATGGAAACATAAGTAATTCCATGGACACTGAGCTTTTCTCTGCCCCACCCAAACATACACACACACACACAACACATCTGACCAAACTCTTGAACAAATCTTAACTTTTCTTCTGAGAGAGACCTCCTCATTCAGTCCCTGACCCCTCAGAGCTTCTGATTCCTTCCACAGGGCCACTACTGAATTTTGAAGGCTTTTAAGTAGTGTAGTGTCATATCAGATTCATGTTTAGAAAACTTGGTTAGAGCAGCAAGATTGGGACAGTTAGTTTTTCAGTGTAGAAAAATAAACTCCAAACACACAGGCTTCAAAAATAATTCATTTGATTACTTGTGATTCTGTAGGCAAAGCAAATCACATGGCCAAGCCCTGAGTCAATGAATGTTCCAACAAACTCATGTTGGAATTTAATTCCCAATATGATATTTGAAAGGTGAGACATTTAGGAAGTGATTGGATTGTGAGGCCTCTGCCTCATGAATGGATTAATCTGTTCATGGGTTAATGGGTTAATGGTTTAATGGGTTATCAGGGAGCAGACTGGGGGGTTTATAAGGAGAGGAAGAAAGCATGTGGAAAAATGCTCTTGCTCAGCTCTCTCACTATGTGATACCCTGCATCACCACAGGACTCTGGACCGAGACCCTATCAAGAAGGCAGCCCTCATCAGATGTGCCCTCTCAACCTTGGAATTCCCAGCCTCCAAAACTGTGAGAAATAAGTTCTCTTTCTTTATCAATTACCCAGTTTCAGGTATTCTGTTATCACAACAGAAAATGGACTAATACAGTCATTGCACATGGGGACCACTGAAAGATGTGGATACAGATGTGACCAAATTTGGAACTATCAAAGGAAGAGAGGGAGCAAGATGGCTGACCAAAAGGAAACATCCCTTGTCTCTCCCACAAGGATGGAGAATAAATCAGATCCATGGCTACAATTGGACAAGAAAAATGAAAGAAGGGAACACATTGAGGGAATAGCAAAGACATTGGTGAGTGCAGAAACTCGGAATAGTCACAAAAAGAACAGAAAAATTATTGGCCAACACCACCCCAGTCCCAATTCCAGAGGAGCCCAGACTCTTGAGGAGTTTCTGGCCATGGGAAAGTGAGCAGAACTGTGACCCAACCCATGGAGGAGTCCGCACTGCCCCTGTAGCCATGCACTTGGTGTCAGGAATTGCTGTGGGCACAAGCGGCTGCACTGGCCTGGGAAGGGACACACACTGCCACCCCCAGGTCCCAGACTGCTGTGCCTAGCTTGGTAGCTTCAGCTCTGTGCCATGGTAACAGATGGTTTAGTGCAGCAAGGGTGACACCCTCTGGACAGAGAGGGTTGGTACATGTGCCCTGCAGACCCAAAAGGCACCTTGTTCAGGCCCAGTGCCTCGGCTGGCCAGTGATCCAGCCTATGTTGGCAGGACACACATACAAAATACTTATAGCTGTGAGGAGGGGGAAGCGGACCCACATGCCTGTCTCAGGGGTGGCCCTCATGAATGGGTTAATCCACTGATTGTTCAATAGGTGGTCATGGGCACGGTTATGATGGCTTTATAAGGAGGGCAAGTGAGAAGCTTAGCTCTCTCTTGCTCAGCCCTTTCTCTCCATGTGACACCCTGCATATCTGTAGTGAGTCACAACCAAGAAATCCCTCACCAGATGTGTTCCCTGGACTTTAGACTTCCCAACTTCCAAAACTGTAAGAAATACATTTCATTTATTTATAAATTACCCAGTTTGAGGTATTCTGTCATAAGCAACAGAAAATGGACTAATACAATCATAATGTATTGTCCTGTAGAAACTCACCACTGTTTGCAGTTCTACATCCAGAGAAGTACCCATTTAGATTTATTTTTCATTTACAAACTAGTTCCATATCTACACAATGGAAACCGCTTAATTCGTGATTATTCAAGCATAAAGGAAACAAAATCTTGTTCTCTTTGTCTATATTCTTATTTGTCCCTTCGAAATTGTCTAGTTGGATTAGTCATTCATTCCAAAAATAGTTATTTGGCTTATTATGTGTAAGGAGCAATGCTAAATGCCATGTAAGATATAGTCACCCATTTGCTAGCCCCTCCCCATTCCAGACTTATTCATTCAGCAAATATCTATTGAGTATATTTTATATGCTAAGTAAAATTGTCGCTCTGCATATCAAAATCATTCATTTGATCAACAAATAGGCACTACATTTAACATTAGGGCTCCAAGGGTGAGCAAAATTCATTTTTTGCTTTCTAGAGTTTATACTGTAGTTTGGAATATAGACATTCATCTTATAATTACACAAACAGGAGTATATTCAATCAAAAAAATGAGATAAGAGGTAACTACAATAAAGGAAAAGAATATAACCTGGACCAGGGGGCCAGAAAAGGCTTACCTGAATAAATGATGCCTGAGGTGAGATGAGAAGGCTGGAAGGAGTCACTGGGGGGGCAAGAGGAGCAGAATCCAAGGCAAAAGCAACAGCATACAAACAGGATCTGTGGCAGGAGGAGGTGCTGCCTATAAGCGGAGCTGAAGGAAGGCCTAGAGGTGGGAGGTGGGAGATGGAGAGCTGCACACGCTGTTAAGGGTTGTAGGTCATGACACATCACATAGTTACAGAAGGAATTTTAAGGGGGTGGAGACACTGACTGTCGGGAAAAATAGGAAAACGTCAGGGCCCCTCGGATGTTCAGAACCTTGCTGAGCAGTTGCTGTAAATATCCTCAGGTGTTCCTTGTTACTACTTAATGTAAGTTGTGTACGGGCACCCAGGTGTCCAGGGTTGTGGACTTAAGTATAAAAGACTAACAGCTCTGACCCACAGTGCTTCTCAGAACTCTCAGAGAAGCCACTAGGATAGTTGCTCCTAGATCTGAATAAAACCCATTCATTTGTCTATACCTACGGCTCCTAGAACCTTTTTTTCCCCCTATTACCTAGCTCACAGACCTATGTGTGGAGGGTTTGTAACCCAATCTGTGCAACAGACTTGAGGGGTCTGTAAGCCCTAGCTTTACACTGACAGATTTGTTTTAAAAACGATTGCTATGACTGTTACATGGAGAACAGATTGGAGCGGGGCCAGGGTGGATGTAGGGAGATGTGTTAAGAGGAATCCTTGTTTAGTAGTTCAGGTGGGATACTGGACTAGGATGGTGCCAGTGAAAATGGAGTTGAAATTTATTGGAGATAAAAACAACAGACTTTGGTGATGGGTATATGCAGGCTGAGGGAGAGAGGTGTCAGAGTTGACTCCTAGATCTCTAAAAGTTTCAATATTACCTTTATCAAGGTTTCTACCAACATCTTAGAGGTAGAAATAAGCCGCACTTTCTTACGGATAAAAATTGCAAAGGCATTCACATGAGGTCATTTCCATGGTGTATCAGTTAGCTTTTACTGTGTAATAAACCACCCTCAAAATGTAATGTTTTAAAACAACAAAAATTTATTCACTTGCAATTGTGAGCCTTAGCAATTTGGGCTGGGCTCAGATGGGTGGTTCTGCTGCTCCCATCTGGGCTCACTCGTGTGAATGCAGTCAGTTGGCAGGCCAGCCTACAGCTCTCAGCTGAGGTGGCTTATTGACTACTCCACATGATCTCATCTTCCAGTAGGCCAGCCTGGTTTCTTTACATTGTGGTATCAGAGCTCCAAAGAGAAGCAAGAGGAGGCTAGCCCCAAAGTGCTGTCACTTCTCAAGCTTTTGCTTGCATCTCGTTTACTAATGTCTCATAGGACCAAGCAAGTCACATAGTCAAGTCCAGAGTCATTGTATAAGAGGACCACCCAAGGGCATGGAGCTGTGTCCAAATTGGAGATCATTACTGAAAAAATCTGCCACACATGGTTTAATTGTTTTAATGTGAAGAGACTTCAAAGCTTGTGGAAGGATTTCCTATGATCCCAGTAATTTCTTTACATTTATGTAGAGTCAATACATTAGATTATGTATAGCCACTATTTGCCCTAGTGTTCTTGACTTAGTGTCTAGCTGTGTTGCTGTATTATATGTCCTCAGTAGCCAAGAACAAAGCATAAAGTTGACTGATGCTTCACTCCTCCCGTGGAAATTGTATTTTGGTCTGTCCGATATCTTGTTTGACTCAAAGTATTTCATGGATCACTATACTTTCCTTATCTGAGCTCTCTGTTTTTAAAGATGTCCTTTCTTTAGAACAGATACAATGATTGCATCACTCAGCTGTTGGTAAGTAGTGAAAAAACACAAAATTTCTACGGCATACAACACTAAACATTGATTTTGCTCACATGTCTGTGGGTCAGCTGGGGGGTCTGCTGATATAAGCTGGATCTGGGTCAGCTCTATGTGTCTCTTTTTGTCCTTGATCCAGAGAGATATCCAGGACACATCCTTCTCACAGTGGTGGCAGAGGCACCAGAAGACACACTCAACTGCACAAGCACTTTTCAAGTCTTTGCTTGTCTGTTAATATCCCATTGGCCAAAACAAGGATATATTCAAGTCCACAGTCAAGGGGTGGGGAAATATATTCCACAAAAGTAGAGAGGAAGGAGTATTTTTGAACAATAACATCATATTGACTTTGACAGCTAATAAGAGTTTTCCAGTAATGACTTTATCTTTTAAATCCACTGGCCTTACTGAGTTCCTGGTTAGGTTGGTTTGCTTGTTTGTTTTTTAATTTGCTTATCCCTCTGCCCCTCTCCCCCTCCCACCCCAATGGTTAAATTGTGGCTTAAAAAGTTTTAAGACACAGTAGATTATTTTTTTGACCTTTTATTTCCAATTTCTTCCCTAAATGATGGTTAATTTATCCGAGATGTCTTTTCTTTTATCTATTTTATTTATGAAACTTATAAAGACATTTTAGTTTTTCTATTATTTCTACACTTGTCTGTTGCCAGAACAAGTGGGTAGGAAATTTGTTCACTAAACTAAGTTATCAAGTGTATCACTCACTGTGCCCTTTTTACCCTAAGTATATCAAGAGATTTTTCCTTTTCTGGTATTTTATTATTATTCACAGAGGAAAGATCACCTTCTGCCCTTATCTTTAAATGTAAGTTCTAGACATTTATCAAACATCCAGCACTTTCAAAGACAGCTCAGGCTATTTTGCCAGTTAGCTGAGAAGCAATGGCCATGAAAAGAAGTTCTGAAATCCCCCCAGAGAATCAGTGATAAAAAATTGAATTACTCCTGGAACAAATAAATCTTCTGTAGCTGATAGAATAGAAATTTGCTAATTTAGAGTCACCTACTTAGGTACAATCTTGTAGACTTTATGGATTAATAATAAATATTAATGGCAGAAATTACTGAGGTAGAAAATAAAGGCATGGAAGTAAATATAACTGCAAATATTCATCATGACAACATTATTGAGTGAAAGTGGCCCACATTTCTAGGAAGGTCTGTGTTATAGACTAGACTATGGAATCAAAGCTAACCTAGTAGGATTTCGAGGCAGGTGGCTGAGTTACACATGACCATATAGTTTCACTACCACTTCTTGGTAACATTTCTGAATGTGTACATCACCCAACTTTTGGCCCCAGAAATGCATATGGCAGGACAATAGTTAATCATGACCGGAGAGTCAATGACACTAAGAAGTCTAGTTGAGTGGTGAAGAGCTTTGACTTTGGGGCAGCACCTACTGCCTGGCAGAAGACAGGAGCATGCCTGGAGTCCTAGGCAGGAGCCACGGGCAGCCCTCCCACCACCCAGTAGAAGGCAGGAGCATGCCAAAAACACCACTTCTTCATGGGTGGTCCACCACAGCCACTACCACAGCCATTGCTTCCACAAGGGCAGCTCACTGCCACAGTAGCAGCCATGGCCACTGTCCAGGCAGCCAGCCACCAACTCAACTGCATCAACACTAGGAGAGTCACCAGCAGAGACCAGAAAAAGAAGAGGTAGTCTCTTTCCTCAAAGTCCACTCCGGA
Source organism: Cynocephalus volans (assembly GCF_027409185.1). Lineage (NCBI taxonomy): Eukaryota > Metazoa > Chordata > Mammalia > Dermoptera > Cynocephalidae > Cynocephalus > Cynocephalus volans. The sequence continues at coordinate 41,535,035 of NC_084478.1, read as the reverse complement.
GTAATAAAAAAAGCAACTGCTCTACCAGATGCCCAGACATCAATGTAGAGAAATGAGAAATATGAAGAACCAAGAAAATATGACACCACCAAAGGAATACAGTAATTTTCAAGTACCAGACCCCTTAGAGCAGGAAACCTTTGAAATGACTGAAAAGGAATTCCAAGCAACAATCTTAAAGAAACTCAATGAGATATGAGAAGACTCAGTTAGACAACATAATGAAATGAGAAAAAAATATCAGGCAAGAGAAAGAAATAAAAGGTTAAACAGATTGGAAATGACAAACTCAAACTGTCCCTGTTTGCAAATGAGATGGCAGATAGAATTGCCATACTGTCTTTCCATCTGTTTGTGTCCTCTTTAATTTCTTTCAGTAGTGCTTTGTAGTTCTTGTTGTAGAGATCTTTCACCTTCTTTGTTAAACTGATTCCTAGGTTTATTTGGGTTTTTTTGTTTGTTTTTTAGTGACTATTGCAAATGGGCTTGCTTTCTTGATTTCTTTTTCTGCTAGTTTGTTATTGGAGTATAAAAATGCTACTGATTTTTGCATGGTGATTTTTTTATCCCGTAACTTTATTGAAGTCATTTATCAGCTCAAAGAGTTTTTTGGTAAAGTCTTTATGTTTTTCTATATGTAGGATCATGTCATCTGCAAACAAGGACAAGTTGACTTCATCTTTCACAATCTGGATTGCTGTGTCTTTATTTTCATTAGTTTCAATAAATTATTGGATATCCTGTTTAATTTCTTCTTGGACCCATAGGTTGTTCAGGAGCATGTTGTTTAATTTCCATGTATTTGTATAGTTTCCAGAGTTTTGCTTGTTATTGATTCCTAGTTTTAATCAATTGTGGTCTGAAAAGATACTTGAAATGGTTTCAATTTTTTAAAATTTGTTGAGACTTGATTTGTGACCCAACATGTTGTCTATCCTGGGAATATTCCTTGTGTTGATGAGAAGAATGTATATTCTGTAGTTGTTGGATGAAAAGTTCTGTAGATATCTGCCAGCTCTAATTGGTCTAAAGTGCAGTTTAAATCCTGTGTTCCTCTGTTGATTTGCTGCATAGATGACCTGTCCAGTTCCAAGAGAGGGGTGTTCAGGTCCCCAACTATTATTGTATTGGTGTCTATCCTCTTTCTTTAGGTCTAACAGCATTTGCTTTATTTATGTAAGTGTTCTGGCATGGGTTGCATATATACTTATTATTGTTATGTCTTGCTGGCTAGATCCCTTTATCATTATATAGTGGTTTTCTTCATCTATTTTTATGGTTTCTGGTTTAAAGTCCTTTTATCTGATGTAAGAACAACTGTTCCTGCTCCTGTTCATTCTTGGTTTCTATTCACATGGTATATTTTTTCCATCCCTTCACTCTTTGTGTGTGTTTACCAGTGAGGTGAGTCTCTTGAAGACAGCATATAGTTGGGTCTAGCTGTTTAATCCGATGAGTCACTCTGTTTCTTTTGAGTGGGGAGTTTAACCCATTTACATTTAGGGTTGTTATTGAAAGGTATTGTCTTACTTCTGGCATTTTGTCAATTTTCTGTTGGATGTTGTAAATATCTTTGTTCCTTTTCCCCTTTTTATTGTTTGTCTTTGATGTCTGTTGCTTTTTTGAGGTGGTAAGATTGTTTCTTTCTCTTTCTCATTTTCACTTATGTTCTACCATTGGGTTTTGTTTTCTTGCACATTTGTGGTAGTGACTATCATTTTTTTGGATTCCAGATGCAGGACTCCCTTCAGGATTTCTTGCACAGTTGTTTGTGTGTTGGCGAACTCACGCAGTTTTTGTTTGTCTGGGAAATGCACTATTTCTCCCTCATTTCTGAAGGATGGCCTTGCTGGGTATAGTATTCTTGGCTGGCAGTTTTTTTCTTTTAGTATTTTGAACATATCATCCCATTTCTTCTGGCCTGTAGAGTTTCTTTTGAGAAGTCTGCTGTTAGTGTGATGGGGACTCACTTATAGGTGAGTTGACACTTTTCTCTTGCTGATTTTAAGATTCTCTGTCTTTGAGCTTTGCCAGTTTAACTATAATACATCTTGGAGAGGATCATTTTAGATTGAATCTGTTTGGGGATCTTTGTGCCTCCTGGATCTGAAGGTCCATGTCTCTCCCTATACCTGGGAAGTTTTTTGTTATTATTTCATTGAATAGGTTCAATGCCTTTGCCTTTCTCCTCCCTTTCTGGAACACTTGTGTTTCAGATGTTTGTGTGCTTAAGGTTGTCTGCTAGTTCTCATAGATTTTCTTCATTTTTTAAGTCTTTTTTCTTTTCATTTTCTTTTTTTTTTTGTCTACCTGGGTTATTTTGAAAAGGCTGTATTCAAGATCAGAAATTCTTTCTTCTGCTTGGTCTAACTTGCTACTTAAGCTCTCAGTTATGTTTTTATTTTGTTGAATGAACCCTTCAGTTCCAGGAGTTCTGCTACATTCTTTTTTAAGGTATTAATCTCTTTGTAAATTTTCTCCTCATATACTGGGTACTTTTTCTCATTTTATTGTGTTGTCTAACTGAGTCTTCTCATATCTCATTGAGTTTCCTTAAGATTGTTGCTCAGAATTCCTTTTCAGTCATTTTGAGGGGTTTATGCTCTATGGGGACTGGTACTTGAGAATTACTGTATACCTTTGGTGGTGTCATATTTTCTTGTTTTTTTGTATTTCTAGTATTTTCATGTTGATATGTGGTATTGGGTAAAGCAGTTGCTTCTTTTATTACTCTGGAGTGGGATTCAAGGAGTCTTCATCTTCTTTTTCTAGACTCTGCTGGTGACACTCCTTGTGTCAATGCAATTGAACAGTGGGCCACCTGCATGGTGGCAGTGGCTGCTGCTGTTGTAGCAAACCACCACTGGGGCAGCAGTGGCTGTGGTGGTGGCTGTGGTGGACCAGCCACGCAGAAGCACTGTTTCCAGCAGTAGCAAGGGCTGCAGTCCTCAATTGTGCTCATTCCTTCTGTTGGGTGGGGGCTGCCCACAGCTCCTTGTGAGGCTCCCTGGCATGTTTCTGACTTCTGTTGGTCAATTAAATGTTGTTATTGTTCCTTGTCATCACCTCACCTGAGCAACAGTTTATAAACCAGAGGGCCAATACTTTATATTAAACCTCTTAGGCATTTAGATTTAAAGTGAGAGATCTAGACTCAAATTCTGGCTCCTTCTTTATAAGGACATGCAGTATTTTTCAGGCTTTGGTAACCTCTTCTATCTCCCAAGAGGTTCCAAAATTAATGTAGTTTATTGATATTTCTCAAATATCTATTTTGTAGGTGTAGCATTATGCTAATTAAGATATTGCAGCAGGTGTCTGCATTTTCTCATGGCCACAATCCCATTCATACAGAGTATACGGTCTTTGTTTCTACAGAGTTCTGTCTCTCCCTGTCTTCTTTACTTTCCCTCTTTCCTCTTTGTATTTCTTGGCTGTCCTCTGAGGGCATTTGACTTTTTGACATGGGTGTAGGCCATAAAGAGACCAGAAGGATGCAAAAGGAAGGAGAAAAACCACAGTAGTCCATCTTCCTTTTGTAACACTTTATCTTATCATTACTATTTTTCCTACCTATTAAATGATAACAATAGCCAATATTTATTGAGGAGTTGTTCTCTGACACTCCTGTTCTAAGCAATTTATATGTATTATTTCATGTAATTCTCACAACTCTAAGAGGTAGGGATTGTTATCTTTATTTTCTAAATGAGGGAATGATGAAAACAAGTTAAACAACTAAACAAAGATCACAGAACAAATTATTGTGTGTCAAACCCAGAGAGTCCAAGGTTTTAATTACTATGCTCCTTTCCCCCACTGCTTTCCTCTGAGGTTTTAAAAACATGTTTTCTTTTCCTTAAGATTGTTGTAAGTTGTGATTTGCTTTCAATTTTATGCTGTTCTCTATGGAGTTGCAATTTTTTACTAAATCTTTTAAAAAGTCAGACAATATAGATATATATAAGGTAGAAGTGAAAAGCCCTCTTTTCCATAATCTACTAGGAAAGCATTCTTAATCGGTTGGGGTAGACCTTTCTTATGAAACTCAACAGCATTCTAGTTACACCGGTGGCCATTTTAGGAGAAAGCCAGTATCATAGAGTTTATAATGGGATGGCCATGATATGCAGGAACTATGTCCAGAATTGTACCCTGAGTATGATAATTTCTGTTGAGCTTTCCTCTCTTTGCCTCAATTTTTAAGGAAAATGGGGATGTAGAAAAGTGACTCCTGGGGCAATTCCTAGGAAATAAAATGGCTAACAAGTGGAGCCAGGGACCAGAACCTCCGCCCAAAACCAAGCACACTGCCAGTGCCTTGGGCCCCTCCTGGGGGCCCAGGGCATGGAGCTGGGGACTGGACCCCCCCCAACCAGGCACACCACCAGTGCCAAGGAGCATGCCAAAAACATCACCTCTGTGTGGGTGGCCCACCACAGCTACCACAGTAACCACAGCTGCCGCAAAAGTGGCTAGACATCACAACCACCACACAGATGGTCCAAAAGCCACTGCAGTGCATTGACACAAGGAGAGTCACCAGCAGAGACCAAAGAAAAGAAGAGGATGTCTCTCTCCACAAAGCCCATTCCAGAGTGACAGAAGAAGCATCTGCTCTATGATAATATTGGGGGACCTGATCACACCTCTCAGTATTGGACAGATCATCTAGGCAACAAATCAACAGGGTAACCATTACTCTTTCAGAGGGAGAGAAGAAATCTAGGGTAATTAGAGGGGAGAGCGGGAGGAAGAGGGGGACGGGGTGAGATTGGACAAGGATCATAAAGAATAATTACGATTTGTAACAATATATATGCTAGTAATATTGATTTGATCAACATATCTCAATGTTGAGACCCCAAAATATGTATAATCAATTATGATTTTTAAAAAAGTTTAAATGAGAAAAAAAAGTGGCTAACAGGCCTTCCTTCAAATCAAATTTCAGTGACTGATCACCACACATGCAATGAAAAATCATTATCTAAAGCCACCAGGAGGCCCATCCCTCATAAAGTGGCATTCTAAAATACCATTCCCATCTACCAGAACAGTCTCTCTTGCATTTGAAAGTAAATTCTTAGACTGCTATCCATTTGTTCATTCAGTTCACTCATCTAACACATATAGTCATATATTCAGCATTTACCATGTGCTACATACTCCAAGGCACTAGGGATTAAGAAATTCAGAAAAAATCCTTGTCTTCATGGAGCTTACATTCTAGAGAACAGTAAGGGAAATGGACAGCAGACAAAGTAATTTAACAAAATACATAGTGTGTCAGATGGTGATAAGTGCTATGGAAGAAAATTACTACAGAAAAGGATAAAGAGTGTTGGGTAGGCTTATAAATTTGTTCTTGTTGCTTTTTTCCCCTCATTTAAGATATTTTCTTTTATAGTCTCTGTTATACATTTAATTTTCTTAGTCTTTTTTATTGTAATAGTTTACATATACAAAAGTGCATAAAACATAAATATGTAGCTAAACATATTATTACAGGGTGAACATCCACGTACTCACAACTCCAGTCATGATCTGAAACTGCCATCATCCTCAAAGCCTCCCATGTTATTGCCCAACTATCATCACTCCACATATTCCCAGAGGTAACCACTCTCCTGACTCCTATGTTAATCACTCCCTTGCATTTTTAATAGTTTTACTACCTATATATGTGCTGTGGATTGATTGAATTGTGTCCCCCAAATTTCATATATTAGAAACTTAATCCCTGTTGTAACTGCTGAGGGTAGAAAATCCTATTATGGTAATTGAAAGGTGGGGCCTTGCCGAGGTGATTAGGTTATAGGACCATGCCATAGCAAATGGATTAAAAATAGTGGTCATGGGTGTGGTTTGGAGGGCTTTAAAAAGAGGGTGAATGAGAAGGTTCATCTCTCTCTGCTTCCACCATCTTGCAATGTGAGACCCCTGGGTCACTGTCACCACCACCAGATGGACTTTGGACTTCCCAGCCTCAGAAACTGTAAGCAATAAATTTTGTTTTCTTTCTCAATTACCCAGTTCCAGGTATTTTGTTATAAGCAACAGAAACTGACTGATAGAATATGCCTCCAGCTTCTTCAGTGCCCATCTCAGTTTTTGAAACCAGATCATGCTTTTCTCAGGGTGGCCCCTGGCCAATAACTGAGCAGGTGGTGGTACTCAGGCATTTCTACCCAGTGTGAGACTCCTCTAACAGGCAGTCTTTACTCCAGAACTCCCAGCTGGGCTGACAGAGATTTTCCATCTTTTCTTTCTGTGTTCTGGGTAATTTATTCTGATCTACCTTCCAGTTTACTGATTCTCTTTTCTAATGTGTCCAATCTGTTGTTCAATATATCTGCTGCATTCTTGATTTTGGTTATTGAATTTTTCATTCCTAGTTTAGGTTGGTTCTTTTTCAAACCTGCCATGTCACTCTTTATAGCTTTCTGCTTTGCATGTCTGCCTTTTCAAGTTTGTCATTTATTTCTTGAAACTTGTCTGATTATATCCGAAATCGTTAAAATCTCTTTCTTTCTGCTGTTATTTCAGCAGGTTCTCATTCATGATGCCTTGCTTTCTAGTACTATCTTTGACTCCATGCTGGTCATTGCCTTTGGAAGATTATTTCTGGTGGCGTCCAAAGGCCCACGATGGAGAGACTTTGTGATTTGATTTGATTAGGTGCCTGGGAGCACTACCAGTCCAGATTGAATCAACCAAGTTCAGGGCTTGATGGAATGAGCTTGTTGAGGCTATTAGTCCCTGGGATACAAATTTGCATAAGGGCAGGTATGTGGCAACAACTTTTCAAATATTCTTTTCTTCTTTACTAGCCCTGCTGAAAGTCAAGGCAGCCTTCTCTGTAGTCTCCTTGGATAGGGAATGAGGGAGTAGATCCAGTCCTTACCCTGGAGGTGTACTCTTTTGGAGTCCTTCTAAAGTGCTAGAGAATCTCCTTCCTATATTTTGAATGTATCTTGGTCCTGGACTTCTGGATCTGGACTCCAAATGTAAAGTTTATTCATCTTTGGTGCTCTGATAGCTCATCTCTCTGACTATAGGCTATCATCCCAAATTAAAATTTTCCTTGGGAGTTCACTACTGTCTTTTCAGCTCTTCAATACTTTTAAGGTCTGATTTCCATGTTTTCAATGAAATGGTTGATCTGAATAATCTAGTGTGATAGATAAATATGGCTGCAAACTATTTGCAGTTCTTCCTACCAAGAAGTAGAGTCTATTTTTCCTTCCCTTGAGTCTAGGCTGGCCTTACAATTTGCTTTGACCAGTAGAAAGCAACAGAAGTGACATTGTGGGACTTCTCCAGCCAAGGCCTCAAGAAGCCTTACAACTTCCACTCTTGCCCTCTTGGAACACAGTCACCATGAGAAGTCTGAGCTATTCTGCTGGATAGGCAACGTGGAAAACAACTGAGGTGCTCTGGCTGACAGCCCTACCTCATAGCCAGATGCGTGAATGAGGTCAAGAAGAGCCAGCCAGCCTCCAGGCAATGGGCCATCAGACTGTAGAGCCAAGAGTGATCCAAGAGAAACCAACAAAACTGGCCCCACTGAGCCCAGGCCAAATTGATGGTCTACAGAATTGTGACCAATAAATTCATTGCTTTAAGCTAATAAATTTTGGGGTGGTCTGTTATGCAGCAATAGATAACTGATACACACCCAGGTCACTATTCATCAAAAACTGCAACTACCCTAAACTGAAATTTTAATGCCCAAAAATCACTATTAATTTTTGTTATTCATTATATTGAGAAGATATTGATGGAAAATTTGTTAATGATCTAAGTATATTTTACTACAGTAACCAAATGTTTGACAGCAGAATTGATTTGTTTTCCTTCTGATTTCAGAAAAAAATCTTTAAGCATACCTGGTTAAAATGGCCAAGTTCATTTGGATACACCAAAGTCAATTGATTACTAAAAAATGGTAAGAAAAACTGTACCTTCCTTTCTCCAATCCCTTTCCCCAAGGGGACTAAAATTAACTCTACTAAAAGCAATATTTAGAAATAAAACTCATTATTCCTTAACCTAGAAACCTGAGAGCAGAGGAAGAAATAGTATAACCCTGAGGCCATTCACTGTATTTCAAGTTAACATCTCACTCACACATTTTGGATAAAAAAACCCTTTTTGATGACTTTCTACAGGAAAGCTCCAAAAAGTTTTGGGAGCAAGACAAGTCTCTTTGACTATACCCTTCTGGTTGTGTATTTTCAGCATCTATACGTCTGTAACTAAATTTCTCACTAACAGTACTGTACAATGCAAAGCAAAATGTCATTATTTCTCTTAGGTAATAATTAATTTGGATTACCCAATTCCAAAGTAGTCTATGAATCTTTTAGAGTCATACAATAAAAGAAAAAAATTTAATTTTCTTATTTTAAATAAAAATAATTGTTTAAAATACACTTTACCCAACAGATGCTTAAGGAATTAGGGCGTTGAAATTATTGGCTCGGTAACTATTTTATGATTAAAGGAATTTAATCCTATTTGTAGCTTATTAACATTGATATGAATCTATTGGGATTTTCTAGAAGTATACCCTTTGTCTCATACAGTTGTATGTGAAATTTCTTTTTTATTACAGATTGTTCTATAAATGAGATTATTCATCATTTTTCAAATTAGGTTTTATTATATTTGGATGCTGTAGTTCTAATGGTGCTTAGAACATGTGATCAAAATGCTGAAGGACTGTAGTAATAAAGAATACTTTCATAAAAGTTAGATTTGCTTGGTATTGAGACAATAATGATCCTATCAACCAACATAAGGTACAATTAACACAACCTTGATTTGATCACATACGTGAATTGTTATAAAAATAAATTATTTTTTCTTTATAATTTTCTAGAACCAAAAAAATGAAAGGCAAAAATACTGTAAAATAAGAGTGAAAAATAATTTGGTTTGTATTGGGAAAATGATGGCGACACAATTTTGCCTTGAAATTGGTTGATTTGTATGTCATTCTGAGTCAACTACGAACAGAGGTGTTTTTAAAAAAGTTTTAAGAAAACAGGCTGTAGCTAAGAATATACTTGTGATTGAATAAGTTTAGAAGAGTATATAATGTGTAATTAGCAGACATATTCTGATTGTTAAATGTTAAATTATAAAGAGAAATATCTATAAATCTTACTTTTATGATGAGCTGGAAAGTCTAAGGAAAATTAAAGACACAGGAAAGTGTAAATGGATTGATGGCTTCAGTTAAGCCTTTGGTTTTTATGATTCGAGCTTAAAATCACCCTGTACATCTCCCATGGTTACTACAACGCTTTCATTTAACTTCTGCGGTACGTGATATTGAAAGGATGCCCGAGAAGGCAGAGAAACCTGACTGGAAAGCAGCGCCACCTAGGGGTTGAATTTGTTTCTTACAAGAAACCAGCTTCTCAAAAGGTAACCAGATCAGTAGTTCCTATTCTGCATGGCCTTTAGCAAGCTGATAAAACAGTTTAGACTATAAGTGATGGACTTGGAAAAGATAGGAGAATCTTGTATGGTATACATTCCTTAATAAATTATGATTGAATATTTTAGACATTTCAGCAGAAACGGTTCAGCATCTGTCCATCTCATAAACACTTAATATTGACATTATGGTGTCTAAAAAATAATTCAATGAAAAAAATCATAGCCACTAAATTGGAAGCCCTATCTACCATGATCAAATGAAAGAAACCTGTTAACGCTTGTAGCTTTACACTGTAGCTTCACCAGTTCTTCCTAGAGTTGGGGACAGAAATCCTTGGCTTGAACTGCATAGTTGCTTGGCTCAAGCCAAGAATCTGGGGCTAAGCAGGGAGGATTTTCTTTCCTTAGTTTTGAAGGGCAGTCTTCTTTTGGGGAGGCCCATGTGTTTATCAGCAGGTGCAGTTCAATTAGTCCAACACAGTCGTTGGAGTTAATTAGGAAACAGTAATAAGCAGTAGCAGACTTCAGCATATACGGAGCCCTGCGTGTTATAGGCATGGCTCTGCTCAGACCTGGCATACATGTGTGCCTCTCTCTGAGAGGAAGGAATGGGGAACATGGTGTCTCTGATGAACACTTATACACTGGAGACCTGAAACTTTCCCTCCAGTAATTTTTATTATTCCAGTTTGTAATTCATAGAGAGAAGAGCTCTGGTTTTGTTTATTCTAAATGTGCCTACTTAATAGAAAACATTAAGAATCTCTCTTATACTCACGTGTGATTATACTGTACAAAAATAAGTACTGTGTGTTGATGGTGGGTGAGTGTCCTTGAAGGATACACATATACACATATATATTTAACATACAGAATTAGAGAATTAACTCAGTCTGTGGAAGGATACATAAAGATAACATTGAAAAGTCATGAAGAACTCTAGCAACTTAGTTTCAGTCATTAATTATATCTCTTCCTTTAAAATCTATTAGATAAAGCAACTAACTAAAACTAACAGCTCCCTGAGTGTGAACAAAGAGAACTAAAATATCAAAATACAATGGGGGGGAAAAAACCCCAGCACAGGTGAAATTGGCTGATTGTTCTGTTTCAGAGTCCAAGTTTCCCTTCAATCAGTTGTTAATCATTTTGATTATTACCCTACTGTCTTATTTTACTCATGTCTTTGTGGTCCCGTCTTTCCCACCAAACAGGTATAATTTCATTCAATTTTATTATTTAGTGCTTTCTTTGGACTGTAATGAACTAGAACCTGGAATACAATAAAACACATCTTATCATGCCTAACTTAAAATCCAATATGATGATCACAATTACTTTTCCCTTAACATTAAACTTAAGTGTAGAGTTGAGAGTTTTCTGTCCAGAAATTTTCTAGCCTTAACATATAAATGTGACGGGCTTACAGCCATGCAGCTATCTATTACAATTCACGGAAGGCACTATATAGGAAATAAAACAAACGGTTATTTCGTTCTTTTCTGAGACTTCTAAATTGAGTTCATAACAAATGAATGGCTAAGTAAGGATGTAATTTCTAATACACATTATTTCTTCTACATATTAGTACTTTATATGACGTGCTAGAAATAATTTTGCCAGAAGACAAGATCAATTAGATTTCAACTCTTTTAACTGGGAAGGCTGTCAGGACAAACAAAATTACTCTGATAAAGACTGAGTGATGAATTTAGTTACACACAATATGGAGGGCAATACACCTTATCTTTTTATGATGAAATACATCAAGCATACAGAAATGTAGAGAATATAGTAAATACATGTGTACCCACCACTAAGCAGTGTCAAATCTTAAGATTTTGCTATATTTTCTTTAGCTTTTTTTTAGAAACAACTCAGGTTCTAATGAAGACCCTTTCCCTGATTCCATCTACACTTTCCAAAGGTAATCACCACCCTAACTTTGGTATTTATCATCTCTATGCATGTTTTATACTTCTAGTTCACCTGTGTGTCCATACACGATACCTCAAAAAAAAAAAAAAAATCAAAATAACCACAGGGATTATTTTAGGACTATGAATTTTATTATTTTAGGACTTTTTTCTAATTTCTATTTTCCCATTTTTCTGAGTAGTAGTATTCCCATTTCCAGGCAGTTTTGTCAAAAGAATAAAGTGGACAGGAATGCTTGTTTTACAAGGAGTTCCCTTGGCAGCTGAGAAGCCAGATGTGTGAACTTACAAATACTTAATGCCATTTGAATTAGATTTACAATTAAATGAAGCAGTAGATTACAAACCTATTGTTTCCTCCCACAAGCTTTGTAATGAAGGAAGAGATGTGGTGGTAAAGTCTGAAGGTTTAAATTGAAGTAGGGGAGATGAACGGATGAAATCAAACCTTTAAGAAAATTAAGAAACAGTACAGTTAAAAGGTTACACTTAGGGAAAAGTCAAGTTACTGATAATTACGGTAATATATTTTGGGTATACTTTCAGAAGACTGCCTCTTCATTTGTCAAGTCTTTAGAGGAAACCAGCTAGCGGCATCCTTTAATATCAGGTCTATTTTATTGGATAGACCATAAAAACTCCTGGGAAGGTGAATGGAAGAGCTGAACTTATATCTCATCATAATCTTTTATGTGTTAGTGACTAAAGCATTTTTCTTATTTCCAATATTAAACGCTTGGGAAAACAAGTTAGTGAAAGTGGAACAAAAAGGAAATTTATTAACCTCCGTTTTTCAAGGAGTGAATAAAGTTCATTTTCTTCAGAGGGCTCATTTCAGGGATCACAAACCCATATGCCATCAGGGACTGGGCACTTACATTTATTTTACATAATAAAAATTAAAAGTAATTTTGTTGTTTTAAACAAACCTGTAGGCTGAATATCGCCTGTGGGCCACTAACTCATGACCTCTGAAAAATTCTCACTACAATTTTATTGAGATGTAATTCACATACCATGCACCCCTTTGAAGTGTACAAGTAGGTGGTTTTTAGCATGTTCACAAAGTTGTGCAACCATCATATCTATTTTTAAAACATTTTCATCACCCCCAAAGAAACCCCATACCTGGTAGCAGTCACTTCCCATTTCTACTTCCCCAGCCTCTGGCAATCACCAATCTTTCTGTCTCTATGGATTTGCCTATTCTGGACATTTCCTATAAATAGAATCATACAATATGTGGCTTTAACTTTGCATAATATTTTCAAGGTTGTAGCATGTATCAGTACTTTATTAATTTTTACAGCTGAATAATATTCCATCATATAGAGATACTTTTGTTTATCCATTCATCAACTGACATTTGGGTTGTTTTCCTCTTTTTGGCTATTATGAATAATGCTGCTATGAATATTCATGTATGATGACCTCTGAATTTAAGTTCAAAAATTTTAAATTAGTTTTGTTAGTTAATACATTAATATGGTTCAATATTATACATACTAACAGTTAAGATGGTTCAATATATATAATGAAAAGTTTTTTCCCATCTGCCTCTCAAATGCTTGATTACTCCTTCCTGTCCCAGTAGGTAACTATTGTTAGCAGCTTGTGTCCAATATAGGCAAAAATTCTAGTTTTATCTGTAATAGAAAGGTAGCATACTTCGTGCTGCTCTGTGCCTTGCTTTTTCACTTATCCTGAAGATGTTGCCATATGTCTCTAGAAATAGATTCTTTTATAAAGCTACACATTTTCTATTGTGTGGCTGTACCATAGTTAATTTAACCACTCTCCTTTTGATAGATGTTTTGGTGATGCTTTAAACTATTTGATATTTATGGGAATTACTTGTAAACTAGTCATACAATAATAAGCAACCAATGAGATAAATACTATCAGGTTTAAAAATAAGAAATAAAGGAAGCTACTTAATTTTAATGCTAAACTGGAAAACTGAAAAGGGCCTGAGGCTGCTTTTAGAACACAATATCATCATTCTTGCAACTGTTATGCTGTCAGGTGGAACTAGTTATCTGAAATAGGATGACAACTGGCATTTAAAGATACTGGCTTTCTACATATGGATGTCCAATTTTCCCAGCACCATTTACTAGAACCATACCTCTCGCCATATACTTAAGTCAACTCAAGATGGATTAAAGAATTAAATATATGTCCTGAAACAATAAAACTCCTAAAAGAAAACATAAGGGAAACAATTCAGGAAGTAGGACTTGGCATAGACTTTATGAATACGACCCCAAGAGCACAGGCAACCAAAGGAAAAATAAACAAATGGGATTATGTCAAACTAAAAGTCTTCAAGCACAGCAAAATAAACAATTAGCAGAGCGAAAAGACAACCAACAGAGTGGGAGAAAATATTTGCAAAATATACATCTGACAAAGGATTGATATCTTAACAGCAAAAAAACAAGTAACCCATTTAAAAAATGGGCAAAGGGCCTGGCCAGTTTGCTCAGTTGGTTAGAGTGCAGCTTTGTAGCACCAAGGTCATGGGTTCGGAACCCCTTGCCGGCCAGCCACCAAGAAAAAAAAAAAAAGGATCATAAAAATTTAAACAAGTCAGGCACAGAAAGAGAAATATCACATGATATCACATGTTCTCATTTATGGGAGCTATAAATAAATAAACAAATAAATATACAAACAAATAAAGGGAAGGGGAAGAAGACACAACAATCACAACAATTCCTTGAACTTGTTAAGACAAGTGAACAGATATGATGTTGATGGTGGAGGGAGAAGTGAGAGGGAGGAAAAGGAGGAATTGGTAAAGAGACATGAAAATCAACTACACTGTATATTGATAAATTTTTAAAAAAAAATATTGGCCTAGTTGAGCAACTTGTTTTTAACCTATCTTCTCTTTCTCAGAATATTTATCATTATGGCTCTCAAATTTAATTTAATGGGTCGTTTTCATTAAATCTGATGACACAAAAGTCTCAGGAAATACTTGTAGAGTTTTTTGTCTGTGGTATTTGGCACACCTTATATTTAATTGTAAGGGCAGAACTAAGATATGTGCCTATAAAGTACAGACAAAGCAGCAATCAAATTGGTTTAAATAGTCACTCAGTTTTCTACTAATTATTTACTATATGAACTTATTATGCAAGTTGTTAGGTTGCAAGAACAAAGGATTAAGTAAACTTCATTATTTAAATATTATTAGTTAAAACAAGCAACAAGTTAGTTAATACAAGTTATTCTTAAAAAAATTTTCTACATCTATTTACTATTAGGTAAACACCACAGGGTAAATAGTACCTACTCTACTATCAGTACCATTAGTTTCTGTGCTGTGACAACTTTTATATTTGGTGGTTTCTCCAAAATAGCTATTTTTCATTCCCACATGATACAAAAAACCCATAAACATTTCAAAGAATTAGGCTTTGGGCACCTCAAAAGAACCACTAAAAAAATCTGAAGATATCATTACAGAAGCAAAGATGTATTACTTATTTTACTGATTAGTTGGAGAACAAAAGGTTGAAGTGTCGAGTTGAGAGAACAACGGTGTACTAGACTCCAACTAACCCAGGTAGAGAGAAACTGAAGTGCAGAATGAAATCAGTAGAAGGTCATGGTTAGTCATATGAAACTCTATTGATAATGGCTATTGACCTTGTCAAGGTATTTTCTGGAAATACTGAGATGGGACAGTGTAGTCTGTTCTATTAGAATGATTAAGGTGTTCATCATTTCAGAAACTACTTCTTCAGCTGTTGGTTAATTCTTCAGTGTGCCTGATTAAGTGCTAACGGCTCAGTTTCACGTTTCCTGAAACATCTTTCTTAATTTAACTTTGATCGCATTTCTCGTCTGTAAAATGAGAAATGCAAGTAAGAATAAAGGGTCAATTTATTTTAAGTAAATTTATCATTAAATATCAGTGTGTACAATTTCAAACATTCATAAATCTTGCTATTTATAGAAAAATTAATGTGATCTTAAAATTTGAACAGTGCTTTTCACAATTATTTACAATTAACTCAACCTACCTTTGTGGAAACACAATTATGTTTAAAATACCCCTGCCACAAAGTGATAATTTCACAGTACCTTTCTATAATATTTATGTCACTTAAGTGGCAGCTGCATCAATAAAACCCTGCAGATTCGATAATTTGGAAACAACACAAGCAAACAGTAAATACAAGCTACCATTAATTTCAAACAAAGCAAAACCTTTTATATTAATATATAAACTTTCTCATTCAGCACTAATTGAAGAAAATACATAGGAGGCAATATCTTCTTGTTTAGTACAAAACAAATTTTAAGATATTTTAAAAATTGATATAAGAATCTAGATTAGGAGAGTTCTTTGTAATACTAAATATTTTGAGAAATTCTTGCTTTCATTGGAAGGCATCCCTAATGGTAAACCTTTTTCCAGTTGTAATATGACATTAAGCAGAGACTATTCTCTGTCATCCCAGATAGAATTTATAATTTCTTATTTACAATTGATAATATTTGAATTGAAGAGTCTTAGCTTTATTCCTAAATTTTTTCTACTTAGGTTTTTAACTTTTTTGACATTCTTTCATCCACTCAAAAGGATCCCAAATATGTCTAAAATTAATTCAAAGGAAAAACAACTTTACTTGGACTAGTGATTGTGTTTATTTTATTTTTTATTTTTTATTTTTTTAAAAGATGACCGGTAAGGGGATCTTAACCCTTGACTTGGTGTTGTCAGCACCACGCTCACCCAATGAGCCAACCGGCTGTGATTGTGTTTAAAAACAATATTTACTATAGTATTCCACAAGTTTTTTCTTTTTTTTTTTTTTAGCATATATCTAGCTAAGACAATTAAATAAAAAGGTAAGCTATAAGAAATATGGTTGAAGTCACAATAAGGTACGTTTTCTTTTATTGACAAAGAACATATACTTAAACTTTAAATGTTGGTTTTTTGGGTTTTTTGTCTTTTTCATGACCGGCACTCAGCCAGTGAGTGCACTGGCCAGTCCTATATGGGATCCGAACCCCGCGGCGGGAGCGTCGCTGCGCTCCCAAGCGCTGCACTCTCCTGAGTGCGCCACGGGGCCCGGCCCAAATGTTGGCTTTTTAAGAAAAAATTTTTCCTGGTAAATAATATGCATAACCATTACCCAAAAATGTATATAGCTGTTTCCCCCCCAAATATTTATATACGCAGTAGTCCACTTAAGACCAGCCTTGTTATAACCTACTGAATGCAATGTGCTCTTAATTTATAAATGGGCTACCTCAGTATATAAAATATATAGGCATGTCTGTTATACATACAAAGTTAAAAAATACAAAATGGAGGGATGGGAGAAAAAAGTGTCCTTCCCTATAAGATCTAGAAAGGAAGTCATTATAACTAGGGAGACCATGTAAAATTTCTGAAGAACTTCAGTTTTGGCAAATACTTTTCAGAAAAATATCAAAGCTATGAGAGTTACTACATTTCCATTCTAATTATTTTTTTATTTTTAATTTTTTTGGCAGCTGGCTGGTACAGGGATCCAAACCCTTGACCTTGGTTTTATCAATAACACTATGCTCTAACCAACTGAGCTACCCAGCAGCCCCATTTCCATTTTAATAATTTAGCTGGGATTTCTATTTAAATATTCAGTGATGATGTATGTTGTGGTCTTCTAATATGTAGAAAGGAAGACTTTTGGGGGTCTGTTAAAAACAAAAAGACACTCATTTTTAGCAGGTTAGTAATAACCCCTTAATCAAGTGTATTATAATGCAGAGAATCAAATTCCTGGCTCATCAGCATTTGAATATGTTATGTTTGACGGAAGATTCCAATGGACAGGATCTGAATTCCTCCTAGATCTTGGAGGGAATGGGGCAGACTGTTATGTCAATGGAGGGGTCAGCCCCAAAGGTGGCCAGCCCAACCTTAATTACCGATGTTAAAAAACACACCAAATGTTTTTACAGCATTCTTTCTGCTGCATTTTCTTTATTTCAAGCCACAGGTCTATTTGGAGGGTCATGCAGCAAATGGCTTATAAATAAAATCAGTGTCTATGAGTAGTGTCATCACATGAAGAGACAGAATTGCTGGATTCTCTTGTTCCGTAAAAAGTTCACATCTTGGGAATCCATGAGTTGGTGTTACTTATGGGATACCTAAAATGGGGGACACAAAAACCATACATGTCAATAACACATACATGCAATTCAAGAGTTAAAGCAATGAAGCTATTCAGTAATTTATTGAGCTAGAAATTCCATATGATTTCTAAATAATGCCTCACAGTTAAAATGCAACAAATATAATGACCAGTTCCAAAATCAGCAAATACAACGGTACTTCAAAAAGTTCATGGAGTACTGGCCAGCCACCCCCCCCAAAAAATTATGGAAAGATTCATATTATTTCTTAATTCTATTTTTCCGTGAACTTTTTGAAGTACCTGTGTATTACCACTGTTGCTAATTTTTTACTAAGGCAGATAACTTTCACTGTTCTCAAATGTCAGCATATGTCACCAAAGACAGAACCTAAAGATGGTGACCATATGCATTTTAGAAGCCTATGAATTTGGACATTTAACATATCCTCTAGCTTGGAGAGATGATACATGTCTCAATTTTTAGCCCAGGCTTTTTCATGCTGTCATGATACCAAAGGGGAAACAAATAACAAAAAAATCAATGTGAACTTTCAGCTGCAGTGTTTTATTTTGTTTTGTTTTTTTCCTTTTTCCAGATCATCATATTATGCAGCCCAAAATACTCAGAATAATGAAAAGTAATAGTACTTTTTCTTAAATGGCATATGTTTCTTTATAAATTAAGGTTACAGTTCTCATGGGAATGTTTAAGAGTCTTCCACCAAACATTCCCAAGAAGCAAAAAGAGAACACACACCTGCTAATTCTGTATAGATTTACGTATATAGAAGCCCTTTGTGTAAGATGTAAAGCACTAAATACCAAAATAAGGTATTACTATGAAAGCAGGTGATTTGAACAAATTTATCCTGAATATGCTTGGATATAAAGAATATAGAAAAAGGTAATATCTAGCTTTAAATTTTCATGCAAATAACCCAAATTTTCTCATTAATTAAAAGATAATCTAATTTTCTGCTGATATAAGTAATTTTCATTCCATATTTATATACAGTACTAACCTGATGATGCTAAGCTGAATAAATGTTTGTCAGATTTCTACAAACAGATGTTCTTCCCACAACAATAAAGTTTAAATTTTAGATTTTAAACCCAGGTCATCATCTTATAAATTAAGAGAGATAATTGAACTCTTCCCCTAATCATGAAGATTTTTTAAAAAATGTTTCACTTTCATGGAAACATATGGAACAATAAACAAGTTATTTCCATTTAAGTCAGTGATTTCAAGAAATATTCAGCTATCATCAGGAGCAGCATCCAAAAAATGGATATGATATTCAAATCAACAGATTATGCAATGTATTTTTAAACATGCTGAAGTCATTTTACTTTTATAAGAATATTCAATAGAGGTTAATGTACAAAAATAATAATTCGAGTTTCATTTCAACCCCAATTTATTTAAGCAATAATTTAAAAAACTTCAGTTCACAAAATTGTATTCTTCTAACTAAAATAAAAGTGACTATAATCTTCCCCAGTTTTAGAGTTTTACAGGAACTCTGCTAACATGTTCTTGCCGAAACTCTTGCCAGGATTAAAATGTTAAGACTTGCTTAACAAATTTTCAGAAGTACAAAAAACAATTTATATATATTTGAAAGCCAATTCAATTAATATCAAAATTACATGTGGACTTTTCATCAGTCACTCTGGAAAGCCTTCTCATTTAAACAATAACATTAGTACTTTCACTTTTGCTTATTGCTGCAGCTGACAGCAGAATGTGGCCCCTCAAGGAAATCATCACCAACTAAAAATAAAAAAAGGTTAAGCAGAGTCACAGTCCTTAATTCTAACTGCCCTCTGAAATTAATTGGTCTAACTAATTAGACCTTTAATTGATTTCCCAGGTTCCTAAACATAGGAAGAATGAAAAACATTGAAAACTTTCTGCTGAGTTATACACAAATACATTAAAGCTCTAACTAATAAAATCGTCTAATTTAAAGAGTAACTAACCTGAGATGTACCTTGCTCCGATTAACATTACCATGCTACTCACTATAAAAAAGCCAAAGGGCAGACTACAGAAGATACTAGTGTCACCTGTGGTCATCCAAGTAGAAGGGAATTCCAGTCAAGCAAACCAAAAGAGAGACACATAATTACAATATTTGTGTTAAGAATCACATATAGCAAAACAAAATAAGTTATAAAAATAGTATATTCATAAAAGAGTTATTACTTCAAATCAAAAATATGATCAATATTGAAGGCTTATGAGTTAACATACAATGCAGATAAGCATGCCACAAGTAGCCAAAAACATAATACATACAGACCAACATTAGCCTTCCACCGGCAAAACCAAAGAGAGCCTATGGAGAACTTTTTGGGAGGCTGTTGATTTTTGCTTTCTCAATTCTTCCCCAAAGGATACTAAATAAGCAATTCAAGTCCCCCGAAATTGAAATTATAGGTCCTTTGGCTGTCAGAGAAGAGTTGTATTAGTCTACTGAAAATGAATTTAAATCTCTATTTTTCCTAAAATATTGGTTTGGTTTTATTTTTTAAACAGAATTTGGTGTGTAAGGTAATGAACCTACCAATATTATGGTAACTGAAAAACTAATTTGTATTAATCTACATTGAAAAAATTACCCGAGAACGTGATTGTTTCGATATTTTCTAAGCTGAATTCTCTTGGTAGCCCTTCCTTTAAACAATATTCTTTATATATACCCTTTTCTTAAATTTAAAAATTATGTATCTTTGAGCTGGCCGGTTAGCTCAGTTGGTTAGAGCATGGTGCTAGTAACACCAAGGTTCAGAGTTCTATCCCTGTACTGGCTATGTAACCCCCCGACTCCCAATAAATAAATTAATATAAAAAAATAAAAATTATATAACTAGAATATTTAACACTCTTTAAGTTTTTTCAAAAATAATGTCCAAAGAGTTAAGAAAATACAACCATTAGACAAAGGGGCTTCATTAAAATATAGCTAATTAAAGATTCTCTGTGTGGGCATATTTTGTGATATAGTAAACTGATAATAGTCACTTCTTTGCTTTTTTTGAGAGAGTATTTCTTCCCCCTTAACATGCATTTCTTTTCCTTAGAAGGTAGATTTTTGTTAAAGACAGGCGAAGCCATTTCCTCATCTACCACTGCTTAAGTTATTTTTAAAAATTTAAAAATTTAAAAATTTAAAAAAATAAAAAACAAGGTTTCTTAGGTTTCCTTTTGTTTCCATATTTGTAGAGACCATATTTTAATTTGATTTTAGAAAAGAATATATTTCCTAGTTCCTTTAGAGCAACCCATCAGTTATGCTAAGTTAAAATAACTGATTTTTCTAATGTTCCTACAGTGAGCTCTAGTTTGACAAAAAGGTCCTGAAGGTTATCTGCATTTAGCAGTCCGTATCAATTTAGGTGACATCCATTTAATGAAGGTATTTCCCTTTCAATGATATATGTACACATATATACATGCATACACATATATATGTATGTATATACATAATATGTATATATCATATATGTACAAATATAATTGTTATTTGATGGCTATGTAATGCATTTAAATCAATTTGACCTATATTCGAAATGTTGCTTTGGTGAGTTTTGAGCCCAAAGCCAAGAAGTTGTCTTTTATGATAAACTCTCTCTCTAAAAATAAATCAAACCCCCAATCACATCTACGACATTTTAAACACATCAAATGTATGTTAAAAATCATTTTCGATGCATTCAAATAAAGTTATAAACAAGAAAATGAGTATAAGAATGCTTCAAAATTGGTAAGCTGCTTTGGAAGTTAAGCAAACGTAATATTCTTTCCCTAAGTTAAAGCAATTAAAAAAGGATAAGATACCAGGCAGCAATTCTAATACCCTTACAACTTTATTAAAATAGGATTCTATCTGTACTGCTGTTAGCATATAGCTTATATTGCTTTAAGGAATACAATTACCACTTCATTAATTAAGTATTATTACTCTGAGTTTATTATACAGCTCAGAGAACCCCCAAATATTATACATTAGTGTTTTTCATAAATCTATTCAAAAAACATTGTCAATGCTGATATCAGAAACTGAAGAAATCATGTAATTTTTTTTGTTTTCTTTTATCAACTTTTTTTTGGCGTTTTAAATTCATTGATAGTAAGGTACACAAAAAGAGGGGGGAATGATCAGTTGGTTGTGTGGTAATTTTGTAACTAAAATTACATCTTCAACTGCTAGCAAGGAGAACTGTGTATGTGTGAGTAAGATGCGGGAGTAGAGGAAAGGAGACAGGAGGATTGTGCCATTTAAAAAAACACAGGGCTGGCTGATTAGCTGACTTGGTTAGAGCACGGTGTTGATAACACTAAGGTCAAGGGTTCAGATCCCCATACCGACCAGCCACCAAAAATAAATAAATAAATAAATAAATAAATAAATCCAACTGGTGAAAGAAATCATGTAACTCGGCTTCTCATAAGCCATTAATTAAGGGCAAGTAGAAAAGAAGCCACGGCCCTCGTCTGTTGTATCTCACACAGCAACCAGCACTGTGCTGGACAAATATTTATGACTGAGAAGTTCAATAGTGTAGGGTCTCAAAATTACAGTCTTAGCTAGAAAAGCTTTGCCACCATCTTGGAAAAGGAATCTGAGTCTCAGAACAAAAGATTTTTTTTTTTTTTTTTTTTTAAAAAAAAGGATATTAAGCTTTTTTAGGAGAAAAAATAAAAAGCTTCAAGTAGAAATATCCAGGACTGAAAACACAGATCACAGTGATCTGTGGTAGTGAATGGTCACAGAAGCTTCTCCTAAAAGGCAGATACATTAAAGGTTTTGATTCTGTACTCACTTTGGGGTTAGAAGGCAGGTATTAGTTCACTTATAAACTCTTCTTCATTAAAGTATATGCCTCAATATATTATTGGCTATTGTTCCATTCATTATGCTCCAAATCTTTTATTTAGCAAAGAATTATAATACTATATTCTGCCATATTAAAGGCAGCTTACGGCTGTTTAAATCTAAATGGTTTCCTTAAGCCAAATAAATACCTTCCTACCTAAGCCACTGAAAAATAAAATAGTCCTCTATTTTCTGCCAAGAGCATTTGCCAATCCATTATGACACTTCTAATTTACTATGTTTGCTACATTTCTTCCTCTCCGATTCCAAAGGAATTCCCATTATGTACATTCCCTAAGTACGTGGAATCATCCTAGGAAGAAGCAGATATATTCTGAAATTAATATAGGTTTGGGTTGGTTCAGGTCATAAAGACAGCCCCCCAAAAAGGTGAAGACAGACATTGAGAGAGAGAGAGAAATTTAGTTGACTTTTTTCCCATTAAGAATAGAAATAATTTTACTTTTGGAAAACTAAATTATTATTTGAAGTAGCAGGAATAAACTAATAAGGAAAGATATGGCAGGATAGAGTTGAAGTCTGTATATCAACCTGATAATTGACATTTTCTGTTTAGAACTTAAAGTGTTTTCAAAATGTTAGAAATTCTGGACAAATGATAATGCGGTTTCTTCAGAGCTTGGCTAAGTGTAAATGATGAAATAATTAATCTATTTAACATAATAGGAAATAGTGGCAATGATAAACAATAAAAACATTTTTTACCAATTTCCGGATACTGAGTTGTAACCCAACCCATTGACTTCATCACAGCTTTCTTCCATGTAGAATAACGAATTTCACTTTCTAGAATTAGAAGGTAGGAAAAACATACATATGGAAAGTAATTTGCTGAGATGTTCTAAGTACCATACTTATGAACACTCAGCATTCTTGACAAATTGATGCAAGCATTAATCTAAACTGGGGCTTTCCCAGGACTCAGATTTGGGAGCATATTTTGCTGGTGACTGCCAGTGACTGGAAGAGATGCTTGCTTGGAAACTAGAGTAAAGCAGGATGGAGGAAATTCGGCATGGGTCTGTGGGGTGAAGGAAGACTGGGAGACAGACTGCTGTGCAGACCGGGCCTTTCACAAACAAGTGGTGATGAATTAGAAAGGGAAATCCTATTTGATCTGTTTTCTCTTTTGGGGGGGGCGGTGGGTAGACTTAGTATGAGGAGAGGGGTATGGTGTGTGTGTGTGTGTGTGTGTGTGTGTGTGTGTGTGTCTGTGTGTGTGTGTGTCTGTGTGTGTGTCTGTGTGTGTGTGTGTGTCTGTGTGTGTGTGTCTGTGTGTGTGTGTCTGTCTGTGTGTGTGTCTGTGTGGTGGGAGAGGGGAGGGGCTGGTGAAAGGGAGGACAATTGGCCTAATTGATCAACTCCAGGTTAAGGTCTTAAATGACAGCTTTCCTCAGAAAACAGCAACCCTTAACCCTTTGTGCAAACTTTCTTGCTTTACAAGTAGGAATAGTATTTGGAGGTCGTATACCTGCTCTGAACATTTCTTGCATATTAAAAGTACATTACTTTTTCAGAAGTAGAAAAATTTTTTGAACTTCATATTTTATCCAGTATTGCAAAAGTTAAAAAATTACAGGAAGAATATTAGATTTTGAAACACATTTCTACATCAGGGTACGTAGTATACTGTCTGACTATCAAATTACTAGTATTCCAATTCATTTTCTTATATATGGAAAAGAATGAAAAAATTAAAAAGCACTGACATAGTCTCCCAGAAAATTAAACGAAAATGCATTTGAAAGCTTATATACCAATAGCTCAAAATCCAAACTTTGATGCTATTTTATGCATAAGTTTCTAAAAAGTTATAAAACCAAATTCAATGCAACAGGTCTTCAAAAAGTTCTGATTCATATATCTTTTAATTCCGTTTTTCCACAAACTTTTTGAAGTACCCTCATATATAAAACCTTATTTTTTTATTCACATTTTGCTTCAATTTAAGAGATGCATCACTATATTTTAATAAGGGTGTTAACCAGAGCTTGTGGCTTAGGTTTCTTAGCATAGTGAATGAATATTTAATGCTCATTCACTTAAATTACTGCTGCCCTGTCAGGCTGGTCCTGCTGTGATTAAGTTATCAGAGTGTCGGCCAGCTAATCACGTCCTAAAGCTGGGCCATCAGCACCCAAGATGATCTGGTACAGACATTAGGGGTGGGTGGCTGATAAATCTCCCTTCGCACTTTTAAAAATGGCTATTCTGGGCTGACCCCGTGGCTCACTCGGGAGAGTGCGGCGCTGGGAGCGCGGCGACGCTCCCGCCACGGGTTCGGATCCTATATAGGAATGGCCAGTGCACTCACTGGCTGAGTGCCAGTCACGACAAAGACAAAAAATAAATAAATAAATAAATAAAAATAAAAAATAAAAATGGCTGTTCTAACAAGCTATAACTGATAGTGTGGCCATGTTATTCTCCTATACAAAAGGACTACAAACAGTGGAAGTGAATGCTTTTTTGTTTTTTAAAGTGATTTTAGAAGTTTGGAGTTTTTTTGTAACAAACTATTTCTCATTCACACTTATTCAGTATAGCCCAATATGCTTAGTAGTGAATCAGAAAAAGTAATATTTACTATTTGGTTCTTTAACTTCTAAGTGAACAGAACAGCAAACTCCCTTGCACTAAGGTCGTTTTCCCAGTACATATTAAAAGTTTCATTCTTTAAATGTACCCTCCGCGTTGATCTGAGGCTCGAAGCGCTCCATGGTGACAGCTGACAAGTCCTCGGGGTCGAGACTCCACACGGCGACCCCTTCTGCAGCGCCAGCTGCCATCGCAGCACCCAGTGCAGTTGTTTCCGGCATGGAGGGCTTCACTGAGGGCAGAGAGCCACATAAGCATCTTCACAGGCACATGTGTTTAAAGATCTAGTTCTTCCGAAAGAAAAATTACTCCCAGAGTTTAAAGGAATGGAAGGCTTACTAACCTACTGGAATATACAGAATGTCTGCTTGTAGCTGCATAAGAATTTTGTTGTTGGTCATTCCTCCATCTACCTGCAAATGTCTGAGTGGAATTCCACAGTCGCGATTCATGGCTTCCAAAATCTGAAATAAACCAACGCAATTAACATAACGAAACTGCTTCATAGTAACGTCTATGAAAATGGCAATCCTCCACTCAAAAACCCTCAAGAGTTTCCCAAAACCTACAGAATAAAACTGAGATTTCTTATACTGGTCTTCGAAGCCTTCCTTGATCTGGTCACAGCCAACCTTTCTCTCACTACACCTCTGCACTCACCCTGATGTTTAGCCAAGCCAAACAACTTTATTTTGCATGCTGGTTTCCTGCCTTAATGCCTATGTTTGTGCTATTTCCTTTGCCTGATATGTACCACTCAGCCTCGCTGCAAACGTAAAACGTCCAGTGCCTAGCAGATAATGGAAACTTAGAAGGTACTGACAGCTGGCAAAAGGAAGAAAACACTTATAGTTCGAATAGTGTTAGGCAGGCTTAATTTTTGATTAACTACATTTTTAGTATTTAATAAATTTCAGGCATTAATACATAATTTGTTTAAGAGTGATGAAGTGGATTAAGTACAAGAAAACAGGTCCATATTATTACCTCTCGGGTTTGGAAACAAACAGCTTCTAATGCAGCGAAAGCAATATGGCATTTATTGGTGAACTGAGTGAGTCCACAGATTATCCTATAAATACAAAGATTTTAGATTAGAGTGGTATTAATGAGTCATCAGTCTGAAATGTCTCCTATATGGAAAGGGTGAATTTGGTAGTCAGCAATATACAGGGAAAGAAAGCTGGACATAATCATTAACACAGAATGTCCTTATAGCCCACAATCCTGCATCCACATATGAAAAAGTTCATGATCCATCTGAATAGATGACAATAACATATCCTTTTGCTATACAACTTGTAGATGATTTAAAAGATAACATTAACTTGAATATGGATATGGCAGGGGTTACTGTCAGCTCATTTATAACTTCTTGGGGCTTAAAGGTTTTGAATTATACTCTCCAAATAGAAAAAGATTTTCTCAACACTTTAAAATCATTTGAAACCAGATAGGAAACTATTAGCTAATTAGTTATTAACTAATTTGGTAAATAAATCAAGACCCCAAAAAGCATACCATATTTTCAATACTTACCCTCTTGCACTGGGCTCCCAATAAGGTGCATATAACCCTGAAAATGCTGGGACGAAGTAGCAGCCATAAGAAGTACCTACTTCTTTAGCAAGTTTTTCTAGCATTAAAAAAACGAAAAACAAAAATCACACTAATATTTTACTTTATTGAATAAAAATACCTATTTTAAAATTAGGACAGGGCTTTTGGTTTCTGTTTCACTGGTGTAGCAAAATATTCCTAATTAACGGTGGTCTACTATGAGCAACAAAAACAAGTTTTCTCACATTGAACGCCGCCACTAAAATGTGATCCAACTCAAGAAATCAAGGAACTGGACTCATTTCCTTAAGGTATTTTAGCCTGTTACCACTATTTTTGAGGTTGCTGATTAGGAGATGAAGAAATGGCCTCAAGATGTATTTCTGATTGTCTCGCCTTCAGGCAAAGTTGAACAAGTGGATGAAAGAATGAGTAGGAGAGTTCAAACTAATTATCCATAGACTGATAATAACCATATTAATACTCAAATTATAGGTACCAGAGTTTTAATGCTCACTCTAGTCTAGGAGTTAAAGCTCTTTCTCATCAGATAAATTTAACTAGATTACTTTACCTGCCAATTCTGGCAATCTCCAGTGTTCAATTTTATACTTGGGTAATTTTTATGTCCTACCCTGCCAGTTTATTAATAATCACCACTAATTATGTCAATTCATTGTTTTATAAATCTTCACAAAATAATCTTTTTTGGATAAGTCAAACTCCTAATAGGGATCCATATAATTTATGGATCCCACTTGGGGCAAAGCTTAAGCATTTACAGATTACAGAGATAAAATATTAAAATTTTTCATTCTTCAGATTTTAACCCTTTGTTAGAACATACTTACCAATTTCCTCTGAGGTCTTTATAATTCCAAGATTATCTCTTAGCCAGCGAATAACAGCACCAGCTATAGCTACAGAACCCTAAGGAAAAAAAAATAATAATAATCTGGGACAGAATATATATTATCATTGCAAAAGATTTTTATTGAGCATATTCTCTGTGTATGATACTACCAGATGGATGAAATTCAAACAATTTAAACTTCTGGACTCCTACAAATATGATAAACTAGATCTTCTAATACAAACATAGTTTTATCTGGGCTATTAATAAAAATTTTTCATGGGATAGGGAAAAGAAGTGAGCTTTCCAGCATACCCTTGGACCTATCCCTCTACATGGACATCAACCTGTTGGGCAATTGGCTTCTTGTACAATTTTTCTATCAGTTGCTAAGCTACTGAGGTATATTATCTAGAATACATTCCCATCTTATCCACAAAGTTATTGGGAAAGGCCACACTAAAAGTTTTTTCAACTTCATTTCCCATATCTAATAGTATAATAAATTAAACAAAACAAAACAAAAAAGAAGTTAACAAAGAAGCTAGCTATTCAGTAATTACCCTTTAAAACAAAATCACCAAGGGACTGGGAGTGAGCTGTGGCAATAATGATGAAAATATATGATTCAGAGTCAGATAAACTGGATTTGAGTTCCAGTGTTAGTACTTAATTGCTATGCAATCTTAGGCAAATTACTTAGGCTTTCTGAGCCTCCATTTCTTCCACCTACAAAATGATGGTAACCACAAAAATTACCTAAACAAACTACTGTGAAGTTCAATATGAGAGCACATGTTAAGGTTCTTACTGAATGTAAACGTCATTAATTTTTCAAGTTAAAAAAGTATCAGCTAAATTCCATCAACTGATGAATGGAGATGTGGTATGTGCACACAACAGAATATTATTTGGCCACGAAAAGGAATGAAATACTGATACGTGCTACAACATGGATGAGCCTTGAAAACATTATACAAAGTGGAGAAGCCAGGCACAGAAGACCATATATCAAGATTCCATTTATATAAAATATCCGGAATAGGCAAATCCACAGAAACAGAAAACAGAATAGTGGTTGCTTGGTCTGGGGGGGGAGGCAGTTATGGAGTTTCTCTTTGGGGTGATGAAAATGTTCTAAAGTTACATGGTGGTGATGATTGTAAAAATCTGTGAATATACTAAAAACCATTAAACTGTACACTTTAAAAAGGTAAATTGTGTGGCATATGAAGTGTATCTCAATAAAGCTATTACAAAAGGATCCTGAGGATAAAAACAGGTATCAGCACAAACCATTAGGAATTCCCCCAAAATACTTTTTTTGCTCTGATGTTTCATCCATACAAATTATTTACGTAAATTTCCACAGTCCCCCCAAATCAACTGTCAGGTGATATTAAATATAGAAACCTGTCCCCAATCCTACTAACTGAATTGCAAATGGTCATCCCTTCTTGCTGTCAGTCATCAGGATGCAAACAAACTAGAGAATGAATATACTGATACATTCCAACATTCATAGCTTCGATAAGGAGTCACTATATGTTACTGCAAAGCGGCAGAATGCCACAATTGTTCTATTAATACAGTGGCTTTTTAACTACAAAACGTTATTTGCGGAACAGATTTGACACAGCTGTGCAAATACAACGAAGCTTTAAAAATGAGGCAAAAACAAACAAATACCTTACAAGGGACTCTAACCCACCTTGTCCCTTAATACACTTAAGAAGTTCTTAATGCGCTTCCTAACTTTGATGTTTACATATGTAAGTACTTAGTGGGACCATTTAGGAGAACTAAGTAAATTTTTTGTTTAGAGAAACTTAAAAATTTTACTCTCAAATTTCCTTTGGAAGGAGACAATCCAGAGATACTAGCTGCCAAATACTAGTAAATGTATAAGAGTTTCTAAACCAGTGCTACCCAATAGAAATACAATGAGCCATATATGTAATTTAATTTTTTGCCATATTAAAAAAGTAATAAATAGATAAGATTAATTATGTTATTTAACCCAATATATTAAAAAAATTATTTCAACATGTAATCAATATTAAAATTATTGAGAATTTTTTTTGTACTAAGTCTTTCAAATCTGGCATATATTTTACACTTACAGTACAGTACATCTCAATTCAGACTAGCCACATTTCCAGTGCTCAATAGTCACATGTGGCTAGTGGCTACCATATCGTGCAGCACAGTTCTAGACCTAATTGAAAAACAGATGTCCCTTTCCCTTATCCTCTCAAAAGACACTGACCCTAAATAGCATCTAACCAAGAAATGTGTATATTTTCAATAGTTTTAGGTGAGCAGAGTTAAAGTATGAATTTTAAAAGTCACTATGCTAGAAGTCCAGTAGAGTGGTTTTGTGGCAATCAGCCAGTGGGACTTTGTACTGTTGGAAACCAAACGCAAATGTACCTCATTTCCACTGAAAAAGGTAGGATCCTGCATACTTAGCCAATTTTTTTTTCTTTTTGAGAGGAAGCAATATGGTTTTAGCAAAAGGGGAATCAAGGTTTTGATTACAGGTAACTGGTTGAGAACGAGAGGGTGTTATTTAGATTAAAACAAAAGAAAAAATGAATAAATAAAGCCACTGCCAAGGCTCCAGGAGAAATCGTTTTAAATTTTGTTTTCAGGAGTGTACAGGAGTGTTTTGTTGTGGTTGAAGAAATAGATTCAATACAAGAAACTAAGAGATAAAAACTCTTATCTGAAAGAAATATATAATTTTGGTATCAGGATATAATACATGGTATAATTTAGCCTTTAAAGAAATTAATAAAAATAAGAGAAATCTCCAAATTCACAAGACATGTGATGTTCTGAATTCAGAAGTAAGAGATAAAATGGAAGATGGTATAATGCTTTGAAGCTAGACAGGAAAAAGAGTACAGGAACAGAAACCTAAAATGATAGATAGAAGGTTATTGTCTACTTGGTATCAATTAAGTCAACATAAATTACATGCTAAAAGTAAAGATCTAATACTTCAGTGCATCATCTACATGTCATCTACAAGGGCTCAGGTTCTGAGTCATGACTCTGGGGAAGGTGCCTGCAAGCCTAATAGTTTCACTCTAAGGAAGACACGTGGAAGGGAGATGGAATAAAGAAGAATGAATTACATGATAATAGGACAAGAATAAATTACTTAAAAACTAGACATGTAGCCTGGAAAGTGAAAGGCTCAGAGACAGAGTATGAGAAGATTGGATTAAAAATAATCAAGTAGATCTGACATAATGTCCTAACAGGCAAACATACTTTTTCTCAAAAGCTCCTTGATATGGATGCAACTGCCATGAGCAGTATAAATATGAAGTAGAATATTTCAGGATGCAGTAGAGTTGTGTCTTACAAGGCAGTTAGGGTTAAAATCAGTGAGTATGGAGAAAAATGATGTAAAATGAAGATGATCCTTAAATTGCTTAAATCATCCATTAGGCATAGTAAACATAATTTTGTGTATACTACAGTACCATGTATCTCTACATATATAATTTATACTATACTTAATTTGTATATATTAGATTACAAAAGCAAAGTCTAACTCTGTAGCATTTTTAATTTGCATAGAGAAAGGGAACAGAGTTGAATTGGGGCAACATTATTTTTGAAATGTAATATGTTTCATTAATACCTCAGGAACAAGTTAGGGAATTAAAATTAAAAGCATTTATTGCTCATAAGGTTTGCTTTTTTTTTCTATTTGGCAGCCGGCCTGCACAGGATCCAAACCCATGACCTTGGTGTCATAAGGCTGCATTCTAACCAACTGAGCTAACCAGCCAGCCCACAGAAGGTATACTTTTCAAGAAAGTTCATTATAAGTCCAGAAACAATGTTTATAGGCTGTGGTAGACAGATTCTTAATTAAGGGGGCCCCCATGAGCCCCACTTCCTGGTATTCACACCCTTGTGTGATTCCCTCCCCTTGACTGTGGGACCTGTGATTTGCTTCTAACCAGTAGCGCACGTCAAAAGTCACGGGATGCATGTAATGATGTGCATGTGATTACATTACATAAGACCACTGCACTTGTCCTGCTGGACACTTTCCCTCCCTTGCTGGCTTTGAGAAAGCAGAGACCATGTTGGGGCCCCCATATGGCAAAGAACTAACTGTAGGTGGCTTCTAGGAGCAGAAGGTGGCCTCTGGCTGACAGGCAGCAAGCAACTGAGGCCCTCAGTCCTACAACCACAAAAAAATTGAATTCTTCCAATAACTTGAGTGAGCCTGGAAGCAGATGGAACCTCAGATGAGACCACAGCCCTGTGAGACTCTGAGCAGATCACCCAGCTAGACTGTGCCTAGACTCCAGACCCATGGGAACTGAGAGATAATAAAAACGTGTGTTGTTTTAAGCCACTTAAGTTTGTGGTAATATTGTTATGCAGCAATAGATAACTACTGCATAGGCTTACAACCTAGAATGCAATATCTAGCTCAAGAAGGATGATACACTTCTAAAAAGGAAATCTTAACACTATAATCATAAAACATACCAAAGAAAAGATGGGGGAAAGAGACATTTAAAGAAACCAATGATGTGATATAGGACACCCTCTCTGAAACTCATTTTTAAAAAAAATGGCATTACATAGGATTTGGTATTTAAAAAATATTCATTGAGTGTCCACTATCGGCCAGGCTGCTGGGATATTGGTGAACAAGACAGACAGGTACCCTAGCCTCAGGAAACTTATATTCTAGTGATGGAATACAGGACATGAAAGTCTCAAATCCTAAGTAAGCTCAAGTTCAAAATCATATTAAAGGCTCCCCAAAAGATTTTTGTTTTATGAAACAATGTTATGAAAAAGAAGAGAAACAAAGAAAGGGAGAAGCACAGCTTTGGGATAGTGTACTATGAGCACATGACGGAAGAAGGCGGAACCACTCAACTGCTCTATTTTGCTCCAGCTTCTTCCACCACTAAGAAACATCTTCCAACTGCAAGGGGAGGCAGGGACAAATTTAAGCAGTTTAACATGAAGTTAAAGTTGTAGAACAACTTAGGATCACATGCCCAATTCCTTTTTACGAATAATGAAAATGAGACTTCAGAGATGTTAAAATGTCAGGCCTAGTATCAACTGCAGGGTGCTTGGGAGAAAAAAAAAAAAAAAAAGAATTTTCTTCACGATGAAAAGAAAATGTAGATGTCTATCTACATCAGCAGAGACAGTGAGTTTATACTTCAAAAATCCCCTTTATTCTAAACACAGAGGATAAAAGACAAAATCTAAAATGAGAAAACTAAAACCACACACACTGACTCAAAATACAGAATAACGTCTATGTGGACAGAAACAGAAATGCACAACCGAGTGGGACAGCAGCCACAAGCATGATGGGTTCTGATTTCTTTTTCTGTGTGTGTCAGGCAGTAGTGGTTGCTGGGAACTGGTTCCTCTAGAGGAAGGGGTCCAAAATGCTTTGTGCAAGACACGGAACAGAATCAAGCTCACTGTTGGAAACCGGGGGCTAGGTGGCGCACTCCTACTGGTGTAGGGATGCTGGAAAAATAAGCCACTGTCTACTTGCTGACTAAGGCTCCAGCTTCATGGAAGATGAGACTGAAAGTGAATATTCCAAAATACATGAAGAAATCTATTATTAAAAAAATCAGCCAACAAAACTTAACAGCTGGCACAGAACTGACTCCAGTCTGACAAGGACTTTAAAATAAGAATGCTGAAAGCATTCAAAAAGATAAATTAAGGCATGACTTCCATTAGAAACAAACAAACATGAAGTTATGAATCAAAAGAAGAGAGAAATGAAGCGCCGGCCTGTGGCTCACTTGGGAGAGTGTGGTGCTGATAACATCAGGACCACGGGTTCAGATCCCTATATAGGGATGGCCGGTTGGCTCACTTGGGAGAGTGTGGTGCTGACAACACCAAGTCAAGGGTTAAGATCCCCCTACCAGTCATCTTTTATCTTTTTGAAAAGAAAAGAAAAGAAAAGAAAAGAGAAATGAAACAAACTCAGGGGAATATGAAAAATAACCAAATAAAAATCCTAGAAAAATAATGAAATAAAATAATGATAGGATAAACTCTGGACTAGACAAATATGACGAGTAAATTAGTGTTCCCATACACTGCTGGTTGGTATATAACTTGCTATATTAACTGAAAAAAAAGATTGTGCTACCTACTCAAAGCGAAGACACACAGAATTTATAGCCTAGAAATTCTACTCCTACAAAAAGCTATACCCATAGACATCAGGAGATCTGCACAAAAACGTTCATAGCAGCATTTTCATAATAGCCAAATACTGAAAACTCAAATGTCATCAACACTTGAATAAGTACTAAACTGTGGTAATTTCATATGGCAATGAGAAAGAATTAAAAAACATATATATCAAACAACATGGATGAATCTCACAAGAATAATGTTGAGTGAACTATAAAAATGTAACAACAGCCAAGCTGGGGCTGCTGGAGCTCAGGGGAAGAGGAGGAGAGACCTATGGAGTTCATGAAGGCAGGAGAAGCCACGATGAGAGAAAGAAAAAGCTGCGCTGAGTGTTTCGGGCTGCAGCTGATTTAAGGCTGGGACTGCTGAGCACATGGAGCAGAAGCCGGCAGAAGCCACAGCTGTGTCCTTCAGATGGAGTTGTTTGGAGGCGGCAGGGGAGAAGAGGGCCTTGGTGGCCCCCAGGACAGCAAGACCACTAATAGGGTTCCCGTGGACCCATGCAGGAGCGAGGAGCCAGAACAGCTGAAAAAGGGAGCCATTCAGAGGCTGGTGAGTCATTGCAGAGGACTGGTGCAGGGCCTGTCCCATGGGAAGTGTTTGGAGCACAGGCAGTGGGAGAGATGGGCCCACCAGGAAAACACTGGGACACAGCAAGGACAGCCAATCCGGCCCCCAATCAGCACAGGACCACTCAGAGGAGATTGGACGGGAATGCAGAATTGCATGGGGTGCCGTTCAATAAAGACTCAGCCACAGATCAGAGTTTCTACACAACCCAGGTACACCTGATCTCTGGAGAGCTGGAAGTACCTATAGGGTCAACCATTAAATCCTAAATCCTGAGCTGCATGAAAAGTCTTCCCTAAGGAAACAGCAGCAAAGCAGCAATTTAGCTCAACCACAGAGCTCAAGTACTGGTTCCCACAGGAAGTTCCCCTGTTAAGAAGTAAGCAAAGGACAAAAAATTAGTTCTGGTCCAGGCCACCACCAGGACCTTGGGCCCGTCAGGGGACCTGAGGTATGGAGCCGGGGACCAGCCCCCCCCACACACACACAACGGGGCATACCACCAGTGCCTCGGGGCCCCTCCTGGGGGCCCAGGGCATGAAGCCAGGGTACCAGACCCCCCCACAACCAGGCACACCACCAGTGCCAAGGAGCATGCCAAAAACATCACTTCCATGTGGGTAGCCCACCACAGCCACCACAGTAACCACAGCTGCTGCGAAAGCGGCTAGATGCCACAACCACCACACAGATGGTCCACCAGCCACTGCAGTGCATTGACACAAGGAGAGTCACCAGCAGAGACCAAAGAAAAGAAGAGGATGTCTTTCTCCACAAAGCCCATTCCAGAGTGACAGAAGAAGCATCTGCTCTATGATAATATTGGGGGACCTGAACACACCTCTCAGTATTGGACAGATCATCTAGGCAACAAATCAACAAACTAACCATTGCTCTTTCAGAGAGAAAGAAGAAATCTAGGGTTATCAGTGGTGGGAGGCGGGAGGGACACGGGGATAGGGAGAGATTGGACAAAGGGTATAAAGAATAAGTACAATTTGTAACAATATACATACTAGTAATATTGATTTGATCAAAGTGTCAACATCAAATCCCCAAAATATGTATAATCAATTATGATTCAATAAAAAATAAAATAAAATAAAGTCAATCATTAATTTTTTTTAAAAAAAGCAGTTTTGGGTGCTATATTCAAAGAGAAGTTGGAAGACTATCGGTAAAGGAGACAAGAGAAGGCTTTTAATATTGGGAGGGAGGTTAAGACCGGGTGACACCTGTCTCTGAGGCCCTTTCCAGGTTTAAGGCACCTATAATTCTAAATCACTAATTGTCTCCTGTGTGAGGAAAAAAGAGTATCATGCTATTGTTATTATTATTATTATTGTTAACACTTACTGAGTGCATATTCTTTGTGCCTAGTAATAAGCACTCTCCAAAGAGAAAAACAGAGGGGGAGAAGACTTGTAGGATTTTAAGTTCTGAGAAGTGTTAAGATACCTTTAATACACTAACCAACTTTTTCACAAAAGCTTCTATTCATAGAAAAGGGGTAGGGAGGACAGATTACAGTATTTATGGGTAGGAGAAAAACTGAAATAAACTAATATTCTTTATGCTCTAGGTGTAACAACTAATAAAATGTTTTAACTATAACTAGAAGTCTAAAACTTGTGACCAAATTATCATCAGGCACTCCAGGAAGTGAGCCTCAATAAGTTTTCATATCAACTATATACTTGTACATTATGAGGTAGCCACTTCAAAATTAATTGTACAGAAATGCCTATAAGAAATGTATCTGATTTTCCAGGAAGAGTACTGCTTCTTTGACTTTTAATGTTTCTAATAAAAACTTACTATATCCTATGGAGTTAGAATGACATATTCCTACTATAATTGACAAATATGTTTGAAATAAATGTTTCCAGTGATACACGGCATAAATCTCCTCATTTTCTTTCCCATGTCAAAATGTTACACAGATTTATTCTTCTGGGAAGACAAGTGAAGAGAGTCACTCTGCCTTTTTGCAGCCAGTGGTTCTCTGTGGAACACTGGGGCATTTTAGTCATAAGAACACAGAATTTTCAAGCTAAAAGAAAATGTTACAGAGCAAGTCAATCCCTTCATTAAACTTGAGAGACAGGGCCGGCCCCGTGGCACATTTGGGA
Source organism: Cynocephalus volans (assembly GCF_027409185.1). Taxonomy (NCBI): domain Eukaryota; kingdom Metazoa; phylum Chordata; class Mammalia; order Dermoptera; family Cynocephalidae; genus Cynocephalus; species Cynocephalus volans. Next base: position 41,498,642 of record NC_084478.1, on the reverse strand, counting down.
GAGTGCAGCGCTTGGGAGTGCAGGGGCACTCCCTGCGCGGTTCGGATCCTATATAGGAATGGCCGGTGCACTCACTGGCTGAGCGCGGTGCGGGTGACACCAAGCCAAGGGTTGCGATCCCCTTACTGGTCACAAAAAAAAAAAAAAAACTTGAGAGACAGAAACCCTTACATTGCAGACTGGTCAAGTCATATGCCCAAGCTGACACAATTAATTGGCAGAAGAACTGAGGAACTAATATAATTAAGAACTCCTGGGAATCCTGACCCCCAGCTCAGTCCCAGGTTCCTTCCACTAAATCAAGTGCCAAACACAGAATGTTTTGAGTCCTATATGTTAACATTTACCAGAAAAGGTGCTAGAAAACACTGTAATTCTCATTAGCTTTGAATGTCTGTCTTATTATCCATACTGATTGAAAAGAACTTACTTCCAATGCATAATAGACTGGTTTGTCTCTGCCAAGTTTGTAAGCCACTGTGGTTAGAAGGCCGTGTTCAGAAAATACACACTGTAGGAAAGAAAAAAGAGATTTCAGTAATAGAGAAAATGAAAAGATAGCATAAGAATATTTTTAAAAACTAAAACAATACAGGTACAAAATAATCTGATGAATAAACCAATTAAATAAATCTTACTCGAAATTATCAGTATTAAGAAGAACACACTTAAGCTGTACAAAGTTTTTCCCTTGTTTCAAATTAGGTTTGCATTAAGAATCTGACATGGTCCCAGTCTAGACTTCCCATCAACATAATTAGAAACACACATACAAAATTCAAAGAACCTAAAATGGTTCTTACTAGAACCATTCAAATTTCACAATTTGCATCATTTTTATTGAGCTCTAAATTAAACCCTAATAAAGATTAAATTAACACTGAACACTCAAAAATGACTTAATGGCAAATTATACTCAAGTATTATTTACATGAACTTAAAGAAGACTTTTATCAATCTTTTAATTTTAAAAAACCAACCTTACGGCCCGTATTACATAGTAAGAAACATCCTGTTCCATACCTATAGTTGGGAGAAGAATGAACAGTATGGCAATTTTATTCAAAGTAAATGATGAAACATTAATAATATAAATGATCTAAATTGACATATAATTTAATACAATAAAAGTCATTATATTAAAGTTTTAGAAAGTCCCCAAAGCTTAACAAACATCATACTCTTTAAAGAATAAATGTTTTAAAGATCAGTCTAGAAGAAAACGTACTTAGTACAATCTTACAGGAAAAAATGCAGGTATAGTATTTAGCATTTAGTCAGTCATAGCCCAGGGCTAAGTTTATAAAATACCACTGAATTACAACAAATTCTACATTCAGTCACAGTTATGTTACTACTAATCTATGTGGATTGAAGCATCGTGACTAACAGCCATTCACCAATGGAGCTGGCCAGCTTAGTTCTATCATTAATACAGTCATAAACTGAGAAATGCCACTGTCTTCTGGCAGGGAGAAGAGGCTAGGTGCCGTGTGGGAGAGTGTTGCTGGAAAGCTGGTATAAGAGTGGCATCGAGGGGAAGGCTATTTAAGGCCTCCCTTTCCCATTCTCTCTGCAGGATAGGGCATTAGAGCAGTGGTGGGAGAATCAGAGCCAGGACGTAACACAGCTGACATGGAAGAACTGAGTTTATTTTGTGGCAGCCTTATCAGTATAAACTTTGGACTCTGCAACAAGTCTGGCACTTGGACATAAATGGGTAGTTTTGACTTGTGTCAGGCAGATAAGCAGCCCTACCTGATAACAGTAAGTGTCACAGAGAAAGTTTTAAACTGAGTTGGGATAACAAAGCTGGCTCAGCTGCAGCTCAGGCTTCCCTCCCCACAGGTCATGCAGTTGTGCTCTGCACCACCACAGTTCTAACGGTATTGGTGACATTCCAGCAGGTGGGAGAAGGGAGAGTGCTCAGTCCAGGGGCTGGCAGAAGGATCCAGCAGAAGCTACCACCAGTCAGTACTAAGTCACAAATCCCATCAGCTGCCTTCCATCAGTTGCCTGTGCAACAAACACACACCGAGGGCAATTTTTTCTGATCAACATTTTTCCAGGCACCATTGTTCTGAATAAGGATTAGCTCAAGATATTCTATTTCTTCTCACCCAGATATATTCTTGGCCTGCTTGATGAACATTCAGGGAGTGTGGGACCAATGAATATCTAAGTTTGCAAAGACACTTGTCAACAACACCAGGTACAGGTAGTACATTTACAAACTAAAACATAAATCACTACACCTCTTTTTACTGCCACAACACTGAAAAAGCTTTATATTTCCAGCTAATCCCTTTTAATAAATATTCATAAAAATGAAAGTTAATTACCTATTTTATGCTTTTTAAAGGAGAAATCTACCAATTTAGCACCCGGATAAACGCTCTTTATACTGAATGGTTGTATGCAAGCCTTTAAGTACAAAACTAATGAGAAGGCTCAGGGTACTTAGTAAAAGTGAATTTTTAATTTAGTCTACTTAAGTAATTAATGAATATTATCAATACATGAAGAGACTTCTTTGCTACATTTACTCCACAGCTTTAAAAGCAGTACCCAGGCAATTATTTTCCTCTTAAATTTTATTATTCTTTCTTCCAAGTCATCAAGCACGTATGGTGCTTTCAGCATTTAAGTGGTCTACCTAGCCTTCCTCAACATTGTACTGTGTTCAAACATCCCAGAAAGATGTCTGACTTTCTAACCTCTGCAGAGATCAAGGTTGCCTGATCTCCCTCATGACTATTAGATCAGGACTGAGCAGTCTAGAGAGGTGTGCCCAAGACGGCCCAGTACAGGGCAGGGTGAGTGGCCCTGGGTGAAACCGTAGAGACTTTTTATTACACCCAGTCAGTGCCCATGGGGAGATGAGGCAGCCATCTTAGGTTCTCTTTCTGAAAAATAGAATTTAATGTTTAAATAATCCATGTTCATTCTAAAAAAAAATTAGAAAATACAGCTAAACTTAAAAAAAAAAAAAAAAATTTAGAATCATCCACAATTGTTCTCCCACCCTGAACCAGAGATGACCTTTCCATTGAATTCTGAGCTGACCTGTCATTTTCTCCCTGCTGAGGTTGGGAAAGATTAACTAAATTCTCAATCCCAATCCCTCCAACCTCTTAGGATTTCATTCTGCCCATCACTGTCTCCCATTTAATTTACAATTTCCATCTGTTCTCTGTTCAGACTCTGAACAATCTCGGACTTACCACAACTTAAAAATAAAAACAAACAAAATTCTCAAAATGTTGCATAATCCTGTTAACCTCACCAACTGTCGAATTCTCTCACTGTTCCTGGATGGTTGTATTTTTATAAAGCACTTTCTTTCTTGCTGTCTCTATTTTGACCATTTGCAACCTGGCTTCCATCTTGAGCGTTCTACTAAAACTTCACTCTTAGAGTCACCAAACGAAGACTTAATTTCTGTGGACAATGGTCTAATGGTCTGTTCTTGGTTCTCAGCCTGCATCACCTCTCTGTGGTATTTTGTGCTGCTAACCATGCCTTCCTCTTAAATATCTCTACCCTGGGTTTCCACACTAATGAATAACAGCATTCTACTTTTCTGATTTCTCCATCCTGGTGTTTAAATATCTCCTCTCTCCCTGTAGGAGGGTACTTCAAAAAGTTCGTGGAAAAATAGAATTAAAAGATAATATGGTTTGGATCCCTGTACCTGCCAGCCACCCCCAAGGAATGGCATCTATTCCTGTTGATTTAAAATCACCTCCATATAGGGGAAATCAAAAATTTCTACTTTCATACTGAACTCATTTCACATTTCTAAATATGTGCAATATATAGCCTGCCAGTACCATAAACATGCTCCAAACAGAGATTCTTCTACTCAGACCTATTCATTACTTTGTCTAGAATGTTAGACAGACATTCCATGGTGTCCAGGTCCCTAGACTCTACACCTGCTTCCTTTCCCTTGCTCCTCTGCAGTGCCATGCACGTACACCCACAGCCTCCTTCTTTGTCCCCATCCTTCCCAGTTCACGGCCTCATTACTGGGACACCTCTTTGCCTCTAGTCGCTGCTCAGTGACCCAGCACTGCTATATTATCAACTGACAACTCCAGTCATCTCTGAACACGAGCTCATAAACCTTCAGGAGTTTCCCACTGCCTCAAGGAAAAAGATCCCATAGCCTGAAATTTAGGGCTTCATAACTTGACTCTAGCCTTATTTTCTACCACTTCCTTATCCTAACGTTCTCTACATTCTTGAAAAGTCTTCAGTTTCCCTGTTGGTATCTTTGTTCAACGTTCCCTGCATCCCTCAATATTGCTCATTTTTCAAAGCATCTCATTGCTAACATAATCTTTTGTAACTTTTTTTCCTTCCCTTGGAAGCCCAACAGCATGACTTCAAAGTTTCTTATGGCACGTAAGTCCTGATTTATGTGTGATTAACTGTATATTCATGTTATTTCCCCTCAAGGAGGGAAATATGAGATCCAAGATCTTATAATTTGCTATTTCCCTCTTTCAACTTGCAGTAGCTGCAGAGGTACTCAAACAAGCACTCTCTAACTTCAATTCACTATTAAGGACTTGGCTGATAATGCTTAAGAGGAAGGGGAGTAGTGAGAAGAGGAAAAGCAGGCTATTTTATTGGGTACCTACTACCATGTGCTATAAACAAGGGCTCCTCAAAAAATTAATGGAAAGATTTGGATTATCTCTCAATTCCATTTTCCTACAAACTTTAATTTTTTTTTTTTTGCCAGCTGGCCAGCATGGGGACTCAAACCTGTGCCCCTAGTGTTATAAGGCTGTGCTCTAACCAATTAAGCTAACCGGCCAGCCTCCATGAACTTTTTGAAGTACCCTCGTACTCTGCGAGGCACTTGATGTTATATAGATAGCATCTGACTTACTAGCATTAGTGTTCCCCGCAGAGGAGAGAAGGGGGAAAATAGCTTAGTTTTCTTTTTTTTTTTTTTTTTTTTTTTTGTGACCGGCACTCAGCCAGTGAGTGCACCGGTCAGTCCTATATAGGATCCGAACCCGCGGCGGGAGGATCGCCGCGCTTCCAGCGCAGCACCCTACCAAGTGCGCCACGGGCTCTGCCCGAAATAGCTTAGTTTTCTGTCTTATTTCTCTTGACTCCTGATTCAGCTGCCTGGAACCCAGATTCAGAGAATGTTTCCAGACTCATGCTGACTCAGACGATCCTGATTGTGTCCTCAGGTTACCATGACCTATAAAGAATTGCATACCCCCACTTCCTGAAACACTCCCACAGGAATAATGTCACACTGCTGCATGAGGACTGTGGACCCTGCTAGACTACAAGAATGTTTAATCTAGAAATGTTAGACATTCCTTATTCACAAAAGAAGAACTTTAACCACTGAAGTTAAAATTGAGAGAATAAGGAAATCCTCAAGAAAAGAATAATTCAATGTAGATCTCTTGCCAGGTCTGTGAAAATCTCTTTTACACAGGGGGCAGTGAAATACATAGGTTAAGAGCCCTGGCTGAGGAAAGAGATGGACCTGAATGCAAATATTGCATCTCCCACTTGCTAGCTACACTACTTTGCATCAATTAGTTATCTTCTCTAATTCTTGCATAAACTAGTTATTTTCTCTAATTCTCAGTTTCCTGGTTTATAAAATGGGAATAATAGGATTTGTAAGTAGATTAAATGACATAACATGTTTAAAGCACATGGATTATCTTGTAACAGCCATTGGCTGAGCTTGTATTATAATTACCACTATTATTTCGGCTTCTGAGGCCTATTTGTTTCTGCCCATCAATATGTGTAAAAGGTAGGTAATTTGGGGTTTTTTTTGTTTTTTTTTTTTCAATGTTTAAAAGATTACCTTCAGAAGGAAAGAAAGACCACAGTAGTGCAGTGGTCTTACAGAGGGAGGGAACATTCTTAAGGCTGTAAAGCAGAGGGGGGGAAGAGGGGGAGGAAGAGGGTGATTGGGGGGACAACTGGGTGGGGACACGGTATAAAAGCAATTTCTGGTAATTTGTATCTCATGAATATTCATAATAATCAAATAAATAAATAAATAAAAGATTACCTTCCAATAAGTATAGTCAACGATGTAAAAGAAAAAGAAAGAACGCCAGACTCAGAGTCAGAAGGCATGGGCTGGCGATCTGGCTCTGCCTTTGAGTCAAGGTTATGACCTTAGGCAAGCACTTAACCTCTCTGAGCATCTGTTTTCTCATCCTAAAGTGGGAGTCACCTTCTTATTCCTCTTAGATATAGGGCTTATTCCAGACTCTGCATGTATGAGTAGTTAGGAGAAGAGATGAGGAGAGAAATACACCAAATCTCTACTTCTGTCATTCTTTCTACATCTTGTCAAAAGAGAAACTTCAGATAATAGGGAGAAAATATAGTGCCAGGAAAATAACCTTGAAAAATCCCACAAAAATATGACTTTATAGTTATAGTGAGAAAGACTTAGGCAGAAATAATATGCTGAAAATTGTAGTTTAGATCATGGCTCTTCCTTACCTCTTCCCAGCCCCGCCGCACCCCCTCCCTGGCCCCACAAATCTCCCCCAAAAAGGCAAGAATACTTTAAATGAAAATTTAGTTTCTGGGATAGAAAACATATTGAATTTTATAAATTAAGGTCTTTATAAACCTTATTGGCGTGTTTACATATGGTATAATGTATTTTACTTGAAGGAGATAAAGAAAAACAAATGGTAAAAAATTTATACATCCATATTGGAGCTATTAAGCCACTGATTTTCAACCTGGATGAACTTCAAAAGCCTTTCCTCATTCAAAGCACCAAAGGGGGGAAAGAAATAAAACAGCATTGGTTTTTAAGCATGTTTCTTAAACTCACGTATTTTTGGCTTGTCCATCCTGGAAACACATTTGTCCCACCAGTGCAGCAGACTGGTCCCCCAAACACTGAAAGTATAAATGACAATAAAGAATACTGACTAACACAATATTAATTTCATTTTTAGAAAAGCCACAGGATTTATTTTTCCTTTTTTATTTATCAAGGAATGGATTGTCTATGTTTCTTGCATTTCCTCCACCTGGCCACTTTTCCCACTTTTTGACACCCTTACAAGATAATAGTTACGGGAAGGGAGAATTAAGAATTAATTTATTCAAAAGATTCTAAATGGCCCACACTGTGTCAGGTAAGAACAAGAATTAGCCAATTAGCCAATGTTGCTGTTCTTACTTGTTTCCCCTAGTTTAGGAAGAAGTAGACATTAAAACAGAAGAGAAAAGCCATAACGTGGAAGGCGGGGGATGGTGGCAGGGAGATGTTTGGTGGTGAAACTTACCCCAGATATTGGCACACCTTCCAAGGCCCCAGCTTTCTAATAAAATTTTAAAAAAAGGATTGTGAATAATTACAAACTTTTGGCTCTACTAACATTAACTGCAACAGGAATGAACACAAGTAGCAGGGTGCCAGAGGATGTGGGCAGACGAGACAAAGCAAGTGTTTCAACTACATGAGTGGTACAGAGACAGATACTAGAAGTACTCCTAGAATGGCAATAAGAAACATGGCACTGGAGAATGAACATGAAACACTGGACTGGGAGTCAGGAGATGTGGGCTCTACTCCTGGTTAGTTAGTGTTAAGCCACGAGCAGGCTACTGAAACCTCTCTATGCCTCAACTTATTTACCTATGAAATGGAGACTGGGCTACATAATTGCCAAGTGCATTGATGCTTTGCTGCTATTGTCATTATTTAAGGAATAACTAATGTATCCTTTAAATAGCTCCCAAATCAGCATGTAACATATTTATATTTTGGAAGGCTATATTTTACCAACTCGTCTTTCTACCCAAGCTCCTCTCGAGTAAGAAACACAAGAGTGTTCAGGTATTGGATATTATTTGCTCATAGCAAACATCATTCTTCAAATTTAGATAAGCAACAGTTATTTTATGTCACAAATAGTGGTTTTTATTTTGATCAATATGGCCAGCATTCTAGGAAGAAAAACGAGACTGTGGCTGACTTTACAAACTTAATTTTTAAAAGACATACACCAGCACAAAGCAATTTTTGCTGATATTAAGGAATTAGAGGAATTAAGGCATGTGATCTCTGAAGCAGGGGTGATATACTCGGAGGAGCACAGAACTAAAGCTATGGACTGAGTCTCCTGAGCTCTGGGAGCTTTAGGCTCCATATCTGTTAAAGGGAGGAGAAGAATAGAATCCACCTCACATGACTATGATCATAAGGAAATAAAAGCATATATGTGGAAACCCTTAACAAAACAGAAAATGCCTTATTTTATTTCTTTTATGCTTTCTGGTTGATTTAAGACCTGCTATTTTTAATTATTGTATGTATTTTTTGAAAATCTGAAACTGGATACTAAGTAAAGGGTAAATTTCATAAAAGGCTTAGAATCAAGAGGAAACATAGAGACTGTGTATCTTGATATATTTAAATACTAAAAAGAAGTCTTTGCTTATACTTTGGAAATTATCAAACTATCAGCAGGATAGGATGTGTTCAGACATGTACAGTGCTCCTTTTCCTTCACAAGGAGGGGCCTCTGGAGGATTCCTGGAACATCCTCTGATGAAGCATGCAGAAAAAGTGACAGTGCATTTCCAACTAAATGATCTGAAAGGTTGGTCAAGAGATCATTTAAGGTAGATGTTTGGGACATTTAAAAACTAATTTCCCTATGATGCTAAAGCCCAAAGCACATCACAACTGTACTTTGTAATGGGGAACATCAGAATCTCTCATTCTGGGAAACTTAAGTTTTTTATTTTAGAAACATCACTCTCAGTCTTATTGAAAACTTAGAAAACAAACTAAGTTATTTTTTAAAAAAAGAAAAACGAAAATGTGACAAGAGCTTATAATGATTTGGAGGGCACGGAAATTCTAGACACATCTACTTAGTAAATGAACCTCTTTTTGTCTAAAACTCAACGGAAATGCACTGTATCTTTTCCATGTGAATGGGTAGCATAATTGGGCAACCTACTCACCAGGCTATGAGAGATTTTCTATAGTCAGCGAGGGGGAAAAAGGGGACAGAAGCAGAATATTTTAAATGCAAGAGAAAACTAGGCCAGTTAAAAATTTTTTTTTTTCTTCAACCATCCTCTGAAACTATTTCAAGAATATTTTCTTTTTCTCTGACCCAAGTTAGTTTGTTGATAGCTATGAAATTATCCAAGCACTTTTATTATAGAGAAGCAGTGACAACGCCTCCCTTAAGAAATTCCATGTTGAAAAAAAAATAAATTAAAAAAAAAGAAAGAAAAAAAAGAAATTCCATGTTGGGCTGTCCGGTTAGCTCAGTTGGTTGGAGAACAACCTTACAACCCCAAGGTCATGAGTTCAGATTCCCATACTGGCCAGCCACACCCACAAAAAAAACCCCTTGTTGCTTTAAAAAGCTTTATTATAAATGAAACAGTTAAAAATTTTTGCTCAAGCTTTATCCAGAGCACTTAGTTTCAACTCTATTATTATTATTAACTCTATAAGTGGAGTTTCTAATATTTCTTATGAAATGCCTAAACAATATTTTTTGCAATTTATCTGAGATTTATTCTTAAGTTTAATTATAAATTCCAGATTTTTGTACTCAAACACCAGTTCATATCTTCCTAGAGGTTTTCATTCCTCATGTTTAACCAGACTCTCAATAATGCTAAGCATACTTTTTTGCTGAAACTACTTTTTTTCTGGATTTCAATAACAGCAACAGTAAAAATGTCCATTTATGGTAACCAGTTTAATTAGCAATCCTAAATCAGAAGCAGACTCTTTGCTTTCGTTTTCTTGGCGAAATTTTGCTTATGCTGACAAAGAACCTAACATATAACATGTTAGGCCAATAAAAGAGTTTCAACAAAAAAAGAATGCCCTCCTATGAAGAGTCCCTCCTCTAAACTAAAAGCAGACATCACAACTCCTAAACAGTTATTTGGATTGAAAGAATAAACTGGCTCAAATATTCCCATGCCACGGTGTGGAGTTAGGTTACCCCATTAATACTTTAAAAAACAATAATACTCAAAGAAAGGACAATTCAAGTTTATAAATATTGAATCAACTGGTAAAAAGAACTTGAAGGTTTTTATATTATAAAACTATTTAAAACAATACTAAATTCTTATTTTACACACTATCAACATTCATAGACAGTCACAAATCCCAAACTATAAAACATAATTGACTTTTGAATTTCCAATAGTAAAGTATTTTTAATGAAAAAAGATTTTTTTTTTTTTTTTTTTTTTTTACCATTAGGCCATAGATCTCAGAAGAACTCCGAACATTTGGAAGAATTTCCATTGGAATCCCAAAAAAACTGAAAAACAATAAGATTGGGTACATAACACTATTTTAAATACAAATCTAGAAACGTTTATATGTATTTAAAGGCAGAAAATATAAATAACAATTAGGAAATAGATATATTTGAGCAGAGTTAAATAGTAATAAATACATAGCCAGCAGAACATAGCCGTATGCTTAGATGTTTAACATTCTAAATTTATGCAACCAAATCAATAAAAATTTAAAAGCACAAAAAACCAAAGTATTTTTAAAGGAACTTAATCTTCTGTGAAGAATAATTAATTTGGCTTGTTTATTATATATGCAATAGTCTCTCTTATACACACTCACACAACATGGACTTGCATATTGTAGTTGAAATATTCAGAAGTTAAATTTTGGTGCTCTGCTGACACCTGAAAATAGTTTTAGGTTATATATAGGTAACACATTGGGAAAACTATAATTAGGGCAAAACACAACTCACTCGCAGAGTTCTTTATCCCAGTCCAAAGAATGAATATTGAAAAGCATTGTCCTGCTTGCATTTGTTACATCCGTACAGTGGACACCTCCATTGACTCCTCCTGTCAAACTCTATAGACAGAATATAAAGGACAGGTTAAATGTGCACTTACTTACAATCTAATTTACACGTTAAGGGCCATATCATCAGCAGAGCACATACAGCAGGAGAATGGAACATCTCAATTACTTAGTTTTCAGCAACATCCAACAGACATAAAATGTAAGCCGCATATGTAATTTAAAATTTTCTAGTACCTACATTAAAAGAGTATAAAGAAATAGGTAAAATTAATTTTAATAATACTGTATATTTTATTTAACCTAATATACCTAAAATATTGTTTCAACATATAATCAATATAAAAAATTAGAGACATTTTATCTTCTTTTATTTTGTACTAGAGTCTTTGAAATCTGGTGTGTATTTTACACCCATAGCACATCTCAATTTGGACTGACCACATTTCAAGTGCTCAGTAGCCCCATGTGCCCAGTGGCTACTGTATTAGCGCAATTCTAGTTAATTGATGGTTAAACAAAAAATTAGTTTTGTTTTTATCTTCTACCTTTGGAAAATTCACAGTCTTTAAATTTGGCAAGGTGGAATACATTCTCCTAAGGGTCTTAGAGAACACTGTGGTGTTGTTATCTCATTAGTTTTTCTGTTTGTTTGTTTTTTTGAATAACAATTCACATTGGGCTGTGTCTGCACTGACCCAAACATATATCCTGAAAGCAGAGTTTTAAATTCTCTAAGGTTAACACCCTTGTGCCTGAACTAGAAGCACCGCTGCCTTCCTTTATGTGGAAGCAATAAGAGGTAAGAAAGAACAAAGGTGGATAAAGAGCATCCCATAGGGTACAGCCAAAATGTGCTCCCTTGAGTCTCCCGTGGCTCACAGTTCTCACATCCTGCCTTCCTCTGGTTTGAGGCAACTACTCATTCAACTGTGACTGACACAAGTGAGCCATGAGCACAAAGCACAACCTACACTGGGAGGGGTGGAGAAGGCATCTCTTCCTGGTAGCAGTTTGGAAAAACCTGCTCTGTGGATCCAGCAAGTGAAAATCAGGACAATATTCCCTTGAAGTTCCCTTGAACATTGAAAAAGATCATTACATACTTACTGAAGAATTTACAAATGAAATTATATGTCTGGGATTTGATTTAAACTTATCTGTGGGGAGAAAGAGTGAGTATAGTTGAAAGAAGGTTGGCTATAGGTTGATGACTGCAGCTGGCTTATTGTTGGAGAGGTTCATTACACTAGTCCCTCTACTTTGGGGAACACTGAAAAATGATAAAAATAACAGAGAATGGGAGAGACACAGAGAGAAACGGAAAGAGAGAGAGAGAGAACCACCATAGGACATGTACTTTGAAGATACATCTTGCAATGTTTGAAATGCTAGTTTCTACTCATTTATGTTCAGCTTAGACAAAAAAATATTATGGTACAGGAGTTTTCACTATGATTTAGTTTCATATTATGGCTTGATTATACAAGAGACAGCTGTGTAACGTTGAAAGGAAATGATAAATGTTGCCTTGATGTTTTATCATGTTAAACAGTTATGTCTTCTAAGAAATGGCTAGTTGGAAAAAAAGTATGGGATAGGCAAGAGAGAAAGGCTACCTAAATTACTTATCCTAAAGGTAGCAGATATGAGATATAGTTTTGGTAATTATCCTCTATTTTCACTGAAATAAGGCAAGAAAAAATACAGAGAAGTAGGCAAAAATGCCTTTCAAATGGAGGCTGTAATGTTCTGCTGTTTCTTGAGTGGTTTTTCTTAACAATGCTGCTAACTAAAAAGTTTAAACTGTTAGTAAAAAACAGTAGGCAAGGCAGTCTAAAAAATTCCTGAAAAAAATTCTCCATACATTCAGTGTATTTAAACATACCCAAATAAGCCATGAATCAATGGTCCCAAAAAGAGCTCTATTTTCTTCAACAGCCTTTTGAACTTTTCTCACATTGTCAAGGAGCCAACGAAGTTTCAATGCACTGAAGTAAGTGCTAAGTGGAAGGCCTGTCTTGGACTAAAACAGTTATGAAGTCAGCAAATTAAAGTTTTAACAGTTTAAAGCAAACCAAAGAACTAAACAAATCACAAAACATTCAATGGCCCTAAAGGCAGTCCCATGGTATTATGAATGAAAATGCTTTCCCTATCTCATGGCACAGGAAAGCGTGTTCGTAAACAAAAATCAGGGCAATATATTTGCAGTTCAAAGAGCATCCATGTAGCAAGGTGAAGAGAAAATTAAATAATCCAGTGTCCTGTAATTAGAGTGACAAAGTAGATGTTAACTTTTTCAATAAATTAGTATTATGCTCATATGTAGAACCTAGTACAAAACTCTGCTATTTATTTTATATTCCAGGTAAGTGCTATTTAAACTACTGAAAATCAGAGAGTATATCAAATTACAAAGTAATGACCATAACCAAAAATTTTATGTTTTCAAACACATAAGACTTAATAACAATAATATATTTTTGTGTACATACACATGTATATTCAAATAACAGAAGTAATATAAAATTAGTGAAGACTAACACAGAGCTCAAAGACATGCCAGATTAAAGTAATAAGAGTGGCTCTACATAAAAAAAGCAGTTGCCTAAATTCAGTGAATACATTTGAGCAGAGGGAATGTGGACTGAATAAAGGCTTAAAGAGTAAAAAAAAAACCCACATATGGGCTTATCAATCTTCCCTGAGAATGGGTCAGGTCGAACTCTTATGTTAGTATATGAAAAACCAAATTTATTTATAAAAGCTAATTAAAGTTAAGCGGTTAAGAAAATACATACACAGCAATAATGCAACTATCTTTCCTCTCCCCTGATCTCTATTCTCATTTATCACCTAACTACAGAAAGTGATACCTTCTTCTTTCTTATCTCATCTGAGTATGTTTCCTAAGAAAACTCAAACCAAAGGATCTGACATTTTAATGCAACCTATAAGTTAAGAATCTTAAGTCAAGGTTTTCTAGCTTTCTTAGAAAAAGAAAAGGATCAATGCTCAAAAATAATGGAAGGAAATATTTATGGAAATATTATTTGATTTGAAGGACCAAGGGTCATCGCACAGGATGACCAAGAAAGATCCCACAAGCCAACAGTGAGGTAGTGCATAATATCTTATTGTCACGATATAGGTAGAAAGTGTAAAAGTTGCCTGAAATGGCACTGGAGACGAAAACATGCATCCCTTGAAGCGAAGTGCAAATAGAGGCGAGGGTGAGGGTTAGGCAGGGTGACAAAGAAAACAAAATAGGAAATGGGTAAGGGTTTATTTAGGACAAGCCTGAAGTTATCTGTGTGGGAGGGGGAGCATGAAACGGTTTGTTAGATTGCTGCAATTAATGGAATTTGAACACTAGTTCCAGAACCAAGGACCAAAAGAAAATGCCATAAATATCCCACTGACAAATAAAAAGGGGATAAACAGAAAGAGAGAGAAAGAGAGAAAGAGAGAGAGAGAGAGAAACAGGAGAGAGGGAATTTCCTTTTGCGTACTAGAACTTGGCCTTGACCTTACTAAGAAAAATGCCTTGCCTATTTCAAAAATTCTCTCTCCCTTCATTTATCTGAAGAGAGATTTATATAAGGACTGAAAATTAGGCAATTTTTATTAGCCTTCTTCATATAAAAAAAGTGAAAGAGGGTAGATAAAAGGGTAGAGTGTCTTCTACTTTCTCTCTCTCCCTGAATCCAGGTGCCTAAAAACTCAAAGGCACTCAGAACTTTTTCTGAAGGGCAGTAGAAAACAATAGGGATGGATTTGGAAAGCACGGTTGAGTTACGGAAAACATCCCTTGGAGAGTATGGCGGCTTAAGCCACTGGGACACCATTTTAATCTCCTCCAGCCTGTCTACGTTGGGGTATTATTGTTCCAATCCATCACAGGGCGAGAAAGACAGGAAGGTAAAGACTTGAGTTGGCCGCAAGTATCTACGGGAAATAGGGAAATATTCTATAAATTGTATCAAATAACTACTGTGCCGTCACATGTAAGGCCTAGATAGTCTTTCTGGGAGACCTGCAAACTTTTTTTTAAAAGAAATATTCTTATAGTATACTTTTGAAGAGATCTCTTACCTTGACAAAGTTATTGTTTCCTGGAATTCTTTTACTAAGAATCTCAACGGTAGACTGGGTTCTTAGATCAAGCCACACTATAGACCAAAATATAATAATATATATAAAAAACTTCATTAAAAAATAAAAAAATAATGAAATCACTGTCAAGGATAGGAGACTGGTTAGTTTCCATAAGCAATTAAAATGCTATAGGTTTCAATAGATAGAAAATTAGAGATGAATGGGCATATTGTTAATATAAGGGAGAATTTAAAGTTTTTATGCAAAATTACAGACCAAGTTAGGAGAACAGTACAAACCTTAGGACACTTATTTTGTATTCTTTTTACAGAAAAAAAACCTACCAAAAAGTGTTTGAAATATAGATTTTCTAAGTATATGAGGGGTCTTGAAAAAGTTCATGGCAGGATTTGTATTATCTTTCTTTTTTTTTTTGGCTGCTGGCTGGTACAGGGATCAAACCCTGGACCTTGGTGTTATCAGCACCACACTAACCAACCGAGCTAACCAGCCAGCCCCTGTGTTATCTTATGATTCAATTTTTCCACAAACTTTTTGAAGTACCTTTGTACCTAAGTACAGGGAAGATCTAAAAGCTAGGCAGGCTAGCTGACAGTGCAAAATGCACAGCCTAGGATCACTGTACCATGAACAAAGTGTGTATCTTAGAAAACTTGTGGGCAATTTGTGACAAAGTAGAGAACGTGATCCTGTTACTGAAGGAACAATTGATTCAGTCTCTCATGTATAAAATGCTTTAATTACGTTAAAATCTTTCAAAATATGCTAGACCTAGAAGCGTTGTGAATTTTTTTTTAAAGTCATCATTCTTTCTTCATGCTGTATTGTAAGAAAAAAATCTCCATTTTAATGGATCAACATTATCTCCACTAAATAGCTATTTTCCACTTTCTGATCCCCTAGTAGAAAGTAATTGTTTTGCTTCGTGACAGAGGGCTTGAAAAGGAAAAAGCATTAAATAGCACATAAAGCAACCTTTATTTGTCAGATTTAAGTTTGGTACTTAACTTTTATAACTTTTACTCTACTAGCGGTCACTCGATATATATCTAGGACACTACCCGTGCTCAGATGCCTCATGAAAAAATTCAGGCCCATAAAGGATTCCAGGGAGGATTACTCAAGCTTGCCTACTACACACGCTTGAATGCAGGCAGTTATTGTCTAGTTTGGTTCACTCTTGACTATATTATTCTGTTCTCTTCACTTTAAAACCAGTTCTTTCCTGTTGTGAATTTTAATCAATTTTTTCTAATTACTTACACTGTCATTTCCCTTCAGGGCCCTGTGCTTGATTTTGACAGTGGCTACTTCTCATGAGATTTAAATAGGGAACTTCAGGACATGATACTGGTTTCCACAGGTGTGAAAAGCAGCAAGAAAAGACTCATCACAACCACAAAAATCGGAAAAAGAGGAAGACCATGAACATCAGTGGCCTGTAGAAGACCATCTGCATTTGCTGCCCAGCAACTACTCTCCTGCATCTGGGAGCACTATCTCAAATTCTCTCTGGGAAATTAGCCCTTTCTCTTTCTAACCTATGTGGTTTGCCTGAGATTTGACCCTACCCCCAGTGCCAGTATTGGGGCTGGAGCCCAGTGATTGGTTCTGGACAGCCTGTGGTCATACAGCTCACTTGAGACTTGTGCTCAGTCTGCAAGAGTCCCTCTTCTCAGCAAAGCTCGGCAGTGTGTGGCTTAGACCTGCTGCCTTCATGAAGGCAGAACTGAACCTGCCACATCTGGAGCAACCCCAGAAAAGACAGACTTGAGGGGGATCTAGGTGATATTGTCTGAGTCCAGAATCAAATAGCAGCTAAAGTAAGCTATACTGTTGGATCACTGGTTCCATGAGCAAAATAATCCCCCCCCCTTTTTTTAAACTTCACTTATTGGAATTAAGATTTCTGTTATTTACACTGCAATTAATACAAGCCATTGGAGACATCATCTTGGAGGTGGCAAGGTCTCCCGTGTCCAGGGAACAGGGGCAGTCTACTTCTTACCCAGTGGCAGTTTTGTATGACTGCAATAAAAATGGACCTTCCTTCCAGGCAAGCAACCTAACAGGTGTTATTGGCTCAACAGGAGTAATAGGAAAAAGTAGAAGAATTAGAAAGAAGTGTTTTAGGGCCGGCCCGTGGCTCACTCAGTAGAGTGTGGTGTTGATAACACCAAGGCCACGGGTTCAGATCCTTTTAAAAAAAAAAAAAGAAAGAAAGGTTTTAAATCTGTGATAGGCAGAATTCACAAGCATATCTCAATCCTCAGTGTTTCAAACTATAGTGAGATAGGAGTTTAAAAATCAATTTAGTGAGGGCTGACCCCGTGGCTCACTCGGGAGAGTGCAGCGCTGGGAGCGCAGCAGCGCTCCCACCGCGGGTTCGGATCCTATATAGGGAAAAATCAATTTAGTGAGTTTTGATTACCTACTTTAAAAAATGAAATAGAATGGATTAGAATGGAAAATATCAGAGTCCATGCAGTTGGTAAGATAAATATTGATCTGTGAAACTTTTGTTTTAGTTATCTGGGCTTGCTGAATCATGATGTAAAACATTTTTTTACCAAGCAACACAAACAAATATACTTGAAAGCCACTTCTCTAGGCTTTTTGTTTAATCACTTAAAACCTTGTAGACCAGTGTTTTTTCTTATTTGAATGGGCATACATCCACTAGGAAGCTTAACAATGGACCCTATCCCCAGAAATTCCGGGATAGTAGGTCCTGGAATGGGGCCCAGAAACCCGCCTTTTAAATAATTGCCCCACTTTGAGAAATACTGCTAGACTCCACAGCAGTGGTTCTTACCTAGAAAGCATACCAGAACCACCTGGAAAACTTTGAAATAACAACTCCATGCCCTACCTTTCAGGATTCTGGTTGCAGGTCTAGGCAAGGCCTGAGCCTCTGCACTTTTGTTAAAAGTATCCCAAGTTATTCAGCATAATACTAAAACCCAAGAACTTTTTTCCTAGGCCATGTTCTTTAGGATACTAGGTGTGTTCCAAACATTTATATAAAAACAAAACTAAAAAACTGACAATCAGGTAGCTGCCTGAGTCCCAATGGCTCTGTGACTCTATTGTTCCTTGACAAGAACAACTTAGGTAACTGGGCTCTTTATTCCTTACTTGAAAGCTTACAGTTATGACTGACAACAGTAGCATCCACACAGTTAAATCCTCACTACAACAAATCTAAACACTGGATGTGAAATCAGGAGACCAAAGTTCTATGGTTTGGCTTTGCCACCAACAAGCTATGTGACTTAGGCAGATCATTTTACCTTTCTTGCCTGGATTACCTAAATATAAAATAAGGAGGCTGGACTAGATGGTCTCTAAAGTCCTTCTCTTTCAATTGTTCCATGATCACAGAAGGCTGTCATGATATTTACTTTGTTTTTATGGCCAAAGACTTAAAGGCAATTAGAGTACATGTAATGAATTAGTAAAACTGCCAAAGAGGAAAATGTCAGTGGTTGGTACACTACCAAGTAATTCACAAATGCTCAAAATTAATTAAATTAAGAACAAAAAAATTAGAAAACTCATTAAAGAAGCTAAGATGGCATAATTAGATTTGCAGAATAAGAGACTAAAAGCCAAAGAGAGGACACCAAGCTGGAAGACTAAGCCCCTTCTATAGGTAATTTCTGAGAACAATCAAAAGTGACAGATCCAGATCCAGCAGCAGCAGTCAATCTTCCCCAACATGTCTGAGCTGGAAGGCTAGGAAGTAAACAAAAGCCAGAACACCAATACCTGAGGAAGTACCAGCAGCTGCAACTGAAGAGCCAGAGGGAACAACGGCAACTGGAACTGAAGAGCCAGGAAAAACTGGAGCAGCTGGAGCATTAGAAGAAATAATGGCAATTCATGCTAGAGATGGCCAGATTCAAGGTCTATGTACTCTTCTTGACCACTTCCAAAACGGTAGATCACTTAGGCAAGTTCATTGGAATGAACATTTTCTACACATTTGAGTGTAGAAAAAGAAAAGGAAAAGGTATGGAGTAGAAGGGGGCCAAAGGAAGTCCAGGATGAGTCTCTGCTTCAATAGTATTTCCATTTGGACGAAGACCAGGTAAATACCCGCTTCTTGTTCAGGATGATTCTTCCCTACCTAGCAACATACACGCATCCTAATCAGATAAGCAGCTCAATTGGTCATCGAATGCTCACTCAACCACTGAATTGGAATAATGCCTGATGTACCGAGGGAGCACATCCCTAGGGAATGGGGGATGTTAGACAGGAATGCTAGAGAGCATGCTACAGTCTCTCTTGTTGCCATCTACAGTAAGACATGAAAAGGCTGGTTTAGGAAGGCATGGTCCCAAGAAAGCACTTTCCTGGTAGGGTTGGCCAGAGGTAAAGGCTAGCTCCACAGAAAGGAACAGCATGTCTAGAGGGAATAGAGAATTGCTAACTTCCAAAGTAATTAGGAAAAAAAATAGAAGGGAAATAGACTCTAAGGAGTCCAGAACACTGTATAGCCTGCTTCTGGAAGGCATGACCCTTATCTAAACCAACTAAATTGGAATTAAATGGCCCAGACCATCAAACAAATATGTAAAAAACAACTTGAATGATCTGAAAATCATTTTAATTACATAAAGTTGCATCCAATATGTCTGGCAGATTTAGTTCTGGAGGAAAAAAAGCACTAAGAGTGAAGAGAAATGCAGTTGCCTCAATCCCCACGGACCAGGGTTAGTGATGTAGTAACAGTACAGAAAAAGAAATTATTTTTAGAATATTTAGAACAATAAAACCTCAGGAATTTGCATAATTTTTGGTTAGTCTTAACAACAGAAGGAAAAAGCATCTAAGGAACAAAATAAAAACTAAAAAACTTACTAGAGATCATCTAAATTATTTCCAGCTGACTAGAAACAAAGGCAAATAATAAATCTCCTCTGAGATGGTTTGTCATGAGGAGCTTCTGGCCTGATAGGAAGTGAGATGAAGGGACTGGCCAGTTGGCTCAGTTGGCTAACTGTGGTACTGATAACTCCAAGGTCAAGGGTTCAGATCCCCATACTGGCCAGCTGCCAAAAAAAAAGTGCAATGAGAGTTCCGATCAAGATGGCGGAATAGGGCCGAGCCCGTGGCGCACTCGGTAGAGTGCTGCGCTGGGAGCGCAGCGACGCTCCCGCCGCGGGTTCGGATCCTATATAGGAATGACCGGTGCACTCACTGGCTGAGTGCCGGTCACGGGGGAAAAAAAAAAAAAAAAAAAAGATGGCGGAATAGACGGTCCCCAGCGTCACTCTCTCCCACCAATCAACGAATTTATGACTATAAAAATGTAACATCAGCCAAGCTGGGGCTGCTGGAGCTCAGGGGAAGAGGAGAAGAGACCCACGAAGTTCACAAAAGTGGGAGAAACCACAATACGAGAAAGTAAAAACTGCTCTGAGGGTTTTGGGCCACAGTCGCTTTAAGGCTGGAGCTGCTGAGTGCATGGAGCAGAAGCCAGCAGAAGCCACAGCTGTGCCCTTCAGATGGAGTTACTTGGAGGCAGCAGGGGAGAGGAGGGCCTTGGTGGCCCCCAGGACAGCAAGACCAACCACTAATAGGGTTCCCATGGACCTGTGCAGGCATGAGGAACCAGAACAACTGAAAAAAGGGAGCCAATTCAGAGGCCGGTAAGTCATCGCAAGGGGCCGGCACAGGGCCCATCCCACGGGAAGTGTTTGGAGCATGGGCGGTGGGGGAGACGGGCCCACCAGGAGAACTCTGGGACACCACAGCAAGGACAGCCAATCTGGCCCCCAATCAGCGTAGGACCACTCAGAGGAGACTGGTCGGGAATGCAGAACTACATGGGGTGCAGTTTGATGAAAAAACTCAAGCCCAGATCAGAGATTCTGCAGAACACAGATCCACTGGGTCTCTGTAGAGCTGAAAGTACCTATAAGGTCAACCATTACACCCTGAGCTGCACAAAAAGCCTTCCCTAGGGAAAAAGCAGCAAAACAGCAATTTAGCTGAACCACACAGCTCAAGTACTGGTTTGCACAGGAAGTTCCCCCATTTTAGAAGTAAGCAAAGGACGACAAATTAGTTCCGGCCCAGGCACACCACCAGTGCCTGGGAACCAGAGGCTTGGAGCTGGGGATCAGACCCCACTCCCACATCCAGGCACACTGTGCCAGCGCCTTAGGGCCTGCCTGGGGACCCTAGGCATGAAAAAGGGGACTGGACCCCCCCTTCCACAACCAGGCACACCATGTCAGCATCTCGGGGACCCACCAGGAGACCCGAGGCATTGAGAAGGGGACTAGACCCCACTCCCACATCCAGGCACACTGCCCGCACCTCAGGGCTCTGCCTGGGGAATGGAGCCGAGGACCAGACTCCCGCCCCCATAACCGAGCACACCGCCAGCACCAAGGAGTATGCCAAAAACATCACCTCCATGTGGGTTGCCCACCACAATAACCATGGCTGCCACAACCACCATGCAGATGGTCCACCAGCCACTGCAGTGCATTGACACAAGGAGAGTCACCAGCTGAGATAAAGAAGAGGATGTCTCTCTCCACAAAGCCCATTTCAGAGTGACAGAAGAAGCATCTGCTCTATGATAATATTGGGGGACCTGATCACACCTCTCAGCATTGGACAGATCATCTAGTAGACAACAAATCAACAGAGTAACCATTATTCTTCCAGAAGGAGAGAAGAAATCCAGGAGAGGGGAGGGAGAGAGGGTTGGGGAGAGATTGGACAAGGGGCATAAAGAATAATTATGATTTGTAACAATACATATGCTAGTAATATTGATTTGAGCAACATATCTCAATGTTGAACCCCCAAAATATGTATAATTAATTTTGATTCAATAAAAAAAAAAAAAAAAAAGTGCAATGAAAGTGAGGCTCCAGGTTATAGAACACATCCTAACCAAGCACTGCTCACAGCTATGCAAAGTGTCACTGGGTTGTTTCCCCACAAGAGAGATACTAATAGTAAAACAGATTTAATTACTATGTTTTACTATTTGCCAAAAGTTAAGTTATTAATTAAGCTAGGTAAGAGGTTGTTTGCAAGGGAAAAGAGACTATATTGACTACTGCCCCTCACCTGATGACATTTTCAGAAACAGGTGGGGCCAAGAGAAGACCAGAGAGTGGGGGAGGAAGGATTAAATTAAAACCTACTTCCTCTCACATATTCTCATGCCAAAAGGTGGAGGCTGAAATCTATTTCAGCTCTTAGGTGTATAAATGCCAAACAAAATGTTAATGACTGACCTGAGTGTGAGTGACCCCAGGTAGGCTCTGCATTTCCCTTAGGAAAACCTGTCCTGTATAAACCAGTCATTTCATCTGGCGTTCCTGGATTAAAAGGGTTATCAAGCTCCAACCAGCCACCAAAAATAAATAAATTAATAAATAATAAAAAGGCTATCAGCCAATTCAGAACAGTGGCCACGACAAATACTTATTGAAGTCTTACAGTCTGCCAGGCACTATTCTAAGTACCCTACACGTATTAAGTCATTGATCTTCACCTCTAGCCTATGAGGTCCATACTTTTAATTTCCCCATTTTAACCATCAAGGAAAGAGGAGCAGAATGGTAGGAAGTAGAAAGGTCAAGATTCGAACCCAGAGTCTGAACCCGGAATTAAACCCCTATGATAAGGAATAGCCACAACAAATTCATAGTCTTAAATGGAATTTAAAAAACTATTAAAGATTGGATACCTCAAAGTTGAAATCTAAGTCAGTTTCTCTTTGTTTAAACTAACCAGAGTTGCCCTCTGCCTGAAAGCAGGCAAGCAGCAGAGCATGCCCAGGGGACCTAGGCAGGAGCCGAGGGCAGCAGCCCTCTCTGCCCAGAAGCAGGCAAGCAGCAGAGCACGGCTGGGGGACCCTAGGCAGTAGCCAAGGGCAGGCTCCCCTTCCAGAAGCAGACATGATGAAAAGACCACTTCCATGAGGGTGGCCCACCACAGCCACCACCATAGCCACGGCTGCCACAAAAGTGGCTTGACACCATAGCAGGAGCTACAGCCACCATGCAGGTGACCTGCCAGACACTCAACTGTATTGACACAAGGAATGTCACAAGCGGAGACTGGAAAAAGAAGAGGATGTCTCTCTCCTCAAACCCCTCTTCAGCGTAACAGAAGAAGCAACTGACCTACCAGGTGACCAGACATCAACGTACAGATACTAGAAATACAAAAATCCAAGAAAATATAACACCAACAAAAGAATGCAGTCATTTTCAAATACCAGAAAAAGGAACTCTGGGCAACAATCTTAAGGAAACTCACTGAGATATGAGAAGACTCAGACAACATAATTGCAGTGGATTGAGTTATGTCCCCCCAAAACTCAATGAAGCTTGAATTGTCTCCCAAGTTTATGTATTAGAAACTTAGCCCTCACTGAGATTGTTAAGAGGGTGGAAAATCCTATTATTGTAATTGAAAGGTGGGGCCTTGAAGAGGTGATTAGATTGTAGGACTGTGCAGTAGGACATAGATTAAAAATGATGGTCAGGGGCATGGTTTCGAGCACTTTAAAAGAAGAGGACTGTCTTTCTCTCTCTCTGTGCTTCCACCATATTGCAATGTGAGACCCCTGAGTTACTGTCACCACCACCAGATGGACTTTGGACTTCCCAGCTTCAGAAACTGTGAGCAATAAATTTTGCTTTTCTTTATAAATCACCCAGTTTCAGGTATTTGTTACAAGCAACAAAAATGGACTAATACAATAATTAAACAAGAAAAAAAAATCTAGGATATAAAGGAGGAAATTTACAAAGAGATTAATGCCTTAAAAAAGAATATAGCAGAACTCATGGAACTGAAAGATTCACTCAATGAAATAAAAAACACAACTGAGAGCTTAAGCAGCAGGCTAGGCCAAGCAGAAGAAAGAATTTTTGATCTTGAAGACAGTCTTCTTGAAATAACCCAGGTGAACCAAAAAAAGAAAAAAAGAATTTTAAAAAATGAAGAAAATCGGGCCAGCCCATGGCTCACTCGGGAGAGTGTGGTGTAACACCAAGGCCACAGGTTCGAATCCCATATAGGGATGGCCGGTTGCTCACTGGGTGAGTGTGGTGCTGACAACACCAAGTCAAGGGTTAAGATCCCCTTACCGGTCATCTTTAAAAAAAAAACAAACAAAAAAAAAAAAAAAAAAGAAGAAGAAGAAGAAAATCTAAGAGACCTAGCAGACAACCTTAAGTGCACTAACATTTGAATCATGGGTGTTCCATAAGGGGAGGAGAAAGGAAAAGGCATGAAAAACCTATTCAACCAAATAATAATGGAAAACTTCCCAGGTAGGGAGAGACACAGACCTTCAGATGCAAGGAGGCTCAAAGATCCCCAAACAGATTCAACTCAAAAAGATCCTCTCCAAAACACATTATAGTCAAACTGGCAAAGCTCAAAGACAGAGACTCTTAAAAGAAGCAAGAGAAAAGTATCAAGTTGCCTATAAGGGAGCCCCTATCAGACTAACAGCGAACTTCTCAACAGAAACTCTACAGGCCAGAAGAAAATGGGATGATATACTCAAAATACTAAAAGAAAGAAACTGCCAGCCAAGAATATTGTACCCAGCAAGGCTATCCTTAAGAAACACACGTTTATTGAAGGCAAAAACAGTTTTTCTCATCAGCTTCTTCAACAAGCCTATGCTACACTCACCAATAGTATCCTGAAATTCTCCTATCTTGATTTCTCTGTTGCTGTACTGGGGTGAGTTGCTCTGAGCCATAAAAAAAGGTGGCTCCATGAAAGGGAGATGCTCCTCTCATTTGCTTGTTTGTAGTAAATATTACTCATCAGTTATACAGTTTAGTAAGTAAAGGCTGAAAAATGAAGAAGAAAAGGACAGGTCTAGAGAGACAGAGATTCTCAAGAAAAAGAGACAAGGAAGGAAGAAAATATACAGAGAGTGCTTGAACTGAATGTTGTGTCTCCCCCAAATTAATGTTAAATCCTAATACCTAACATGATGGTATTAGGAGGCAGAGAATTTGGGAGGTGGAGCCCTCATGAATGGGATTAGTGCCCTTATAAAGACAGGAGAGACCTTGCTTTCTTTCTCTCTGCTTTCCACCTTGATCTTGGACATCCAGCCTCCATTGCTGTATAAGCTACTCAGTCTATGGTATTTTTGTTATAGCAGCCTAAACTAAGAGAGAGAGAAAAAGTATAAAACGCACAGACTGTGATACAAATAAAGCCAAAGAAGCTCAAAGACAAAAATATGTGAAAATCTGATTCTGTTTCCATCCATCCCACCTGGTGTTGTTTGAGGATAAAGTTGCTGAAGATGTAATATTATGTTGATATTCTCAACTGAAGATATGAACCCTTATTGTTTTCCTGGATGAAATAAAATTGGAGGTAGAATCTTCCCCTGTCATTACTTAGTGGTTTCTCTTCCTAGCTAATTACTCCTCTCTCTTCTTTTTCTATACTCCTTTCTCCTTCTAGCTTCCAAATTCCTATCCTTAGCTTTTCCTGCCTAGTTTGTCACTATATGCCTAGAGGCCATCACAGAACCTTTTGTTGAGTTCATTTTGCGTTCATTCCTATAGTAAATTCAGCTGTGAGTTGAGATTATCACGTCTATGTTTACCAACTTTCAAGTCTACATTTTGAAAAGTCTAATTTCTAATTGTCCAGAAATTAGCTTCGATCACAAGTCCAATACTCACTTCATCCAAAACAGAAAGTCATTTTTTCTCCCAGGTTGGCACCCCTTAAATATTACTTAATTTCCTTCTGTTCTCTCATGCTGAATACCTTGCGGTCCTGTTTTATTTTTCCCTTATCTTTATGCCCTGTGCAATGTACAAACATATAGCCTGTATCCTTCTGCTGAGAAATCTTGCCAATTTGCCTTTTCTCTCTCATTGCACTAACCTTGGCAACTCACTAGCCGTTTCAATTGACTCCTTTGTTAATTAAGATTTTACTGCAGAGAGAATAATCTTGTCCTTTTTAATATAGCCACTTATATATTTAGATTTAAATGCTTTGTATTTGTCCTTAACTTTCTGTTTCATCTTCCTTTTTCTTTCCTTTCTTGCCTTCTTTTTAAAAATCATTCCATTTCCCCCCCTTTATAAGCTTGTTAATTATATATTATTTTACTCTTCTTGTATTGCTTACAACACACATCCGTGGTAATGCAAGGATCTCAAAACACTTTAACCTCATTTACCTCAAGTTCCTTTCATGAACTACTGTAACCACGCATATTTTTTCTTCTTCTTCTTTTTTTTTTTTTAATAAAAAAAGATGACCGGTAAGGGGACAACATTTGACTTGGTGTTGTCAGCACCATGCTCTCCCAAGTGAGCTAACAGGCCATCCCTATATAGGGATCCAAACCCGTGGCCTTGGTGTTATCAGCACCACACTCTCCCAAGTGAGCCACAGGCCGGCCCTTATAACCATATATTTTAAGTCTTAATATATATTTCTTTTTATTTTTTGGCAGCTAACCTGTTTGGGGATCTGAACCGTTGGCCTTGGTGTAATAACACCATGCTCTAACCATGTGAGTAACTGGTTAGTCCCCATTATTGTTTTATCCAGTCAAAATCCATTTAGATTGACCTACATTTTTACCCTTTTTAGGGCTCTGCATTCCTTCTTGCATTGCCAAATTTCTGTCTGAGAACATTTTCCTTCTGCCCAAAAAACACTAAGTTTTTCCTTTAGTGACTGCTATGGTCTGAATGTTGAGGTCCTCCCAAAATTCATGTTGGGACCTAATACCCAGTGTGATAGTACTAAGAGGTAGGGTCTCCGGGAAGTGATTATGTCATGAGGGTGCCACCCTCATGAATTGGATTAGTGTCCTTATAAAAAGAAGCTCGAGGGAGCTCCCTTGCCCCTTCCACCACGGGACACATAGAAGGTGCTGTCTATGAGGAACGGGCTCTTGCCAGACACCAAATCTGCTTGCGCCTTCATCTTGGACTTCCCAGCCTCCAACACTGTAAACAACACATTCCTCTTGTTTATAAATTACCCAGTCTAAGGTATTTTGTTATAGCCACTCGAACTAACACAATGGGGGTTTACTTATAATGATTTCTCTGTTTTTATTTGTATTTGCCTTTATATTTCACCTTCACCTTCACCTTCATTTCTTAAGAATATTTTCACTGGATATAAAACTCTAGGTGAAAGTTATTTTCTTTTAGTACTTTAAAGATTTAATTCCATTACATTCTGACCTACTTTGTTTCCATTGAGAAATCAGCTGAAAGTCTTAGTGCTTAGTGTTGCTCTCTTGAAGGTCTACATCTTTTTTTCCTCTGGCTACTGAAATTTTTTTCTTTTTTATCTTCAGAGAGCAGCAAATGTTTATGCATTGTTTCCTGTGTATCTTGCCTGGGGATCATAGTGCTTCTTGAAATTGCAGCCTGATACTTTTAATCAGTTTTGAAAAACTTTCCACCATTATCTGTCAGATATTATTTCTGCCCCATTCTCTCTTGCCTTTCCTTCTGGAACTCCAATTACAAACCTTAGACTTCTCACCTTACACCATATTTCTTTAGATACTTTTCCCTATTTTCTAAACTCTTGTTTCTCTGCGCTTCAGTGTGGATATTTACTTCTGATCTCTCTTCTGGTTTACTAATTCATCTTCACCTATGTCTACTCTGATGTAAACCCATCAATTGAGTTCTTAATACTGTTCTAGAATTTCTATTTTTAAATTAATTTCCAATTGCTATCAATCTTGCCAATTAATTCCTTGAACGTGTCAACCATGGTTATTTTAAAGTCTAATAACTCTAATATCTGGATTTCCTGAGTCTTTTTCTTATATCACTTGCTTCTGTTGGTTTTCAGTTATATTTTGCTTTGTAAGAATGGTTATTTTTGATAGAAAACTAGATATTTCATATAAAAAATTCTAGACATAATTTGAGGCGCTAGATGATGTTTGTCTTCCTCCAGAAAGGGTTTACTTTTGTTTCTGAAAATAAGTTAGGCTCATAGCATTAGCCATCTCAGGTCACCTTAATCCAATCAGGGTTCAAGATTATTTGAATCTGGGCTTCAATTCCTATGAAGATTGGTATATTTCCAGTTTACCTTACTTCTAGGATTTGGCCCTTCACAATCTAAAGCCTGGGATTTTGCCAATAGTTATCCCCACTCTTGGCAGCTCCTGACTCCTTATCTTCAAGAACTTGTAGATGTTTTTTGCTTAGCCTCTCTGATACTCCTTTCAAGGGCTGGCCAGTTAGCTCAGTTGGTTAGAACACAGCCTTGTAACACCAAGGTCATGGGTTCAGATCCCCATATCAACCAGCTGCCAAAAAAACAAACCTCCTTTTAGAACCTACAGATATCTCTAAGGGATAAGCAACACCAAATGCCAGGCTTACCTCTCTGGGCTTTTCTTCTTTCCTGGATCTTGATCCCACAATTCCTCACTGCCTTGGTAGCCTTCCAGTCCTCCAGTTTCTTTTCTTTTTAGTCCAGCTTTTCTGGCTGTTCTCACCAGACCATTGTGGGATGCTAAACTATCCTTAATGACCCATTTTGTCCCAGGCTGCCCAATGTATAAGGTCTACACTACATGTACACTACATTAGCATGGCTTTCAGTGCTCTCTATACCCTCACCAACCCCGATCCAAATTTGAACACAGGCTTTGGGGTTGGAGAGTGTTTATGTTCAGACTGTGGCTTTACCTCAACTTATAGCTATGTAACATTTGACAAGTTATAAAACTTTCCCATAACTCATTTATAAAATAAGGCTAGTAAAACCTGCTTCACAGGGTCACTGAGATTAAAAAATATAGGTAAAGTATTTAGCACAATCCCATAGTAATAGCAGTTAGCATTTATTGAGCATTATCATCACTGCTAGTTCTACTAAAAATAATAAGTCAACGTACGCTCAAATCCAATCAATGTCTTCACTCTTTGGTAAAATATATATACACATTTTTTCTTCATAGCTTGTTCACACTATTTCTCAATTCTCCCTTTTCCTAATGCAATCTAACACATGCTTCAAGGCCCAAATGAAGTTCAACCTCTACTATGAAAGGTGTGTCAAAAATTCAAAATCCATATTGATGTGTTCTTGCTCTAATTCCTATTCAACTTAGCAGCATACAATTTACCAACTATTCCCTAATTTTGTGTTAGTCTCTTTCCAAAACTAGATTATAAAGTGCTTACAAAATCAGCCAATATAATATGTATACTCTATAACACTTTGGATAACACCAGGCACATAAGAGGTTCTCAAAACCTGTATGTGGCTCAGTATAGAAAAAAAGTTTTTCATATCCTATAGGTAACACTTGAATTTACACTCCAAAGCACACAGAATGAAGGATGGAGGTGCAGAGGGACACAGGCAGAAGAAAAGAAAATAAATAAACAAGCACATCACAGAAATATTTTCTGGCAAAATATTTACTTAAATCCTCCACTGTAAGCATAACTTCAACTAACCTAGTTGCATTATTTTAAAATGAAAATTCAAGGTCCAAAGTTCCATTCTTAAAATTCAAAGTTTAAAATTTAACAGGAACTTTCTGGTTCCCCTGAGTAAGCCTTTACTTTCACTAGTGGGGAAAAAAAAGTAAAATCCTCACTAGTTTAAGAGGTTAGCTAACGTTGATCTATCAAAGAACACCCTCCTAAGAACTAGTGATTAAAATTATAATAGTCTGCCTTACTTATATTCAAAATGAACTGCCCATGAGAATGAGAACAAATACAAACCACATACTAAATGCTTTCTCATAATACAGTAACATCAAATATCATTTTTTTACAAAGATTATTCCCAAAGAATTTATGCCACTTTTATAACTCACCTTTTTCATATATTTTCTGCTTTAATATCACTTTCTTCCAATCAATACTAAAGTAACTACATTACTAAAGTAACTGTCAAGTAAAATAAAAAGAGCTCATTCTATAAATCATCCCATCTCTGACAACTTCTAGCTCCATTTCCCACTTCACAACCTGGTATTTTATTGAGAAAAAATCGTGCTTTGCTATTTCTGACAGGATGAAGACTTTTAGCAATTTTAGATTTTAGAACACAATTTTCCTTCTAGGAAGTGGCAATGTCATTCAGTGCTCAACAACTGTCACGTGCCAAGAATGATGCTAAAATATACCCATGGTCACTTTAATCTAATAAAACATGATACCTAAAAAGTGGTACATTTGAGATTTTGAGTTTTTTAACCCCTGCTGAAATAGTAAAATTTGTAGCAGAAGCAGCTAAAATTCTGATATTTTATTCTTATCACCTCAGAAGAGTAATTCAAATACCTAGATAAAAAGAACAAGTACACAGTATTTTATAAACACATGACTGTGAACATTTGTAATTTTAGTTTCTGAGAGTAGAAAGAGGTGAGATCTCTTTTAGATGTCAGAAACAGCAGGGATTATAAAACAGTTCTGGCAACATTCCCTCATTTGTATAATACGAGTAGTTAACAAAAGGAAAGAGCATGAGAGAGTTAATTCAGTATGTGGAAAAATATGATGTGAAAATGGTAAATACACAACAGTTAATTTCTTAGAGGACTCTTGTGCCCATCCCATCAGATTATAGGAAACATGACCGCATGCTTTTTAGCAAGATATTTTAGTATGACCACATGTCCAAGTGGAGAAAGCCTGCATTTGACATTCATGCATGACAGCTTACCCACAGCATTGTAGAGAGGCTCTCCAGTTAACTTGTCCCAGACTACAGTGGTTTCCCTCTGGTTGCTCACACCAATAGCTTTAAAGAGAAAGTTAAACAGAGGGGAGTAGAAAATTAAACAAGTAGAAAACTGCTTCAGGAGGATAAGCTCTCAAATTCTTTTATAGGCACAATTAAACAAAACAATGTAGAAAAACATTTGTAACATCTGTACCAGTATTTAGTTGATTTTCTTTGAGTGGTCCCAGGAAAAGTGAACACCCAATGTCAAGCATTTCTTTTTATTTCCATACTCCTCCCTGCTTTACTACCAGCACACAATGACATGGACCCAGATCAATACCCCAATGAAATGCTCCCAGGTTACCTTAAGGAAATTCAATAACTTTCCAAATTTATCATAATACCCAACTGATTATTCCGAGCAGACCAACAATCACCTCATCCATTTATTTACCAATTCTATTGCTACAAGAAATTTCCCTTCCTATATGCGTGTGTGTGTTTGTATGCGTGCCTGCATTTTAAGAAAATAGCCAGACAAAATCCCTCATGCTCAGCAAACTTATATTACGGGTGGTTAAAAATTCAGTCTTATTCCTACATTTTAATAATATATTACAACACATAAGAGTTTGAATTAGGCATAAATACAATATGTAATGGCATTTACATTATACTGACCTATATACAACTCAAAATGCTATATTTACAATAAGCTGCTTTAAGTAAAATACTATTCCATACATCTTATTCAGTTCAGCTTGATTCAGCTAAATCAGAGGTTCTCAGATTTGGCTGTACTTTAGAATCAACTGGGAAGCTTTTAAAACATCCCAAGGCCCAAGCCCAGGTCATTTAACTGACCTGGGGTAGGATCTGAGCATTGGTACTGGTTCCTAAAAGCCCCTAGGGGATTCTAATATGCCTCCTGGGTAGAATACACTGAGCTAAAAGATCAGCTCTTCCAGAATTTAAGATTAGGACAGACTTTAAAGGCCATGTAATTAACAACACTTCTTATCCTCAAATCTCTTCTGAAATCACCTGTCATGTGACCATCCGGACAGCATTTTTGACAAGATACTCACTACATCTCCCAAGGCTGAACAATCTTTACTGGACAACTTTGATACTAAAAACAAAAGTCCTTTTCCTTGTAGTTGCTACCTGCAATCTTAGCCATATTCTTTGGATATATATAAAATAAGGTTAATCCTCCTTCCATATGCCAGTCTTTCAAAAACTTGAAGCAGCTATTTTGTCCCTCAAGTCTTCTCTTCCACTGGCTAGGCTAAACAATCCAATTTTTTTCAACTGCCCCTGCCTTCATATGGCATGGTGTAAAGTCCCTTCACCACCGCTCCTAGAAACATGCAACTATCTGTCCATATCATTCAAATTGTATACCCAGAATAAAACACAATACTCTAGGAATGTTCTAATCGGCACACAGCTGAGGTGAACCATCATCTCCCCTGTTCTAATGCTATGTACCCAATGCAGATTGACTGACTAGTATTTTTTCTAGAGGGGAAAAGATGATTGAGATTCTACTCCAAAGAAACATAGAAGTACAGGGTAAAGGGAAGAGATTCGGGATTGTTTATTTTTAAAAATAGAAGACAAAAAATATTTGTAGGGATAAATAAAGAAGAGAAAGGAGAATGTGGAGGGGAGGCTGAGAATCAACGGGACATGATTATAATCACTGTAGGCACAAGAGGGAATGGGATTAACAGTACAGCTGGAGGGAGAGGAGGCCCAAGTAGGGCAAAAGGCTATTGCTTCCCATGTGATGAAGGAAAGTTGGCAGGAGATCCAGATATTAAGCACAGGAAGAAGAAGTAGAAGAATTAAGGCCCCAGAGCCTCAACTTTCTCTGTGAAGTAGTGGATAAGGTTGTCTGATGAAA
Organism: Cynocephalus volans; assembly: GCF_027409185.1. Classification (NCBI taxonomy): domain Eukaryota; kingdom Metazoa; phylum Chordata; class Mammalia; order Dermoptera; family Cynocephalidae; genus Cynocephalus; species Cynocephalus volans. The sequence goes on along the minus strand of NC_084478.1, from coordinate 41,466,033 downwards.
CAGGGCCAAGCAAAAAACTAGGATGGAGAGTTTGGGGCACTATTCAATAGAACTCAGGCTCTGAAGTCAGACAACTGAGGCTCAAATTCCAATTCCTCTGCTGCCTAGCAGCATTTGACCCTGGGTCTCAGTTTTGTCTCCTATAAAAGGAAGAGAATAATAGTTCCCACTTTACAGGGTTACAGTGAGGAATCCCTGAGTGAATGTATATTAAAAGCAGATGCCTGGCACACAGTGAGCATCCAATAAATGTTACCTACTGCAGCTGCCATTGTCACAGTTATTATTGGGGAGAGAGTAGAGTAAAAGTCACAGAGAATGGGACTGAGTCAAGCAGGACACATAAAGGAATTCCCCAGCAGCTCAGTGGGTATAACAGTGGGACCTCAGCAGCAGGTTGCCAAAGAGGATTTCTGTGAATTGATACTTTTTTGAGTGACAACTTTACATTGTGGGATCCCAATGAATTCATGGTCAACTCAAATCTCCTATTCTTCCTCACTACCACTAATTTTCCCATGAACAAGCTAGCTGCTCCCTTAGCCACCATCCTTGAGTCGCTATTCATGTCCCTCATGCTTCCTTTCTTTACTGGCTCACCACAACGTGTATTCAAAACCTAACTTGGATCCTTGCACTGGCCAGCCACCCCCTGAAAATTTAAAAAACAATCTAATCTAGAACTATTTCCATCTGATTCTTAGGTCATGCATTCCTCCCTGACCACTCCCTCTTTCCGCTCTATCTTAAGTTGATTCCTTGCCAAGGAAAATTGCTTTTCTTGCAGACAATCAAAGTCCAGTGACACTGCTTCTAAGGATTCTCTTCCAACCACAAACACATCTCGATTACCCCTTTCTCCCCAGGGCACATATAGGTCTTATGCAATATCACTGAACTTTTTCACTGATAAAACTTTTTGTCATTTTTACTCTAAAATCCTCTATGTTTTTTAAACAAAACTTTTCTGACTGCTAATCCCAGCACATGTGCCATTCTTAACAGTTCCTAATTTTAATTCTTTCTTTCTCAGAATAATACATTTGGGTTTTGTAATTCTCCACTCCGCTTCATCTGTACTACTCAGAAGCACATGAAAAGTACATCCATAAAACATCTATTTCTTGACCTCACAGCCTTTTCATTACAGATATCACAACCATTAGCATATGTAAAACCCAACACACTGCTTTTGTATCTAGCAGGTTCATACTTCACCTCCATATTCTTTGTTAGGGGGTATTTTTCTCTACACTGAGTGTCAGTAGTAAAATTAAACTACTTAAAAGCTACATTAGAAATCTCTGGTTAAATTTTGCTTAAAATTGTCTGTGAAAAGTTATAATCATAGTTAAGAAAATATACTTAGAAAAAAAGTCTTTTGAAACACCTCAGGACATTAACAATTGTTGTCTTGGTAGAATTATAGATGACATGCATCCTTTTTAAAAAATAAAATCATAATTTATAATAGAAACACATTTAAAAACAAAAACGAAAACCTAAAAACACATAGAGAAAAATAGTAAGAGCTCCGGAGGAAGGCTCTCTGGCTACACTGTAAGTGCCATGTGGGAAGAAGGCATAAAGTTTTTTAAGAAAACAGTGTCTCGAAGATGTGTACTTGAGGCGAGTTATAACAATCTCAAAAGGGAAGACTGGCTACTGCTGGAAAGTTAGCTGGAAGAATGAGGTGCCTTTCTGAGACCCCTGCAAGGCCCCTGAGAGTATGAGTCTAAGAGGTGATAGAAATGTGCTGTGTGTAACTATGTTGGGTACGGCAAGGCAGTGGAGGAATGAATGTCAGGTTTTCCTTTCCCCTAACAGTAAAATAACTGCTTTGGTCTAATCCCTGAAAATTTTATGCTCTCAGCTTTGAAACAGTTTATGTCATATTTTGCTTCTGTCACATGAAAGAGGATGATGAATGAGAGCATCTGGTAATTCTTTATACTTTGTAATTCCTTAAGACCAGTGACAGACAGAGCTGCCTGCCTCTTTAAGTCAAGAAGGAAAGAAGCTGCCTATTTACTTGCCTCGGGCTACAATGTGGGCTATTCAGATGGAGAGGGAATTTTAACTTTGGAGGCATTGTTTATAGTGACCTGAAATCAACAAACTTTCGAGGACAACTAAAACCAACAAGACAGGAATTTGGGAAAGAAATACAACCAGATATAATAAACTTTGTTAATGATTATCAGGTAAGACTATAAATGACATTGCTCTTCAGCTGGCAAAGCTAATTTACTTGCCACACAGGAAATAAAAACTGAAGTGGTTTGTGAGATTATCATCAGTGTGGTTCAGGAAAAAGAGCACTGTTCTAGGAGTCAGGGGAGCTCTGCTTTCATAGCCACTAAATAGCTACATGACCTTGACCTGCAATAAGTCCACTTCCCTCATTTGCAGCTAAAAGGTGCTAGATAGAGTAGGTAGCTGAAGATCCTTTACAGCATTAACAGTTTGTGATCTAGAGTTCTATAAAGGCAGGCAAAAGCTTGGCCCTTGGCAATGCCAATTCAACAAACTATCTAGGAAAAACAAATTAGCACAACTGGCCTGGTATGGAGAAGCTTGTAGGCCATTCTGCTCCTCGGCCACAGGTTAGTAGTTGTAGAGAAGGAAAGGCTGGGTCACTTTGGCTCAGGAATGGATTTCACACTGGCCAGATTCAGAGAAGTGTAGAGAAGAGAGCGATGTGTTCAACTCTCACAGACCAGTTGGTGCAAGTAGAAGACAAGTCACTTGGGCAGCAGTTTTGTGTCATCTTCATATACCATAAAAACAAGAGAGAAAGGAATGGCACCCGAGTGGGTCCAGAAGGCCAATGCATTGCAGACTACCTTACTTGCACTGTAGGTAGAACAACGGGGAAGCCACAGTCAACCACACTGGACTCTACATTCTGAACATGGATTTAAGCTGCCTGGATTACCTATGTCTTTGGTAATGAATATTTTGACGACAACAGAGTGTGCTACTGAATGCCTATTATTTGTCTACACTGTTTGCACTGTGAGAGCTGTGAGAGCAGCTCAAGGAAATGATTGACAAAAATCACTTTGACAACTCATCTAAAATTTGTTGACTGCAACTCTAAAAGTTTGAAGCACTTCCACATAGATGTAGGAATAAAAGGGGGTAGGATTAGTAGGTGTATATTAAAAATTGTTAATAAAGTATCAAGTTGCACCTAGGTGCTAATTTCTTTTAAAGTGTGCAATAACAGAAATAGCATTATTGTTATGATTTTCCATTTATTTGCGATTATTGCTTGAACATGTTTCTCCCACTTGACTCTATTTGTGCTCCACTATAACCCTAGCACACCTAGCACATAGTAGGTACTCTGTGGGTTTGCTGAATGAATGGTTTCTATTACGTGTAGTCTTTTTTTCTTTAAGTGGGTTTTTATTTATACTAATAGGGGAAAGTCTCAGGAGCACTGGTAAGTCTCAGAGTCAAGATGATGTGAACCAAGGCACCACCACAGGGCTGGTTAGCTCACTTGGTTAGAGCATGGTGTTGAGGACACCAAGGTCCAGGTTCGATTCTGTACCAGCCAGCCACCAAAAATCAAAAAGAAAACAAAAGAAGGCACCCCCACCAAATAACGGTTCCCTCTATCTACAGTCAGACTACATAAGGAAGAAAACAACAGCACTTGAATGGTGAACTTGAAACATTTAAGTTATAAAGAGATCCAATTACCACATTATGCTTCTATCCTATATGCGTGCTATTATATGAATCTTGGGTGACTTGGGTTATTTTTTTTTCTCCCTGTATGAATGATGAAAAGCCAAACGTGGATAGATATTCTATTAAAACTATTAGGAATTCACAGAGAGATCTGTAATAATCTAATACTCTCAAAGCAATTATTACAGGGAGATTTTACAAGTGTTATGTTTGGATTCCAAACACCCCTCTCCCAACCCATTCCTTCCTCTAGTTCTTTCTCTCCTTAGTAAAAGGCATCCCCATCTATCCAGCAGCTGCAGCAAAAACCCAAGCATTATCTTTGAACCATCTCTTTCTCCCACCCCACTACTCTCTCACTACCCTGAAAGCTAAGCCATCAGCATGGTCTGGCCCATTCTCCCCACCTCCACCACTGCTACCACTGCTGGTCAAGCCACCATCCTCTCTTAGGACTTCCACAACAGCTGCCACACTGGTCTCCCTGTGTCCACACTCCACACAGAAGCCAGGAGGTTGTCTTTAAACTGAGAGTCATCCCCTGCCGCCTTGCTTAAAACCTCATGGCTCCCTGTGATGTGAAGAATAACATCCAAACTCAGTGTCACCTCCCCAGAGAGGCTTTTCCTTGCCACCCAATTGAAAGTAAGCCCCTTTAGGCACACCCCACTATGTTACCTGGTTTTTATTTTTTGCATGGAACTTACTAGTATCTGAAACTAGCTTATGTTTGTGTGCTCTTATTGTTTGTCTCACTGCCTCCAAAATAAAAGCTCCATGAGAACAGGGACTTAATCTTCCTGTTCATTGTTATATCTTCAAGTTCTCACAGAAATGCCTGGCACTGCACAGGCCCTCAATTGTGAGTTGAAAGAATGAATTAATGAATTTGATTGAGAGAGTCATACTATGTGAGTAAAATATTCTATTTAAAATACCTTTTATGTTGGAAATATCGATATTGAGCTGTCCAAGTTTCTCACAGGTTTTCTCTATACACTCATAGACAGACTGCAGAATTTCCTTAGGGTCTTGTTCCACCCATCTTTGAACAAAAGAATGCACTTGGTTAGTCTACAAGAAAGCAATATGAATATAACTTATTTCTATAGAAATGTTAATTTGTTTGATAGCACCAGGTTCAGGGCTGATCCCCTTAGGAACACCCCCCCCAAAAAAAATGTTAATTTGAGGGTGTGGCAGGTATATAAATTAAAGAAAATCAGATAAGCAAAGCATATCTCACATTCTAAAAGGATTTAAAGAAAAGCCCATTTCCTGTACATTGTTATTATTCATACAGTAATTAACCATTTTAAAGGAAGCCACTAATAGCAGTCCACAAATAGTAAATATTCTACCTATTTTTAAATTGTTTTTTCAAGTCCAATAAGAAATTAGTTCCCCAATTCTTTATATCCTGTAGGTTTGGTGAATTTTGATAAACTATCTGGATGTTTCATGACTGACTAGTTGTTTCTAAGTAGACTGAAATATACTTAATTATTCTTGGCAATTATATATTTAGGAAGCAATGGAATTCCAAAAAGTCAAATAAGTATACTAATCTCTTTTGCCACTTTTCCCCCAAAATGTTTTGTGGGAATATAGGGAAAAAATTGAGGGGCCGGCCTGTGGCTCACTCAGGAGAGTGTGGTGCTCATAACACCAAGGCCACGGGTTCGGATCCCATATAGGGATGGCTGGTTTGCTCACTGGGTGAGCGTGGTGCTGACAACACCAAGTCAAGGGTTAAGATCCCCTTACCTGTCATCTTTTAAATAAATAAATAAAATTTAAACTCCTAAAAACTATTTCATGTAAACAAGTGATCGGTCCAAGTTTTCAGACCTTATCCTGGTGCAATTTTGGAAAGGTATCAGGGCCTCAAAAGGATGAAAAGCTAATAATAAACGAGAAGGAAGAGAAGCCTGGGAGAAACAAATCGCAATTTTAGGAAGCCCAAAAGTAGATACCACAAACTAAAAAAATTCTACCCTAGGATGTGTAAGTAGCAAGGGAATTCCAAATGACTTTCTTCTCTCCCTTCCACAGGCCAGGCTAAATGCTTCCTTTCCTGATTTTTGGGTTCTGTCTCTAAGTTCTCTCTTTTCAAAAACCCAGTCTCCTTCCACATACTTCTAATTTTCATCCCTCCTGGATCCTGGTATCATCTTTCCAAACAGCACTGGGATCAGGCCTGTGGACAATCATTCTAATGCTACTAACATATCAATAGCTTTTATTTTAAACAAAGGAACTCTATAAAAAATAGGAAAACATTTTTTTCATGAAAAGAAAACAATACAATTTGGTAAGATATCAATTCTTTTCTCCTTTTCTTAAATTGAGGTAAACTTTAGAGGAAAATGCACAGATTTAAAGTGCAAAATTTGCTGAGTTTTGACAAATGTACATGCCCATCTAACCAACATCCCAGTAAAAATGTAGAATATTTCTATGACCTCAGAAAGTTCTTTCGTGTCCATTTCAAGTCAATCACACACCCCCACAGGCAACCACTTTCCTGATTTCTATCGTCCTAGATTAGTTTAGCTTATTCTTGAATTTCATATAGAGCCATGCAGTATGTACTCTTTCAAGGCCAACTTTTTCACCTTCCATAATATCAGTGAGATGCATCTATGCTGCTGCATATATCAGTTCACTTTTTAAAAATTTCTGTATAGCTTCCATTGTTATCCATCCTACTGATGGCAGACATCTGGTTGTTTCCAGTTTGGAACTACTATGAATAAAGTGGCTATAAACATTCCTGTGTAAGTCTTTCTATGGACATATGCTTTCAATTCTCTTGGGTAAATTTTTAAGAGTGGATGCTACAGGTGTGTGGATAACTTTACAAGAAACTGCCACATGCTTTTTCAAAGTGGTCATATCATAAACATCATTAAATTTTAAATAATATACCTAACATTGTATTTAATCACAATTACTACATACAAACACTGTTCCCAAAAAGGGTAATGTTAGTATTAGATTGTAAGATATGTGATAAAAACAGATATCCTTTTAAAAAAAAAAATCTTATGTTCAAATCAGCAAAGCACCACTTTGGCAATGACAGGGACAGAGAATTAAATGACTTCAAAGTTAATGTGGAATTTCTGACATTTAATACTTTTTTGCTCTATTATTTTATCCTCTCTTTCTTTTCTGTCACTGAGTTCCTAAGCTGTCAATTACCCACATGTGTGGGCCGGCCCATGGCTCACTCGGGTGAGTGTGGTTCTGATAATGCCAAGGCCATGGGTTCGGATCCCATATAGGGATGGCCGGTTTGCTCACTGGGTGAGTGTGGTGCTGACAATACCAAGTCAAGGGTTAAGATCCCCTTACCGGTCATCTTTTAAAAAAAAAAAAAAAAAAAAAAAAATTACCCACGCGTGTTTGCTGAATTACCAAGCTATTGCTGCTTTTCTAGTGCTAATCCCTTAAGTCTTCTCAGGAGGGTTGTCTAGCTAAATTTACAAGTCTACAGGGCAGGTGGGGTAAGACAGACTAACAAGCAAGATGTCTTTTATGTATTAAATCAGGAAACATACCCTTCTTTTGGAAACTCTTGTTTTATTTCCACTTGATGATGACTAAGTAGTTCAGCTGTTTTCGAATTGAAAACCTGAAAAACATATTGCAATCTTAGTGTAAAAATGCAGGTAGATATCAAAGATTTTTAAAGTTCTTCAGCAACTGAAATTCACTGATAGAAAAGTCCATTCAGAGGAAATGCCATGCAAAATGTTAGACCTTCTCTTCAGATGAAATCAGAAAAGTTATAAGACAGCTTCAGAAATTACTTCTCTATTATTATTTTTTAATTGACACATAATAATTGTACTTATTTAGGGGATACAGAGTGCTATTTTGATACAAGTATACAATGTGTAATGATCAAATCAGGTTAATAATTAGCATATCCATCACCTCAAACATTTATCATTTGTGTTGAAAACATTCAAAATCCTTTCTTCTAGCTATTTATATATATTTTTTTTTTCGTGACCGGCGCTCAGCCAGGGAGTGCACCGGTCATTCTTATGTAGGATCCGAACCCGCAGCGGGAGCGTCGCCGCGCTGCTAGCGCAGCACGCTACCGAGTGTGCCACGGGCTCAGCCCTCTTCTAGCTATTTAAAAATATACAATATATTATTGCAAATTAGTTACCTAACAGTACTATAGAACACTAGAACTTATTCTTCCTATCTAGCTGTAAGTTTGTATCCATTAACCAACCTCTCCCTTTCCTCCTCACTACCCTTCCTGGCCTCTGGTAACCCACTATTCTATTCTCTACTTCTATGACCTCAGCTTTTTTAGCTCCCACATATGAGTGTGAACAGATAAGGAAAATGTGCTATATATAAACAAAATGAAATACTACTTGGCCATAAAAAAGAATGAAATCCTTAATGAGCCAGAAGACATTATCTTAAGTGAAATAAGTTCAGAAGACATTATGTTAAGTGAAATAAGTGGGCCGCAGAAAAATAAATAATTTCTCTTTAAGATGAAAAGAAACCTATTGAAGTAAAGGTAAATTAAGAGGCAATTCCTTACTCCTTAAAAACTAAAATAGCTTTCTGGTTGTAGGAAAGTTAATACATTAACCAAACAGATTTCTTTGAGAGAACAGGAAAACCAAGAATAATGAGAAAGAGCTGATATAATGCTAATAGCGATAGCCTGAGGTTCCACTCCTCATTCATCTTGGATGTGGAGACAGAAAGGGTCATAGGTCCCAGGCAGGGATGCATACTGTGTGAATTCCTTTGTAGGGAAGTGTGGTGATGCATCTAGCTCTTATAAGAGGGAAACAGCCCCGTCTGTCCACAGGGGGGAGAACTGTATACTGGGCTCCATCCAGCTGAACACTCATGACATACTTGTCATAAATTGCTGACCCTTGATATAAAACATTAAAACCAATGGATGAAAGCTAACAAAGAAGTGCTGTACAATCCCCCACAATTTTAATGCTTACTGAAACAACACTTTTTAAAACTTAGCAACATTTTTTCACATATATTGTTTTTGTTCTTTTTCTTTTTTTTTTTTTCTACTTTTTTTTGGTGGCAGGCTGGTATGGGGATCTGAATCTGTGACCTTGGGGTTATAAGGCTGTGCTCTAATCAACTGAGCTAACTGCCAGCCCATATATGTTGTTTTTCACCTGGCAGCACCAATATGTGAGTACCAAAATACTCTTTCTGAGTAAGGATGCATATTTTAATTAAAATTAACTTCCAACGTCACTGTAATTGCAGAAGCAAAGTCACGTCCAATTAGTTAAGAAAGTGTTTCCAAGCCTAGGTTTCCTGTGGGAGAAAATTACCTGTTCAATGTAGACTAAGAAAAGAGAAAGTAATAAGAGAAAACACAACTGTGACTTGTTGCCTCCCTCCCTCCCCATCACACACCCCTCCTTTTCTGGAGGAAATGATAAACATATCGAAAGCAAGAGGGCAAATTCTGAAGTCCTTTGAGGAGATAAAATATCTTACTAGTCAAAGGTTAACTTGACATATCATAAAAACAAAAGGCACTTGGCGGAATCCCATGTAATATCCCTGTAATTTACACAACTTAGCATTAGGCTATGTCTCTAGGATGTCGGCTCCTCAGGCCTAGAATAGTGTCTGGCACAGAGTTGGTGCTCAATAAATACGAAAGGACTTCTAAAGGTTCATGGGAAAATAGAATTAAAAGATAATACGAACCTTTCCTTAACTCTTTGAACACCCCTCGTATTTGCTGAATGTCTGAAAAAATATGGTGTATTACAGGTACTTATTAGGAGAAAAAGTATCAAATAAAATGAAAAACAGTTATGTGGCAGAAAAACTTGAACAGGAAACCACAGTTGTATTCTTGTCATTCTTATAACTACTGCTCCGCTGCTACTCTCAAATCCCCAAAGGACTCTGGGTTAGGAAACAAGGTGTCCCTTTTTGCTGGCTAGATTCATGTAAGACCTCGATAAACAGCAGACCGATGGAGCTATGAAAGCAGGATCCCTCCTTCCATCTCCTCCTAGTTTTAGCTAAGCTAACTTCAGGATGCTGAAGATGGACTCATAGGCATTTGGAATAGGCACAGAAAAGGGAAGGATTTTGGTAAATTGTATTTGCCATATTAGAGCATGAAGCCATCCAAATCACACAGCACTGGGACCTACCAGGATGGAGAGCCTGGACCTCTCTACTTTGTTAAAGCTCTGAACCTTAAGGAGAAGACTGACACCACCTTTAGGAACTGGCAACTTTCTTAGTGCAGCATTGTTCAATAGAAATATAATGCAAACCACATATGCGAGCCACATATGTAATTTTAAATTTCCTCATAAAAAACGGTAAAAGGAAACAGATGAAATTAATAACACTTTATTTAAGCCAATATATCTACAAAATTATCATTTTGACATGTAATAAATATAAAAAGTTATCAATGAAATCTTTTACTCTTTTAGTACTAAGTCTTTGAAACCTGGTGTGTATTTTACTGTCTACCACAATTCGGACTAGCCACATTTAAAGTGGTTAGTAGCCACATGTGGCAAGTGGCTATCATATTGGACAGTGAAGTTCTAGAGTACCTTTTTCCTTATATATCTAGATTTACACAAGAATTATAATGAAGCCTCCTGGCAGTCCATTTGTCTGCAGGTGGATAAATGTGCAAACAAAAATAACATGATGAATGTGCTTATTACCCTGATTTGATCATCACACACTGTAAGCATGTATTGAAATATAACTCTGCACCCTATAAATATGTACAGTTATTATATGTCACTTTAAAAAATAATTTTTCAAAAAAATTTTTTAAAAAAAGAAAGCTAATGGTATTCCATAAGACTCTATGGTGGAGGGTAACTCCACATAGAGAACACATTGCCTAGTAGCAAGAATGCTAGTCAGTTTTTTCCAAGTACGTTTCAAAAACCATTGTCAATTAAAGATGTCAGTGGCTGTATAGTTTGCTTTAGAAAATGTCTAGCATGGGGCCGGCCCGTGGCTCACTTGGGAGAGTGTGGTGCTGATAACACCAAGGCCACGGGTTCGGATCCTATATAGGGATGGCCGGTTAGCTCACTGGTTGAGTGTGGTGCTGACAACACCAAGTCAAGGGTTAAGATCCCCTTACCAGTCATCTTTAAAAAAAGAAAAAAGAAAAAAAAATGTCTAGCATGGTCATTTGCTTAAAAATCATTTGAAGAGAGAATCTTGAATGTCATTACCACAAAGAAATGATAAATGTTTAAAGTGATGGATATGCTAATTACCCTGATTTGATCATTATACAATGTATACATGCATTTAAACATGACACCATACCCCATAAATATGTACAAATATTTATTTAGTTTTTTTGGGGGGGGGGCGGCATAAGGCTGCACTCTAACCAACTGAACTGACTGGCCAGCTGTACAATTATTATTTGTCAATTATAAATTTAAAAAATCATCTGTGGCAAGGGACAAACACCACACAATTATACTCATCTTTTTCTCTTTTTCCGGTTTGAAATTCACTAAACATAAAGGTCAGTTAAAACTTCTAATGCACAACAGCACAGAATATAAGACTATCTTTAAGAAGAGAAATTAAAAGGAATATTTTAAAGGCACAATGAGTCTATGGGAGCTAAAAAACATGCTAGAAATCCTCTGGCCCACCATTTTCAAAATGTGCTCCCTGCATCTCTGGGACCCTTCCAGCAGCTGGGAAAGAGGGACAGAGAGCTCCAGCTGAGCCTTGCCACCATGCCCTCCCTTAGAGTTCACATTCTGACTTCAGCTTACAGATTTCAACTCTTCCAGAAAAGAGGTTCATTAATAATGGAGTTCCAAGGCAAAAACCAAATGGCAACACCAACTGAAACCCATGACCCTAATGTAATGCTCTCATATTTCTAGGTGATATCTAATAGATTAGACAGTAATTACAAACAGGACTAAACTCCAGGTTTTCTGAATACCAATTCAGTACTTTTCCCGTTCAAAATTACACTAATACTAATTATGATTTTTGAATCATCCAGTAAGTGCCAGCAAGTGCAAAGAAGTTGTATAACACAGGGCTGCCAGGGCTATGAAGAGGAGAAAGGACACCTGACCCAGACTTGTGGAGGTCAGAGAAGGGCTCTCAGAAGAGATAACTTCTAGGGCCACGCCGTGGCGCACTCGGGAGAGTGCGGCACTGGGAGCGCGACGCTCCCGCCACGGGTTCGGATCCTATATAGGAATGGCCGGTGCACTCACTGGCTGAGCACCGGTCACGGAAAAGACAAAAAAAAAAAAAAAGAAAAAAAAAAAAAAAGAAGAGATAACTTCTAAACTAAGATTTCAGGTTGAACAGAAGTGGGTCCATGTGGGACAGGAGTGCAGGTATAAAGGGCATACAGATGAGGCAAGGTGCACAGTGCTAGCTGCTCCTGAGAAAGGATTAGAGGGGGGTGAGGCTGGGGTAGGGGGAGCAGCTGGATGTGCCTGTAGTGATCCAGGTGAGATCCACTGGCAGGGCAGCAGCAGTGGGGGTTGAGAGAAGTGAAGTGCAAGTGCAGGGAGAGATTTAACTTAGGAGGTACTAGCAGGAAAAGGAGGAACACTCAGGGAAGACAGGTTATAGGTAGGCTGTGTTTACAAGACAAGGGTTAGGGTAGGAGCAGTAGTTTCAGGACAGGAAGGGGTAATGACATTGCAAATTTCGTTTTAGATAATGTGTGTATTAGTCCGTTTTCTGTTGCTTATAACAGAATACTGGAAACTGGGTCGTTTATGAGAAAATGGAATCTATTTCTTACACTTAGGAGTATGGGAAGTCCAAGTTCCAGGGGGCACATCTGGTGAGGACCTTCTTCTTGCTGGGAACTCTCTACAGAGTCTCATGGTAATGCAGTCATCACATGGCAGAAATGGCAAGAGCTCTTTAATGTGCTCACCTGCTCTCCTCATAAAGTCACCGGTCAACTAACTCCCTGATAACCTATTAAACCATTAACCCGTTACTCCATGAATGAATTAATCCACTCAAGAGGGCATAGTCCTCATGATCCAATCACCTCTTAAAAGCTCCACCTTTCAAATACCATAATTGGATTTTTCCACCCTCCTAACACTATTACAATGAGGATCAAGTTTCCAACAGATGAACTTCTGAGGGATCCATTCAAGCCATAGCCATGTGTTTGAGGTGGTGCTCTGGCACATTAAGTGGAGATGCCCAACAGTCAGTTGCTTCTATTTTAGGTCATAAGCTTAAAGATAAGAGATCCATTCTCAGATTTCCATAGGGGCCAGAAAGGCGGCTGAGAACTTCACGTTTAGTGTGGTGCAGAGGCAGAGCACAGGCCGCAGAGGCAGAGCACAGGCCACAGAAGCACACAGAGCTCTGGGATGCTAAGCTCCAGCCCTGCCCATGTCAGCTATTTGTCTTTAACTTTTCTGAACCTCAACTTTTCCTTCTGTAAAAGGACTGAATAATTTATGAAGAGTATTTAGCCCAGGGCAGGAACATAGCATGCACCCAAAAGATATTACCACTTTGGTTGTTGCTACTCCTGCTACTATTTTTATTACTACTACCACTCCCACCACCACCACCAATATGTGATAAAATTAGAATTAAAGACCAGTTCTATATTCCTCTCTAAGACCAAATCATACCTCCATGTCAGATTTTGTTTTGGGGAAAGGGCAATTAAAAACGGAAGAAACAAGGAAAGTTAATGTAGGAAAACAATTTAGCACAGTGCAGATACATAGTATATACCTGAAATATGTTGCCACTTCTGCTGCTGCTGCTACTACTGCTACCTTATTATTATTGTTACTATTGTTTTTATAAAAAAATGTTTATACAACACATGCATTCTCTGTCTTATAAGAAGGAGAGCTGCAGAGAGATGAAATGCTCTCCTTACTAAGTAACTGTTCTGTAGGCTTGCCTCACTCATCCTATAACTAATTCAGCCATCCCCTCATAAATATGCACATTCATTTCCTTCCCCATGTGTTTTCCCTACTAGCCTGCTCTTTTATGGCACACTAAACTTTACTACGGGATAAGACATTATTCAGGAATGTAAACTCCCTCTTGAGAACACCATGATAATACATAAATGTGAATAACTGCTTAAAATAATACTAGCCACAAATATATTACATTGCAAATTTGACCAGAAAAGGCCTAATAATGGCATCTTCCAACAAGCCACAGAAGTAAAAAAAAAACAAACAAAAAAGCAAACAAAAAAACCCCCATAGCAAATGGCATTATATTTTTCTTAAAAATAAATTGTATTAATAGCATATGCGTACATCTAATACAGCTATACTTTTATTATACACGGCTATAGTTTAATATAAAGCTGAATTTGACTTTTTCCAAGATCCTCCAAATTTTATCTTCCTATTCTTCTAATCCAAAAGTTCTGAATCCTGTAGGCCCCTCACTGCTGATGTTAATTCATGTAAACGAACACCTACCACATGCCAGATGCTGAGTCAGGCTTTGAGGGCAGAAGAAAAGACACTATTCTGCTCAAGAAGCTCAAAATTGAAAGCTCTTACTGCTTAAGCTAGTGAGGGACAAGAAGACAGGAGTGGGTGGCAGCTCTCTGATGAGAATGTGTTCATGCCACTTGTATAATGTGATGGGCAAGAAAACAAGCCAGGGTAGTGGGGGAAAAAAGAAACAACAAAAGAATCACAACTCTAATCATCACAAGAGTGGCCTCATTCCAGCTATGAGCCAAATTAATTTTACCAAATTTACTGTTCATTATTCCCTGGCCTATAATGGGTGCTTAATAAATATTTGGTGAATAAATAAATGAAAGAAAGAGGAAATCCATCCATAAGCCTTATGAGATCTCTAAGTATGATGAGACAACTGGGGCCAAGGCAACATTTCCTGCCAAAACAAGCAGGAAACTACAATTCTAGTCATTCTTCATATACACTGGCTGTTGGAACAGAATGATTATGCAACCATTATCCACAGTGACACACCTGAGCCCTGCCCAGGACCCGCTGAATCTGAGTCACAAGATGATAATAACCTGCAGCACTTATTGAACAGCAACATTACTTATATATTGTAAAATTAACTTGTAAGCATGGTTTCTTTGTTTTAGTTTTTTTGTTTTCGGGAGGTAGGGGCTGGCAAAGTTTCATTCATTTGTGACCATAATCAGAACTGACACTTGATTGATAGGTGGGGAGTTGGCCATCCTCATTCTCCCATCTCCCCCTTCACAGTAGTCCAGGCAGCTGGGGAGCCCAAGGCAGTAGTTAGGAGGACTGGCTGCAGAGTATGACAGACCTGGACTTAAATCCTAGTTTCACCAGTTACTCTGCAACCCTGGGCACAATCGTCAGCCACAGTCTAATCATCTGTGTAAAGGAGCTTACTAGTACTATCTATATTGCAGCGTTGTCATGAGGATTAAATGAGATAATGATGGAAAAGTCCTCAACACAGTACCTGACCCATTTCAAGTCACAACACATTGTAAACCTTTTTTAAAATAATTCAACTTAATTAGAAAAAATTTGTTACCAAATTAAAGAAGGAAGTTGATTGTTTAAACTGAAACTTTTGTCTTATAAAGAAATGGCCCCTCCTTAAAACCTGTTACACTAATTCCCTTTCCAAGAAGTTCCTACTCTGCAATCTGAGTAACCATGTGCCAACCCCAGTTCACTTTCCTATCAGACAAGTTGGAAATTTTCCTTCAGTGCAAAGCATATGCATAGGGCCCCAAGATTAATTCTTTGATAACTTGACAAAGAAATGAACATATTCTAAAATTGCAGGTCTACTACTGATATAGAACTTAAGTAATCAAACATACCCAAGTCGGCAAATTTTAAGATTTTTTGGCCAGGGAAGAAAGAGAACTAGAACTAAAGGGGCCGGCCCGTGGCTCACTCGGGAGAGTGTGGTGCTGATAACACCAAGGCCCCGGGTTCGGATCCTATATAGGGATGGCCGGTTTGCTCACTGGCTGAGCGTGGTGCTGACAACACCAAGTCAAGGGTTAAGATCCCCTTACCGGTCATCTTTAAAAAAAAAAAAAAAAGAAAAAGAAAACTAGAACTAAAATTCAATTGACCTATTAAAGAGAAATAAAAATCTATTCAATAAACATACATAAAGTATTCCCTGTAAATAAAGCACATACCACATGTTCATTTGTCATGTGGACCCAGATGTTTTAAGGAATGCAAAGATGAACAAGGCTTAAGAGGAAATCCCTGCTCTCAAGTACAGCAGGTATTCAATTACAATACAATGGACAAGGTAATAAGAGCTATCTACAGGTATAAAAAAATGCTTTAGTAATTAAAAAAAAAATGCTTTAGGAAGAGGGAGAAATTCTGACTAAGGGTTTCAGGAAGCCTACTAAGAGATGGCCACTGTTTATTTATTTTTATTATTTATTTATTTTTGTCTTTTTCGTGACCTGCACTCAGCCAGTGAGTGCACCGGCCATTCTCATATAGGATCCGAACCCGCGGTGGGAGCATCGCTGCGCTCCCAGTGCCGCACTCTCCCGAGTGCGCCACGGGCTTGGCCCATAGATGGCCACTGTTTAGAGGTACAGTAGTATTTCCAGAAACACATATGGGGGATAGGGGCAGAGGCACTTCCTTCAGATGAAAGAACACCAATAAAGCTTATTCTTATGGGAGAAAGCTAATATTGTTAACACAGAAAAAGGGAGAAGAAAGCTTGGAGAGGTTATTGGTCTTGTGAAAGGTGAATTAAATATGCAAATATAATAAATAATGGTCGGGAAATTATTTAAATACCTTTAACTTTATAAGCTTCTTTGTGACAATTCTTATCCACTGTACTTTATCCTGAGAAGGTAAGCAATTATTTTTGAGTCATAATTATAACGTGAAACAATATGACTGGAATAACTCCTGCAAATCACCTTGTGATTGAAGCACTTATTCAGCAAATATCTATTATCTGTGTTTTGCAGGGAGTGGCTTAGCAATCTCTTTCCTTATAACCACAGGAAAAAAACACCTTGCTAACCCATTCCCAAGTTTTTCTCTCCTTCACACAGATCTCTAAGTCTTTTATGTATCTCTAAAGCATTCTTTTAGTTGTTCCCCAAGGAGCAGTCAACTTTATTGATCAACTTTTATATGTCATTCTCTAAGCAGGATGGGAATCTTCTGAATTTGCACCTAGGCTTACTATTGAGATCATGCCATATAGAGACCAGTAACCAGAACTTTTCAGAACTTTTGAAGTTTCATGTTGTTCATGTTAAACACTGAACAACTGATTGTGGTAATATGAAGTCGATCACTTCCTTTTCCATTAATGTAGAAATATGTCTTTTGGGCAACAGAATCTGGTAGACTAGGGACAACCTGCAGTGGATAAAAGACTGCTGGGCTTCATGGACAGCAATAATGAAGAGTCAAAAAGAAGGCAAGCACCACCAGGCTGGATTCTAAAAAGGAAGCCTGCAAAGTTATGAAATATTTTACCCACTTTCATATAGGGCAAAGGCTGTACAAACTTGAGAACAATCATCATGCTTGGTTTGGCCCCCACAGTGCTTTGTGAACTATTTGCCAACATTTACAAATTGGAAGATTTCACTGAAAAACTCTAGACCACCAGCTTTTCTTAAAGAATCTGAAGATCTGGCAGCCCTGGGCTTGGGTTCCTGCTTGGCAACTACAGGCTGTCTCCTTGGCCTGGGTATACTCTCCAGTCTGCTCCCCCCTTCTACCTGCCTGGCCCCTGCAGGCATTTGTGTGGGCAAATCTTGAATATGGCTTTAAAAATCAACCCACAGTTAGTTGGCACACATGTCATAATGGTCTTACTCAAGTTGGGAAGATCATAATGAAGACTGTGTATTTTATTTATTAATCAAATCCAGTTAAGCAGACTCTCTTCCTTATGATTCAGGATTACTTTATAAACATTTATTTGAATATAAGACAAAGTGAAACCTGTCCTAATGATCAAAAGATAAACAACGCAAGAGATCGTGGAACTAAGTCTTGGCAGCTCAAACCAGTATAAGTCATGAAATAAGATTCAAACTAAAATGAACTGAAAGCTTTGCACTTCAGACAAGAAAGATAGGTGTCAGAATCAAAGCACAAATGCAGTTTTTAGTCAAGTGGCCAGCTAAACAGAACTTTGAAAAAATATATATATTGTATATTATATTATATACATATATAATATATATGTATATATGTGTGTATAATATATAATACGTGTATAATATATATGTGTATATTATATACATATGCACACACGCATACTAAATGATGCAGGAACAAGTGATTTGAGGTAAAGTAAAAAGAGAGCTAAATAACTACTAAATACATGGACTTGCCAGGTTAGTCAAATGTCCATTGAAAGCATGGGATTTTACCAGCAACTGTTCATTTAAATTACTTTCTAATTATTTTGCTGAGCTCAGTGCCAGATCACTTTAAGAGCAAGTTTCCCAACTGCACAAAACAAAATAATCAGCGGAGTCGCTTAAATAGCACTTTTACGGTAAAATTCTACTATCATACATGGTAAATAAAAAGCGAAACAATTTCCTGTAACATTACGCTGTGAAGCTCAGAGAGGACAATCATTTGTAATGGGCAAAGTGTCAGAAGTGAAATTTGCGAGTCTACAAAATTAAATAAAGATTCTAGCAAAAGCAATGTAGTGTGACTGTTTCCTAATTTGTTCTGCTACCCCCCTCAGTATCTACCCTCTGCAATTTCCGTGGGAGAGGATGACAACGCACCATCACGCTAATACTTTATTCGATCTACTGCTCGAAAGGACGCTGTTAGGCTACCACAGCCGTGACACAGCTTTCCCCCCATCCAAGGACGTCCTGCGCCTCGCAGGCCAAATGCTCCTGGAGAAGACCGCTGTAGCGGTCAATGTGGCCACCTGTCTCCTGCTACAGGCGGGCCACTCTCTGCGGATGCTTGGAGAGTCCTTAGTTTCTTTTAAGGGAAAAGTCCTCCCATTAGTAGGTGACCCGGCTCCACCACCAAGGCTGCGACTGCTCAACTCGGCCGCGGGGGTCGCGGGAGGCCGAGGTCCCCTAGGCCCGGGCGGGGCAGCCCCAGCGTAGCAGGTCCCGCTCCGGCCTCCCTCCCTTACCCAGCTGCCGGGTCCCGAGGCCGGGAGAGGCTCGGGATGGGGACGCAACACCCAGCCCCTCCGTACCCGACTCAGCACCTCCTCAAATGTCACCCCGGGCTCACCAAAAAGCGCGTCGAGCTGGTTCCCTGGTCCACCGCCCCCACCAGTGGCCCCAAAACTGCTTTCTTCGTGGCTGCCATGAGACCGACTTCAGATCTGCCAGCGATCGCGGCTGGTTTCCCAGGTGACGGCGGCGGACGGAGGAGGGGTGAGCGGAAAGTCTGTAGGGCTAGACGGCGTGCGCCTGCAGAACACTCGGACCCGGCTCGAGGTGGCCCCTTTACCCGCGCTGAGCCTTCTCACCCCGCCCCTCCGGTCCAGACCCCGCCCCCGCGGCGTTCCCCAGGGCTCCGGAGGCGTGGCTGAGGGGGGGGCGCTGTCCAGCGCGCCAATTAGCAAAAGCGGAACGAGGCTGAAGGTTCAGGCAATCGGAGGGCGCTGTGACGTCACGGGGGCGTGGCCTGGGCTCGGTGGAGGAGGTGGCCCGCGCAGCAGGTCACGTGGCGTGGCCAGCTAGCCGACCGCTGAGCCAGCCTGCTGCAGGTTCGGGGGCGGAAGCTGGTGCTGCCCTTTGGCGGGGAGCTTCCTGGCCCGCGGAAAGAGCACAGCCCCCCCCCCCCCCCCCCCCCCCCCCCCCCCCCGCGCCCTGGGGCTGGCGCCGGCGGAAGAGTCCCAAAGTGCAGGACTGCTTGTCCCCTCAGGTGGGCTCCGCACAGCACGACAGGAATCGCTTTGTTTACCGACCCGCCGGCCTTCCCGCGCTTCCCACGCCCCGCCCACCTCCCCTGCACCTGGTCCATGATAATAATAGTGATAATCCCTTCTACAGGAAATGACTCCAGGTGTGGTCATCTCAAAAAAACAAGTCGAATCCCCCACCTTTGTAGGCTTTTCAGGGCCAAGGAACGGCGGAAATTCTTATGGTTTAGCATATTCAGAATCAACCTCCCCAAATCCCTCAATTAACCTCCCAGGGCGAAGGGGCTCGGAACCTCGCTGTCCTGAGGCGCCCTAGGTCCTCGCTTGGCCTCTCTTTAGTGTCCCCTCCGCCACATACCATTTTTTCTCCCTCCATTAACTGCTCTGGACTGCAGAGCAAGAGAAAAGGACGTCTCGTTTGACTTCGAACTTACCTTACCGGGATCCTTTTGGGTCCTGTGTTCTAGGGGCTTTCAAACTTTGGACCAAGACCAAGAACGATAGGGGGTGATTTCTGACTGATAGAGCAGGAAATCAATGTTAACCTCCCATGGAGAGTCTCTAGGTGTTTCACTCATTTCTTCTCTGTTTTTTTCTGTTCTTTGTTAATTTACACAGCATTTATATAAGTATACTATATATAGTAGTTACATACATAAATACATTAGATTTGTATATATACTGAAAAATGTTTCCAAAGCAATATTTGTCCTTCCATGCTATGCATTCTGTATTTTCTGTTCTATGGCATATCACTTTTTAAAACGCTGATTGAAAAATTACCAAATTGATTCTGTAAACCACCATGCTCTGTATCAATATCAAAAGCACGCTACTAGGGCCAGCCCGTGGCTCACTCGGGAGAGTGTGGTGCTGATAACACCAAGGCCGCGGGTTCGGATCCTATATAGGGATGGCTGGTTAGCTCACTGGCTGTGCGTGGTGCTGACAACACCAAGTCAAGGGTTAAGATCCCCTTACCGGTCATCTTTTAAAAAAAAAAAAAAAAAAAAAAAAAAAAAAAAAAAGCATGCTACTATTCCCACTCTCTCATTTCTTTCTATCCCTTTCCCAAATCTCTCAGTGTTCTGGGACGTCATTTTTATTTTTTTCCCCTCTTGCCTTACTCCACACCGCCTCTCTTGTCCGTCTCTGTTTGTATAGTTTTACCACACTTGGCTCTGGAAGCAAATTTTCCTATGTTCTGTCTAAACATCAGATTCTGTTGTTCCAGATGAGGCCTGATTATTCAGATGCTGGACTTGATAACTATTGATAAACTGGCTTGTTTTAAGATAGGAGTGCAGATGAGTCAGTATTTCTGAATTTCCTGGAAGAGGAAAAGAGGCAGAGAGGCATCTAGGCAAATGTTAAGGAGATAAGCCAACGTGCCTCTAAAAACCGCGGAAAGGCATTAATTACATTGAGTGAATGATATAGATAAGGATTTCCTTGGTTCTAGAAGGGAATAAAAGCCATCAAACCTACCACACAGAAACAAAACAAAACAAAAAAATTTTAAAAACCGCCAAGTAGATCCGTTAAAAAAAAAAAAAAAATCTCTGACTATGTTTAAACTTTCACACGCTTTTGACTCTCAGATTCTAACAGGACAGCAAATTATTTGTTTAGCAGCACAGTGGGATCAGAATTCAGACTTTACAGAATAGGTAGGGCTAGATGTACATGACAGATTCTTCAATTTATTCATCCTGTGGTTCCTACAACAGTGTGTATCCCATATCCTCATTCTTTTACTCAAAACTAAAAAGACAAGTACTAAATGGAAGAGTTGAACTCAGCCTCTCTCAACTTCACACCCTAAATATTTACTCCGAACTCTCATGGGTCTATTTTCTCTTATTTTTTTTTTTTAAGAATTACTCCCTTTTGCTTGCCTTTTCTAACCCCTTCAAGTCCCATCTGCAGTTTGAAAACTCTGATTTCATTTGTCATACTATCTTTGAGACAATGTTGGCTATTTCAATGGGGCATTTGAGGCCCAGAGAGCATAAGTAACATACATGTCTGAGACCAGCAAGCTTACTATGTTAGAACCAGGACTAGGTGAATTCTAGTAGTTTCCTCACAAGAAACCTAGTGCCCTTTTACAACTGCCTAAGGGAACGGAAGCTGAGGGAAATTAGGAAGGAAAATGAATGAATAGGAAAAGATAGGATGCTAATCTACCTTGACCTCCGCACTGCTCACCCCAGATCTGAAGACAAAGCAGCAGAAAAAAACACTAGACTGGAAAGGAAGCGCCTTGCTCTGATCTTGGCCCTGCCATTCAACACTTAAATCTTCGTGAGCTTGAGCAACTCATTTCCTCCCATGGCTTCTTTTTGCTCCTTTGTAAAATAGGGAAAATGTCATTGACGTCCATGGGTTAATGTGAGATTTCAATGATCTAATGCCTGTGTAAGCACTGTACAAACAGCACGGTTAATCATGAAAGGCAAGATGCAGTCTTGCTGTCATGTCTGTTTCCACCAAAGAAATCCAGAGGTGAAGACCAAGGTCCTTTATGCAAATGATTTAAACAGCTTGAGTCATCTAAAGCTCATTGGGATGATTTGTGACCGATAGAGCAGGAAATCAATGTTAACTTCCCATGTAGAGGCTCTAGGTGTTTGTGGAGCTACGGCTGGTTCTGGAGTTCACAGACCCCTCAAGTCCGTTGTCCAGACTGGGTCACAAACCCTTCACACACAGGTCTATGAGCTAGGTAACCAGCCAAAAGGTCCTTGGAGCTGCAGGTTCAAGAGCATGGCCGTGTGGGGCGGACACCTGAGGCAGTAAATGCTAGCCAAGTGGTGGCACTGTGCATGTGCCCTAACTTCACCCACACACAATTTGCTTACAAAGAATGTGCCACACCACCCCCAACCAGACCTAAGGTCAAGGGGCCTGATTAAATTATTCTATTTTCCCAACAGTGTTTCATTCATTTGTCCTCTGGTTTTTCCATTCTTTGTTTCTACAGCATTTCTATAGGCAGAAAGCCTACACATCCCTAGAGAATCTTTTCTATTTTTTTTTGTTGTTGTTGTTGTTCCCTAGTCCGGTAACGATCCTTGGTCTTCTCATCTTTGCCTGAGAAGTAGTACTTATTTTTTCTAGTCTAGTGTATTTGGAAAGCTAGCCATTCCTTAATCCCTCTTTGCTGTTCTGATGATTACTTGGATATGGATTAATATGGATATGGAGAGCATAACGTGAAAAGTTAGTGCTAGAACGTGTGGAGTGTGCATAAAGCAAATGTATTTCATAGGGCCCAGTTTTCCAAAGCCTTGCAGCTTCAAATATTGACCTTGCAAAGGACAGGAAATTTTCCACAGGTTATATAGTCTCTGTTGTAAGATAAAAAATTGTAGCACAGCAAGGTTGCTGGCTCAAAGACAGACAGGTTACTGATTGATATGTAAAGATACTATGAAATTGATGTAAGAAGAGAATGTTTGCTAAAATCAAGCTTTCGTTAGTGGATCAACTTAATTGCATTATAGAATGTCACCTTGCTTGTCTTACTGAATGTTACTAGCTTTTATTGTTAAACTTGTTAAACTGTACTTAGCAAAAACCCCACCTAGGTTCTCTTCCTGTAACTTCCTGGTCTGAAGAATAAATGCGGGAAGAGAACTCCAATTTGTGGTTAATTTCCCAAATGGAAGGAATGCCTCTCTTTTGAGGGTTCTGGGAGATTAACCCCTTTTTGGGGCTTCTCACTGCTCAGAAGAGATGGGCTTTGAGTAATCTTTGGTGGCTCCGTCACCCAGGGGAAAAGGGGTGACAAATCCATGGGAGGCAAAGCAACAGGAAAAGATTACAATAAAGAGCACAGACACTCCTTATTTTAAGGGACTGGGATGATTTAATTAGATATATGAAGTGATTTGCCTAAGGTAGCAGAGGGAGTTAAAGACAGAGTAGGAATTCAATATACTTGATAAAAATAGCCAAATTGGGATCCTCCCCCCTGCATATTGGCAAACCCACTCACATGCATGTTAATAATCAAAGTGTAACTACCTGAAATTGTTTCACTTTGTGCAATGTTGCAGTTGTGGTAGGGTTAGGATATGGCAGTGATTCTCCAATATTCTCTACATCAGAATAACCTAGAGGGTTTGTTAAAACCTAGATTACTGGGTTGCAATCTTAGAATTTCTTGTTTAGTAGGTGAGGTCTGAGAATTTGTATTTCTCACAAGTGCCCAGATGATGCTGACACTATTGGTACAGAGACCATACTTTGCTGGAACTTCTGATTTTCTAGAGTTTAGCAAAACTATGGCAAAACCATGAAGCAAGAGAAGTCTGTTTTATGAGTTGTTAATATCCTTTTCTCCTAAATCCTAGGTCTGTGCTAATAATCAAGTAATCCACTTAAGATAGTGGTAGATACAGGCTTAAGGCAAAGGTTCTCAAACATTAGTTTATGTCAGAATCACACCAACTCCTCTAAATGCAATGAGATAGGCTCCTTGATGCCAGGGATTTTGTCTTGATCATTATCATATCCCTAATATCTGGGTGTTCTATATGTGATTGTTAAATGAATGAATATGGTAGACTGCTACATAGGTGGCTCCTACTATACTCATGCCTTCTAGAAATAATGACCTCGTGTTGTGTCCTCCATCGTTGACCCTGGGCTTGGGCCATGTGATTTGCATGGGCAATGGAATATTAGCAAACATGATGCAAGCAGAGACTTCATAAGGACTTATGCAGAAGTGGGCCTCTTGGGACCTAGTTAAAAACCTAGTTGCCATACTGTAAGAAAGACAGTCTAACCTGCTAGCTGATGAGAGGCCATGTGGAGGAGAACTAAGGCACACCAGCTGGTCAGCACCAACTTCCAGCTATGTGAATGAAACCATCGTGGATATTTCAGCCCCATCCAAGCTCACAGCTGATTGCACTTACTGAATGAATGACCCTGTTTAATAAGTGACCTTAGCCAATACCACCTAGAACAAGAAGACCACACAGCTGAGTCCAGCTAATCTACAGAATCATGAGAAATAATAAATGACTGTTCTTTTTAGCCACCTAGTTTTGGAGTCATTTTTTATGCAGTGATAGTCAAATGACCCAATCAACACATTTTTGGTGTGGTCTTTATTCCTCACAATTTAATTCTTGGTCATATTTGTTTATGACCAAGGCACTGAGTGTTTGGGGAAAATAAAAATACGATCATAAGGAAGTTTTTCTCACTTTTCAAAGATGTTTGAAAACTTGCAACTAGAGCAAGTTAAGTTCTCAATTTGAAAATCTATTCCTGATAAGGTTCTGGGGCGAGAAAGATACCTGCAATGCCCTTGAAGGTATAGTTGGATCTGTTAAGGTCAAGGTGGTGCTTAAGGTGGGACCATTGGTCACAATGACTGTTTTATTTCCTTACTGCAGCATACCTTTGGCTTTCCCATCTCCCATTCCTCTCATTGTCTTCATGCTTTCACTTTTGTGTGCTTGTTTGTTTTGTCTTTCCTGATCTATGCTCACCTCCAAGCCTCCAGTGGCTAATAGAAGAGACACAAAGATGTATGTTCTTTTTTATTTTCTGCCTTTTGCCACTGTATATAGAGAAGTAAAAAATATGGATACTAATAAAATGAAGCCTTAGAAACCACAATTATGTTCACGTACGTACTGCATTTATATCACATTTATAATCATGGGGCTCTGACTTTATAAGTGCTCCATTCACACATTCATATCATACAGAGAAAAGAATGTTTAGTGCCTCCTATGACAAGTCACAGAGTAGGCACAAAATATATGTTGAATGGATAAAGGAAATTCACTAACCTCAATGACATTGTAATCATTCATTTGCTGGCTCTTTAAACAAATGTGCTATTGAAAAGAAAAGGTAACTTTACATTTTATTTGTTTAGTCTCTCTGTTTAAACTTGATTAGGAAGAAAATGTATTATTTATCACACAATAATGGCATGTAAGGAAAGAGGAATGCTGGTCTTAATTGAAGTATATATATTGTCTTTTACTTTATTTCATATTTTTATTTTTCTGGTGGCTGGGCAGCATGGGGATCTGAACCTGTGACCTCAGTGTTTATAAGGCTGTGCTCTAACCAACTGAGCTAACTGGCCCACCCTATATTGTCTTTTTAATGAAAAACTCTACTCTTTTTTTAAACATTCCACTGAGATCTTCTTTGTATTTGAGAACATTTCTGCTTTGTGAAAGAATATATGGATTTAATGTTTATTAATTAAAGGACTGAAAATAACTTTATAGACTGTCTAGCTCAGCTACATGTACCAGACATGAAGAAAATAAAGGCAAGAATCAGGGTAACTTGTCCAAGGTCACTCAAATGCATGACGTTGGTCACCAGGTGGTGAAATGCACATGTGTATCTTATGAATTTATCCTTATTCTTGAAAAAAGAACTGAGTATAAGCCAATCAATAATCAATCAACAGTATTATTTTTCCCAAAGGTATTGTAAACATATAAACATTACAAGTACACATAATTAGACCATCACACACACACACACACAAAAATTGTGGCCTTTTCTCAGCTTTCTATCATACCTTCAGTACTCCATTCTCCCAAGCCCCCATTCCTTACCAGTGTATACAAAACTTAGGTCTTCATGTCTGTCATCAATCTCTCTATGTTAGAGACTAAGGGATTAAAAACTGTTAGAGAAACATCAAATGCTGGAAAGGATGTGGAGCAACAGGAACTCTCATTTATTGCTGGTAGGATGAAAAATGGTACTGCCACTTTGAAAAATAGTTTGGAAGTTTCTTACAAAATGAAACATACTCTTACCATATGGTTCAGTAATCACACTCCTTGGTATTTACCTAAATGAGTTGAAATTTTCTGTCCACACATAAACCTACACACAATGTTTATAGCAGCCTTATTCATAATTGGCAAGACTTGGAAGCAACCAACATGTCCTTCAGTAGGTGAATGGATAAATAAACTCTGATACATCAAGACAATGGGATGTTATTCAGTGCTAAAAATAAACCAGCTATCAAGCCATGAAAAGACATGAAGGAAACTTAAATGCATATTATTAAGTGAAAGAAGCCAATCTGAAAAGGCTACATACTGCACAATCCCAACTATGTGATGTTCTGGAAAAGGCAAAACTATGGAGACAGTAAGATCACTGGTTGCCAGGCTTTAGAGGGGAGGGAGTGATGAATAGGTGGAGCACAGAGGATTTTTAGGGCAGTGAAACTTGTACAACACCAAGAGTGACCATAATGTAAACTATAGACTCTGGGTGATAATGTTGTGTCAATGTAGGGCCATCGATTGTAACAAATGTAACACTTTGGTGTATGATGTTGGTAATTGGTAGACAAAAAAAAAAAAAAAAAAAAGGCTGGCTGGTTGGCTTAGTCGGTTAGAGCATGGCCTTATAGCACCAAGGTGAAGGGTTCAGATCCCCTTAATGGCCAGCCACAAAAAAAAAAAAAAAAAAAAAAGATAATTGGTAGAGGCTATGCATTTGTCTGTGGACAAAAGGTATATGGTAAATCTCTGTACTTTCCACTTAATTATGCTGTGAACCTTAACCTGCTCTAAAAAATAAAGTGCATTGACAAAATGTAGAGATAGTTTTGCTAGATTTTCATGCTACGGTCACCTACTCATCCTCCTCAGCTGATTGCATGTTACTAGGTGTTCATTACCTTGGTTGAGAAATCACCACTTTTTCCCTCCCTGAGTGAAGGAAAAACACAAACCGTGTGTTTTTCCTATACTTTATTCAGTCAATAACACAGAAGTCTGACTTTTGTGACCAAATGTGTGGGGATTTCTCCCCACTAGTAAGTAAACCAGCAATTCTGTAGCAGACACCAGCTGGATACTACAATTCAATTCAATTCTGACACTATCTACCTGGAGACAGTGTCAGATCCTACAAGTTAAGGGCTCAGTCCCCAAGACTGCCCCACATTTCACATGCTAGTTGCAAGTCCAGGCCTCTGGAACTGACCAACCAGCTATAAATTGGGATTCCCATGACCCCCTCCCTGGGTTCAATTAGAGCAGCTCACAGAACTCAGGGAAACATGTTTACCAGTTTATTATAAAGGGTATTTTAAAGGATACAAACAAACAGCTAGATGAAGAGACACAGAAGATGAAGTCTGGAAGGGTTCCAAGCACAGGAGTTTCCCTTCCCATAAAGTTGGGGTGTGCCACCCTCCCAGCACGTGGATCAATTCAGCTATCCAGAAGCTCCCCAAAACCTGTGCTCTTCGGTTCTTATGGAAGTTTCATTATGTAGACATGATTTAAAACTGGACAGCATGTAGAAATGTGATTAGACAAAAAGCATATGACCTAATGCTAACAGACTGGGTAGGGTAAACCCAGCAAGGCCTGTCTGTGCATATTCTTCTTGGACTCTATGTGCAGCATTCCTTCTTCCTAGGCATGGGTCAAGACCCCATCTGAAATGAGGGTCTTATGACTTGCAATCAAATAAGGCAGGTCAGATAACTTCTTTATGGCCAGCTCCAGGGCAGAAGGGCGGGGGAAGGTTAGAACAAGCCAGGAACCATGTGTGAATACCAAATACGCTTATTATAATATCACTCTCCCATCTCCACTTCTATTCCCTGGTCTTGACCTCCCAACTGTTGGCCACATTGCTTGCATTGACATATTTCCTTGCTTACGGTAAAAGAGATTTTAGTAGAATACTTTTTAGGGGCTGGCCAGTTAGCTCAGTTGGTTATAGAGTGTGGTGTTATAACACCAAGGTCAAGGGTTCAGATCCCCTAGCTGCCAGCCGCCATAACAAAACAAAATAAAGCTTTTCATTTATATTAAGTAAGTTATAGTATTAATGTAATAATTTTTAAAAGCTAAGTCTATTTTAAATATCTTATAAGCTATTGGCACAACATGAAATCACTAATTTAGGGAGAATAGAATCCCTCTCCTTTTAAAAACAATCCGCCCCCAAATCCCTGCTATTCAGGACAATCTCAAGTACACTTTCTATTTACATTTTCAAATGTACCTTAACTTCTCCACTCCCTTTCACGCCCCTTCCCCTATTGCTGGTTAAAGACACTACAGTCCACAAATGGAAATTTTCTCTTTTGTAGCTTGTGTCTGACTGCCTGGAAATGTTGGTGATGTCACAATCGTTGGTTTGAAGTTAGGCAACATAGCAAGAGGAACTTGGTTAAAGGGGAAATAACTTCTGTTTGTAAATGAGTATTTGTACAATGTGGAAACTATAAGTTTGCATGACTCTCCTTTCATGACTCCCTCTTCTTCTGCATAGGCTGATATGATATTCCTGCTTCTTGTAGAGGACTTGCTTTAATGTAGTGCCTATGTCTCCACACAATGGGATGTCTGCATTTTCCACAGATGACCATATTGCTTTGACCATTGGTGATCTCCAGTCTGCCAACCTCTCACTAAGACACCCACACTGGCATATGTGTTCAGGAATAGGGAACAGAGTGACTGCTTTTAACTTATGATTCACAGCTATGTGGCTATGAAGCTTAAAGGAACAAGCCCCATTTCAAGTAAGGGTTTCGCGCCTTCTGTGGCATGCCCTGCTGAAGTTTTTTGCAGCAGAATAGTTTTCCCCACTGTATTTATGTTTATTATTTGGGAGCTTTCTCTGCTATGAAGTGTAAGAGAGCTTGTTATGCGGATTGTATTC
This sequence comes from Cynocephalus volans, assembly GCF_027409185.1. Classification (NCBI taxonomy): domain Eukaryota; kingdom Metazoa; phylum Chordata; class Mammalia; order Dermoptera; family Cynocephalidae; genus Cynocephalus; species Cynocephalus volans. Next base: position 41,436,696 of record NC_084478.1, on the reverse strand, counting down.
AGGAAAGGCTTTATTTTCATTCTCTGTATATATTTTTTCTCTGTTAATTCTACTGAAACTATATTTTTCTAAGGAAGGAAAGGCAGATAATGTGTTCCAATGAGAGTGAAAACACCAAAGCTAAGTATTGTATATTTTATAACTTTATTTATTTAAAACATTCTTTTGGTGGTTGGCTGGTATGGGGATCTGAACCCTTGACCTCGGTGTTACAACACCATATTAGCTAACTGGCCAGCCCCTTTTTGTAACTATTTAGACCAGTGTTTGTATGACTTCAGAATCATGAGTCCCTGAGTTAAAATCTTGTATTCCTCCAAAAGTCTGTAAGGTCAAGTTTAGCAAACTGGAGGTTGTCTTAGATTCACTCCCTTAGAAATATCACTCCCCTGGCATTTAGTCTTTGCTCACAAACCCTTCCCTCAGTAGTATTCCTCTTCCTTCCCTGCCTGTGCTATATATGGTGGCAGTAATGACTTTCAACGTGCTCCAACCCTATGTGTTTTCAATGTGTTCTAAGCCCTTGCTTAGTTTCTATCTACTTGAGTCTACACTTGACTGGGTGACTTGCCTTGGCTTAGGGGGCAATAGTAAATACAACCTGAGCAGAGACTTAAAATGAGCTTCTTCAATGGAGCCTCCTTTGCTGCTCCCTTGGGAATCTTCAAACCACCATGTGAAAAAGACTGGGCTAGCCTGTTGGAGGATGAGAGAACCCCATGGAGCAGAGATAAACATTGCCACTGAGACTTTCCTAGAAATACCAGCTTGACAATCACTAGACATGTGAGTGAAGCTGTCCTAGAACATTCAGCCTCAGCCTGGCCAGCCAAGACCAGAAGAGTCATCACAAATGTCCCAAATACGGGCCGGCCCGTGGCTCACTCGGGAGAGTGCGGTGCTGATAACACCAAGGCCCCGGGTTCGGATCCCATATACGGATGGCCGGTTTGCTCACTGGCTGAGCGTGGTGCTGACAACACCAAGTCAAGGGTTAAGATCCCCTTACTGGTCATCTTTAAAAAAAAAAAAAAAAAAAAAAACAAATGTCCCAAATATCCTGGCCATCACAAACGATCCACAAAATCGTGAGTTAAATAAAATATTTTATTGTTTTAAGCTCCTAAATTTCATGATGGTTTGTTATGCAGCAAAAGCTAACTGATACACATCCCACATACTCAGTGAGTTCCATTTTCCACTATGAGAGGGAATACCAATTACACAGCTGGTTTCCCATCTTTTTTTTTTTTTTAAAGTTTATTTATTAAGATATATTTTTTTACATTTAATGATGTTGTTGCAGAGCCATTGGGGGACAGGGGGAAAAGGGAACGGGGAAGGAAATAGGGTGGGAGAAGGAAGAAGGAGGAGGGACAGGGTCAAGGCCTGTGGCACCCTCCTCGTTCCTGCAGGGGAGACCAGGGGCTTCCAGCAGTGTCTTGGTCATTGCTGGGCTGGGTGCAGATGTCAGGGGGGTGTGGCTGAAGCCCTCACCCCCCACCACCCCAGCTCAGGAGCCCAGGGTGCTTCCTGAGGCAGCTCAGTGGTCACTGCTGTTGGTTGCCCATCTTTCCTCTTCTCCCTTTATGGAAAGTATCATAGTCAGTTCTTCAGATGCAAGTAACAAATCCATTTAAGTTAGCTAAAAACGAAACTTGTGTGTGTGTGTGTGTGTGTGTGTGTGCGCGCGTGCGCGCACGCGCGCGTGCGTGTGCATGTGCACATGTGCATGTGCTTAGTGGGCAGTAAGGGACAGTTTTGATGATAAAACAGAAAACTTTTTAGACATAAGACCTGTAACTCAGCCAGGCTTCATGTTGGATGGTGCTGAGAAGCCTCTGAGCACTAAGTCTGTTCTCCCAATCGCTCTCTCTCTCTCTCCCGATCTCTCTCTCTCTCTCTTTTCTGAAACTCTTTCAACATCTGTTCTGTTTTCTTACTTCACTCCGAAGACTGGCTTTCTCTGTTTATTCAGCAGGTTACACAGGGCTCCAAATGATACCTCAGTATCCAAGTCTAAGACTCCATCCCTTATTGATTACAATCTCTTTCCAAATACAAAACCTTAAAAAGAAGATCTGATTGGCTCATTTGCTTACTGCCTACAGTCAAGTGATTACCCCTGATCTGAACAGCAGTGGTGATATGGGATGCATGGGGTGAGCAAGATGACCTGTGCATCTGCTGGCTGGTTGGAGTTCTGCTGATTTAGGCTGGGCTTGGCTGAGTGTCGTGCTTCAGGCTGTGGCAGCTAGGGTGGCCCTTTTTCTCAGTGCCCGTTGTGTATTGGGTAGGGTGGCTATGCTCTGTGTGTGTTCTCTTCTTCTTTGGACCAGTAAGAGAGCTTGTCCTTGGGCATGATCTTCTCATGCTGCCATCCAAAGTGCAAGAGAAAGAGTGGAAATGTGCAAGAATATTAAGGCCTAGGCTTGAGTTGCCACACTTAAATTTCTATTCAGATATCATTCTCCAAAGCAAGGTACATGGCCAAGCCCAAAGTCAAGGGTCAGGAAAATACATTCTACCCATGATGAGACCATTGCAAGTGTCCACATGCAGGTGAAGAATTGGGGCCAATAATTCAAACTGGTATACCTTCCCCTTTTTATGTTTTGAATGCTCATCTTTGTACCAGCAGAGATGGTAGTGGTGGTGACTAATGACAAAGAGCTACAGGAGATGGGTTCAGGGGATAGAGGAACTAACTTGCCTATAAGCATGACTTTGAAGATTGTCATCAAGTGGGCTGGCCAGTTAGCTCAGTTGGTTAGAGTGCAGTGTTACAACACCAAGGTCAAGGGTTTGGATCCTAGTACCCACCAGCCTCTCCCAGGGCAGGGCTATACTCCCTGAAGTGAAAAAAAATTGCTATGCACATCAAGAAAGCAACAGAGATCTACAGTAATATATCAGCCAACATAGTAGAGGTCAGAGGCAAGGTGTTAGCATGGCAGCAAGCACTGGTCCAAGACTACTCCAGGCTCCAGAAGGTCTGCTTTGGTCAGGCTTGAGCAGGGCTAGAGATATAAAGTTAGTGAAGGTTCTCAGTGCCTGCCAGAAAAAAAGGACTCATCTTGCTTGTTCACAGTGCTTTTTCTGTTTTGTAAACTTGCTATCTCCCGCCCCATCCCGCCCCAAACTTGGCTGGTAATTCATCATGTTCCACCTTATCTGTTCCTTTAATTTGTTATGTGTGCATTATGTGAAAAATTATGTAACTATTTTTAAAAATAAATCCAGAGTAGGCCCATGCCTATATGGTTGATCCTGATTGTTTAAGGTGCAGAAATCAGGGTCACAGAGTCAGAAGATGCAGCAAATAAAAAAAAAAAAAAAAGAAGAAGAAGAAGAAGACCCAGAAAGTGTAAACTGATGGTAGGAGGAAGAGGCAATAAAAGTAAGCCAAAAGCAGTGCTTTACTTCGATAGTCCCAGGAGAGGCTCCTGATACAAGCTAGTTACTAACTGAGGAAAGGAGGTCGTGGCCAGACTTAAAGTATTAGGAGAAATAGGGGAGGAGCTGGCTCTGAGCACACGGGAAAAAGTCAACATAGGCCAAGTAGCAGTGTGAACTCTTTAAATTTCCTCCTCTCTGAATTCAGAGTAAGCAAGCTCCTTTGTACCTTCCCAGCGTCATTTCCCACGACTTCCCCATCTACACTCTACCCACTGCCAATGAGAGTGCTTTCCTTTCCCCAAAGACTTCCTGCTCTTTCCCTGTTCTGTTCCTTTGACTGTGCTATTCCCTCCATCTGCGATGCTGCCTTTCCAATTTCTGCCTCCCAAGTTATTCTCATTCTTCAAGGCCTATCTCCAATTCCACTTCTATGCAGTGGATTCCCTGAGCAAATATGACCTGTTTTTTTTTTTTTTTTTTTTTTTTTTTTGTCTTTTTCATGACTGGCACTCAGCCAGTGAGTGCACTGGCCAGTCCTATATAGGATCCGAACCCGCAGCGGGAGTGTCACCACGCTCCCAGCGCCGCACTCTCCCGAGTGCGCCACTGGCTCGGCCCTGACCCGTTTCTACTTTAACTCCCTTAGTACATCTCATAGTCTGCTGTATATTATCATTTTACCTATGCTTGTTTTACCCATCCTTTCCCCTGCTTCCCTCTGTATTAGTCATCTATTGGTCATTCTGTATTTTATCCGGGCCTATTAAGACACGTGTCCTCTAAGTTTCTGCACTCAAAAGATTCCAGTTGCTCTAGAGGGAGACACAGACAGGTAAGCGAGAATTGCAACATGTGGTAAAGACCAAATGGATGTAAGAGTAAGTGCTGTGAGGACCTCTAAGAAGAAAACTCTAACAAGTCTTTTAGAACCAGAATCCTGAGGGTAGAGGGCAGAAATCACTCCAGCAGAGACAGCAGCATGTGCAAAGGCCCTGGTGTTATTTACTAATTGCCATAAAGAGCAATACATTAAATACCCACACTTAGATCTTGGGAAATTAATAACCTGAATGTGTAAATGACATAAATTCTTCCCTATTTGTTATATCTTCTGGCAGCCTTCAATTAGCCATCATTAACCCCAATCTATAAATAAGGAAACCAAATCTCAGTGTTTAAATGATTAATCTGGAGTAAATAAAATTCAGAATGCCAGAATAAGAATGACAAAATATGTTTTCTGACGTCAAAGCCATGCTCTTTCCTCTACATTTTGCCTCTCAGATCTGGTTCCCCCTGATAGGAGAGAACTGGGCAAAATGTCAAGCAGAGGCTACAGGAGAAAAGTTAGAAGCTAGAGAAAAAATGATATGACCTTCACAATCTTTGCCAAGAGACTAACTCTGCTTAATAAAGAATACGAAATCCAATGTTTAGTAGGTACAGTGCCTTAATCCCTTCCCGTGAACTCTTCTCTCCTTTCAGTGGTTGACACTGCCATTCACATAGGTAATAAAGGGGCAGGGGGACAGGATGACTTTAACCTACTTAAAGAACTAATATGGATGCAGTGATGGTAGCCAACAAGAATGTCATAACACGGCGAGTAAGTATACAGAATTAGCTCAGAGTTGCACAAATCGCCTGACTGAAATTCTAACCTCAGCACCAGTGACACCCCAGTGCTCTGCCTTTTTCTTTCTTTCTTTTTTTTTTTTTTTTTAAAAAGACGACCGGTAAGGGGATCTTAACCCTTGACTTGGTGTTGTCAGCACCATGCTCACGCAGTGAGCTAACCGGCCATCCCTATATGGGATCCGAACCTGTGACCTTGGTGTTATCAGCACCAGTTTCCCGAGTGAGCCACGGGCCGGCCCTGCCTTTTTCTTTTCTAAGCAATAGGATAATACCACATTCTAACACAAAACAAAGTTTCACTTTATTTCCACTTAAAAAATACACGTATCATATAAAGCATTTAAGAAAGGTAATAAGTGTTTTTTGAAATCTAACAAATGATAAAGCTGCTGTTATCTCTAAAAATTCTGGTCCTTATGGAGACCAGCACTGCCACCCTCAGTAAGAGGTGGAAATTGCAATTATCAGGTACGAATATTGTATCCTTAAATTAAATATAAATTGCTCCCCTAATTAGCAGCCTTGAATGATAGGATATTCGTGTTGAAAGAAACCTTGGAGATAACTCTTCATTTTCCACATTAAAAATAGATTAAAAGAAATTTGGTGACTTTGCTAAGTAACTTTTGAGGGATTTTCATATACATGATGTCATTTTATTTTTGATACCTTGAAAAGTAGACATGACAGGTGGTATTCTGGTAACTAAGAAAACTAAGACTCAAAGAGTTTAAACTTTGCTTATTAGCACAAGAGTAATAAATGACCACACCAAGATTTTTGTGCTTTCTATTGTACCATGTGACCCTTCATGAATTTTTATTGATCTAAAGGAAATGATAGTAAGGAATAATAATAACAAATTAAAAACTTGGCATTTCAATTTTTTTTTTTTTTTATGTAACCCAGTAAGAAGGTGGAAAGGGTTGGGGATTGAGACTCGTTTTCAGCAGTTATGGCTGAGTGACCTTGGGTTAACTTCTTACCCCTATTCATCTCTGAAGTCACATGCTTAGAGCTTCTCCTGTCTCACAGGGTTGGTGGCAGGCTCAGATGAGATAATGGATGAGAAAGTGCTGTGTGAACAACAAAAGGTTAAGTGATTATACGGTCAAAACAAATTTTGAATGATTCATGCTTTAGAAATATACAACTACTTTGGGCTGGCCCGTGGCTCACTCGGGAGAGTGCGGTGCTGATAACACCAAGGCCCCGGGTTCGGATCCCATATACGGATGGCCGGTTCGCTCACTGGCTGAGTGTGGTGCTGACAACACCAAGTCAAGGGTTAAGATCCCCTTACCGGTCATCTTTAAAAAAAATAAAAAAAAAATAAAAAAAAAAGAAATATACAACTACTTAGGTACTAATGTAACGAGAGACATTTGTAACTTATAAAAGAAGATTCAGCAACTGTAACAGCAAAAAGAACACAAGAAGAAATATATTGCTCATCTTTGGGAAGACAATATGAGAAAGAAATATTTCACAAGTTGATTTATAGATTCAATATATTACCAATTAAATTCTCAATAAAATACTTAACAGAACTTGAGTATCTGTAGTAAATTTTTATGGAAAAATGTCACCGTGGTATATTTTTAGCAGAAAACATAGCAGAATAAGATTTAGTCTGCTAAACTTTTAAACAATTGTCACAATTTTCTGGTACTATATTAAGTAGAGAAAATAGAATGATGAAGTTGAATAGATGTAAAAAGTAGACTAAAACATTTTAAGATATCAATATATGGCAAATCAGGTGACATTAAGTAATACAAATTAATTACTTATAAATCTGTTAAGGCAAAGGAATATGAATATAGAGAAAAATAAATTTATAGCAATATCTTTTCTATTCAACATATATTTCAAATTAAAGTGTTAAATATTATAAATAATATAAAAAGCCATCCACAAACAAACAAAGCTAGAAGAAAGTGGAATCATAGATTTTAAATCAGTTGTAGAAGGGGGATAATTTTTTTATAATTAAGGTAATAAAAATATCTGTGGTAAAATGGATAAGAAATAAAATGTTTTTCCACACAATGAATAATAAAATGAGAACAACTGAGCAAAGAAGACATTCATAATTGGTATGTAGGAGCAGAAATTTTAGCCCCAAAATATAAGCAAGAGATACTGGTTTATAAAGTCAATAACCACTCTCTAATGGAAGCATGGTCAAAGAATATAAATATACAGTTATTTAAGAAAAAATATATGGAGTAAGCAAAGTGTTGGGAAAATGGAACAATTTGGTCCGGCTCCCCTCGCCTTGGAGCCAGTTCAGGGTCGTTTGATAACAATGTGCGTGTGGGTGGAGTAGGTGCATGTGCATGGTGGTGCCACTTTGGCTGGTGTTTACTGCTTCGGGGGCTGCCCTGCGTGACCATATTTTCCCAGACCTGCAGCTTCCAAGGACCTTTTGGCCAGTTAACTAGCTCACAGACCTGCGTGAAGGGGTCTGGTGACTCAGCCTGGTGTGTGTGATGGGTCTGGTGACCCAGCCTGGCATGTGAAGGGTTTGTGACCCAGTCTGTGAATGGGCTTGAGGGGTCTGGGAGCTCCAGATCCAGCCCTAGCTCAACCATCGGCCTAGTCCGTGCAGGATTACTGTTAGGTAAAAGAGCCCAACAACTGGCATGGTTGAGCAGCTTTACAATTGGCCTCACGAACAGGATTAAGAGCTAGACAATTGGCGCTGTGAGGATTCCAGACCTTAGCCATAGCTTAGCAGTAGCAAGACACAAACCTTATTCAAAACTTAAACTTCTAGAAAAATTTTAAATTTCATAAACTAAAGCAACTGTGAGGTGTCACCTTAACTATGTAAAAATGTCACCTTAACTAGTAAAAATGAATCAATTTGAATTGATCATCATTGTTGACAGGGTTGTGGGGAAAAAAAAGATATTTTTATGCATTGCTGATAGAACGTGGGCGATATTTACCAAGGAAACACTTTAGAAGAAGAGAAAAAGACCGCTTGTACGAAGACATTTACATCTGCGCATTGTATTCCAGTTAAAACTTGAAAGTATCTGAAATACCAAGATGGAGAAATTGCTAGGCAAATTGTTTTTTTTTTTTTTTTCTTTTTCGGGGGGGTGGAGATTAAACCTTATTTATTTATTTTTAAACATAATCATTAGGAAAGTATATCACAGCCTTGAAACAGCAAACAGACAAGCTATATATTATCAAGCAGTAAGTTGGTAATGTCAAACGAGAGGCCCTTTTCTCTTGCTCTGCGGCCCAGAGCAGTTAATGGAGGGAGAAAAAATGGTATGTGGAGGAGGGGACACTAAAGAGAGGCCAAGCGAGGAGCTAGGGCGCCTCAGGACAGCGAGGTTCCGAGCCCCTTCGCCCTGGGAGGTTAATTGAGGGATTTGGGGAGGTTGATTCTGAATATGCTAAACCATAAGAATTTCCGCCGTTCCTTGGCCCTGAAAAGCCTACAAAGGTGGGGGATTCGACTTGTTTTTTAAGATGACCACACCTGGATGTCAAGGGATTAAAAAAGTAAGCAACTTGGGCTAGGACAAGCTGTGACTCCCTTAGAGCAGAGGAGGGGCAGCCCCATTACCGGAAGAGTCCCAAAGTGCAGGGCTGCTTGTCCCCTCAGGTGGGCTGTACAGAGCACGACAGGAATCGCTTTGTGCAAAGACCCGGGAGGCCTTCCCGTGCTTCCCACGCCCCGCCTACCTCCCCTGCACCTGGTCCATGATAATAGTGATAATCCCTTCTACAGGAACTGTTGCCAGGGGATTTTCTCAGTAGGGCTCTGTTAATTCAGGGGGCTAAGCAGGCAATGGTGGGTTTAAGCTTCTTTCACTCTATTCTGTTCTATGAAAATCAAGTTTTTCCAAATGCAGTACTTCACAAATCTCTTAAGTAGCCAATAGTTCCTCATTACTGTTCATTCCCGGATACTGCTATTTGTCACAAACAGAACCCCCTTTCTATTCAAGGGGAAAGTGTTACTGCAAGATTGTCCTGTCACCCTGCTGCAGACAGCCTCAGAACCCATCAGGCAATGAGAGGGAAGCTCTGCTTCTTACATTCAGTGTGACATCGTCTCTCTCTCTCTTTTCTTTTCTTTTTTTTTTGGTATGGTCTCTGGATTGAAAGATTCAGTGTAAGAATTTCAGGAAATGCACATCCACATCTTGATGGCCAGAAAAGGAACCAAACTACTCTCCCTTTCTACTCCACATCTTAAATCAACTTCATGCACTTGTATATAAAACAAAACCAATTAAAACAAAGGCCCAGAAACCCTTTTTCCTCTTCTAACTTAAGTGACCTCATGGATTTTGTTTCATAGCTTATGGAAAAATGGTCTGTTGACACTTCGGGTAAACAGGTTGGTAACAAACAGAAACACCAGATCATACTACAAACTACATCTTCAAACTACACCAGATCATACGTAAGTTAGAGGAACATGCCAGCCTTTTGGTAACTGTATTTGTGTAGTAAGAAGAATCCGGTAACTTTGAGGGCTCTGGCTTGGTATAAGGGAGATCTCTACTGCGAGGACAAGTACTTGCCACATGAAATTTAGACTCTAAAACACTCTCCTGTATTATCTCTGACCCAAATTTTAGCACCAGTTTTTTCCATTTCACTTTCTAGGATTGAAACATAAAAGAACCAGTGTCCAGAGGCAAACAACCTATGCCTTAAACTTGTTGCCATTCTTAATTTCTCCATTCATCAACTTCGCTTACAAGGCTAAAATTCCCATTCCTCTTTTTAAATAGATTCCTGCCCTCAGTCCTGATGGCCACTGGCAAAGACTTTTACTTCCCAGTGGATGAGAGAGACTCCTTCATCTTCCTGCTCATAGTCGGGATGAGGGGCATGGGGTCGTCCACACACATGGTCACACAGCAGTTTAGTTGCTGCTTCACCTGAAGCTCCTCATTCCCTGCATCTACTGAAACTTTGGCTTTGTCGTTGCAATGCGTGGTACACTGGGTCAGGCGGTCCTGGAGCTTCTCCAATTCGTTGGTCACCAAGGTCTGGGTTTGAGCCAGAGGCACGTGGCAGCACTCGATGCACTGGTGCACCTGCTGCATGGACACCTGGCTGTCCTTACAACAGCTGGCGCTGCACTGGTACATGAGGCCCTGCATCTTCCAGATGTTCTCTCTCCAGACTCTTCACCAGCGAGTCCACTGCCTCCTGCATCCGGAGCTGCTGCAGTGCCACCATGCTGACCCCGCACTGCCCCCAGCAAATTGTGATATTTTTAGGCAATGGATTAATACTCCTATTAGAAATGAAAAATGGTAGGATCATATAAATATGTGAAAAGAAATGTATAAAGTAATATGTATATTTTTTATTTAAAGAAATTTTTAAACTGAAACTTATTGACTGTACATATTTATGGGACACAGAGTTATATTTCTTTTTTAAAAAGTATTATTTATTTTTTATCTACCATTTTTTTTCAATTGAAATGTAGTTGATTGTATATATCTGTGGGGTACAGAGTTGAATATCCATACCTGTGTGCAATATGTGATGCTCAAATCAGGATAATTAATATATTCAACATTATACAATGTCATCATTTTTTTGTGGCCCTTAAAGTAATATTAAGTAAAAAGAAATAAACAGTTTACATACTTTGATACCCATCTCATAAAATTTATAGTATTAACAGAAAGGTTGGAAGGGACCCTGTTGCTAAATAACAAATAATTTTTAAATGAAGATTCCTCCTTATTTAAAAATTTTGGTTTGACTTTATTGGATAACATCTAACTAAAAAGTTAAAATACAAAAATGTGAAAATATGTAAAAAATTTAGAGATAACTAAAATTCTTTCCTGGGGCTATGCATCATTATTATCTTTTAAAATGTTTTCAAGTTTACATAGTGTAGTTTATTTACTATTTATTTATTTATTTTTAATTTAAAAAATTTATAGTTGTGAAACCCTTTGATCCTTTTTCTTTCTTTCTTGTTTTTTTTTTTTTTTTTTTTTTTTTTTTTTTAACAGAGATCAAACCCTGGACCTTGGTGTGAACAGCACCATGCTCTAACCAACTTAGCTATCTGTCCAGCCCCTATCCTTTTTTCTTTTATCAACTAAACTTGTAGACTTGGAACTAGATATATTACTACAGATTATCTAGTCCAATCTTTTCATTTTGAGGATGAAGATATTGAGGCCCAGGGAGATTAAAGGACTGCTAAAAGTCACAATTTGTGAGTTGCAAATTAAGTTTTAGATTATATACAAGTATTCCTTCTTTTCTTTCTTTTTTTTTTTTTTTAAAAAAAAAGATGACCGGTAAGGGGATCTTAACCCTTGACTTGGTGTTGTCAGCACCACGCTCTCCCAAGTGAGCCACAGGCCGGCCCCCTTATTTTCTTATGAACAGACTTGTCACTACTCCAAATGAGCATGTGAATCCATCAATTTGAAAAATTGTTACTTCAATCTTGCTCACAAAGAAATGAAAATCAAAATAACAAAATGGTATTTATGACCTATAAAATTAGCAATAAATTAAAAGAATATATTATGATATCAAGCAATGGTGAGAGTGTGGGGAAACAGGCATTCCAATGGTCTATTGGAAGGAGTGTCAATTGACAGTCATTTCTGGAGGGCAATTTGGTACTAGATACCCATCATTTAAATGTATCTTTCATCCAGAAATCCTCCTAAGAATTTATTTTAGAGATATATTTGCAAAAGCTCTTCAAAGAGTATTCAAAAGGATGTTTTTACAGCATTATTGTATAGGGGGAAAAAAGGAATGACTAGGTGCTGATTAATTGGAGACTGGTTAAATAAATTACGGAATATCTTTTGGGTGTGTTGTGAGGCACTCGCACAGAGGAATCCAAGACCAACTTTGGTTTTATAGCTCTTTTTGGTGTTACAGCTCTTTTTGATGTTACAGCACTTCATTGCTTGCAAGCAAGGAGGGCACCAGCATTAGGCTCATGTCTCCCTGAACAAAGGAAAGAGGCAGTCTTTATAGCCAAGATTCCCGCCCTAACTTTTCCCCCAAGTTCCCATTCAGGTCTTTTTATGTAAATGAGGGATGTAGCCCTGCTAATTCATACTGGCTGATTATGGGACACAGTCCATTTGTCAGCTCTGGAGCCTAATTTGCATGGGTGCAGGAAGCAAGCTGGGTTGCAGAAGCTAAAGTTCGCGATTAAGACAGCCAAGCATAAATTTCTAAAACAGGTTCTCCAGCGGAAGGGGGTAGGTTTAACAATCAGAAAACGCTCAGGGTTCCCCACTACAGGTGGAATACTACAAAACCACTGAAAATAAGAAACGTTGTGTATGTCAGATTGGGGAAGGGCGATATGATAGATTATTGAGAGAAAAAATTAAGATACATCATGAATGAATCCTTTCATGTGTGTGCATAAAAATGGGTTGTCTTAGTCTGTTTTGTGCTGCTGTAACAGAATACCTGAGGCTGGATAATTTATAAAGAGTAGAAATTTATTGGCTCACAGTTCTGGAGATTACGAAGTCCAATATCAAGGTGCTGGCATCTGGCAAGGGACTTCCTTCTGTGCCACCACGTGGTGGAAAGCAAGAGGGAAAGGGCAAGAAGGGGCTGAACTCAATCTTTTATAATGGCACCAATCCCACCCATGAGGTGATTAGCCCTCATGGCTTAATAACCCCTTAAAGATCCCACCTTTTAATTCTGTTAAAATGGCAATAAAATTTCACCATGATTTTTTAAAAAAGATATTTCCTTATACCCTTTGCCTGACCTATGTCTTCCCAAACTCGCTCCCTCCCTCCTCCCATCTCTAGCATCCTTAGGTTTGTTCTCTCTTTCTGAAAGTTCAACATATTGTTGTGTTCTTTTCTTTCTTTCTTTCCTTTCTTCTTCCCTCCTTCTCTCTTTTTCTCCCTCCCTCCCTTCCTTCCTAGCAGCCAGGTACAAGTGAGAACATGCACTATTTCTGTTTCTTTGTCTGGCTTATTCCACGTAACATAATTTTTTCCAGTCAACATGAGTTTTGGAGGGGACAAACTTTCAAACCGTGGCACGTATGTGAGTGTGTGTGTGTGTGTGTGTGTGTGTGTGTGAATATGTGTGTATAGTCATCCCTTAATATCCATGGGGGATTGATTCCAGGACCTCCCTTGGATGCCAAGATTGTGAACGCTCAAGTCTCTATAAAATGGCATAGTATTTGCATATAATCTATGCACATTCTCCTGTATACTTTAAATTATCTTTAGATTACCTGTAATACATAATACAATGTAAATGCTAATGTGAACAATCATTATACTGTATTGTTTAGGGAATAATGACAAGGAAAAAAAGTCTGTACATGTTCAGTACAGACACAATTGGTTTTTGAATATTTTCAATCCACGGTTGGTTGAATCCACAGATGCAAAACCCACTGATACGGAAGGCTGACTGTATATGACTTCTAGAAGAAAGCACAACAAACTTAACAATAGTCTCCTTTGGAGAGAAGAATGTGGAGGGCAGGAAAGAGAAAGTTTCATTTAACATCTTATGCAAACCTGTACAGTACTGATTTGCTGCCCATTTACATGTATTAGTGATATTTTAAAATTGTCAACAGAGATTATGCAACTTGTGTAGTCATGGGCCAATATTTGTTTTTTTGTTTGTTTGTTTGTTTGTTTCCCCTTTGATTCTGGTTTCAACTTTATACTTCTCTCTATATTGCTGTCTTTATATTTCTCTATCAACAAGAATAAATATTTAAAATTTTATATTGTTATGTCCATGTGAATTGACCTGGGAAAATGTCTGTGGAAATTTATGTGAAAAAAGCAAGTTGCAAAGTAACATTTTTCATTTAAAAAAAAAAAAAGCTGAAGAAGGATAACTATTACATTCATAATCTCAGATGAGTGGGATTGGTGAGAAAGAATAGAAAACCATTTTTCCTTTATATGTATTACAAGCAATTTATAAATATCCACTAAAGTAAAAAAATTAAATTAAAAATATCACCACGAAGTTGCATGGGGCCTGTTTAGTTTCCTACTGCTGTTGTAACAAATTACCACAAACTTAGTGGCTTACTACAACACACATTTATTATCTTACAGTTTTGAGGTCAGAAGTCCAAAAAAGATTTCACTGGGCTAAAATCAAAGTTTTGGCAAGGCCGTGTTCTTTTTTGGAGGCTCCAGGTGAGAATTCGTTTTCTGGCTGTTTCCAGCCTAAAAGGCTGCTTGCATTCCTTGGCTGAGGTCATCCAAAGTCAGTAATGGCGAGTCCAGCTTTTCTCGCTTCACATCACTCTGACACTCTCCTTCCTCCACTTTTAAGAACGCTTATTACTACATTGGGCCACCAACTAATCCAGAATAATTTCCCTATCATAAATTCATTTAATTACCCATCTTAATTCAACTTGCACCCTTAATTCCCTGATGCCATGTGAGAATACATATTTACAGGTTCCAGGGATTAGAACATAGGTATTTTGGGGGGACTATTATTCTGCCTACCACAGGAACCGAGGACAATGACCACTTCTGGGACTATACAAGTATGCTCCCAGTGTGAGCCAGAGGGGCTGGAATGCTAGTAATTTATCTGGAGAGGACAAATGTGGTTTTCTAATCCCATTCTGAAAGTACTTCAATCTAGTGTAGCCTGGAGGAAAATCTGTTATGCCAGTTTTGTACCTGAGTTGAACCCAGGAAGCAAAAGGACTCCTAATTGCTTAATTCCTTTATCTCTTTCCCTTTCTTCTTTATTTTGAGATGTGTTTGCTGTCCCTGCTTCTCCATCAGTGCTTTTTCCTTTTTGCAGAGTCCTTCATCCACCAGTGCAACTACAGCCTTTGCAGAAAGAGAGGGGGTCTTCTCATGGAGACCAAATACTCTGTTCTTGGCACACCTCCTGAGAAAGTTCTACCACCCTCCAGAGCCCCTGATGTAATACACTTCTCCTCATCAATCTTCATTGACGAAAGGTATGGGTTAGCAACACTTATATGAGGGGTATGTGTGGCCTGTATACAGACATGCATACACAAAATTTACTGTAGAGATTTAGGTGGGAAAAGAAAGGAGAACACAGCTTGGCTTGAAATAGAAGCCCTGTGCAAAATTCAGGAGTAAAAATTCATTTGGGGATGATAAGAGAAATTGGGGCTGGCCAGTTAGCTCACTTGGTTAGTGTGGTGCTGATAACACCAAGGTCAATGGTTCAGATCCCCTTACCGGTCAGCTGCCAAAAATAAAAATAAAAAGAGAGAGAAATTGCTTCTATAAGCAAACACAATCATACTGTTTAGCAGAAAGGACATTGTTGGGTGGGAGCGGGGAGAGGGAGGAGGGAGGGAGGTTTCGGTAATGGGCCACAATAATCAACCACATTGTATATCGACAAAATAAAATTAAAAACAAAACAAAACAAAAAAACCCAATCATACTGTTTAGGAATATCAATTCTTTTCTAAGGTCCCAAATGCACGTTTTTCCTGAACAATTGTATAATTCCCCCCTCTAAACTTAATCTTCGCTCCTGATTTCATGGCATTAATAGTATTCAACCCAGAATTTGAAAAAGAGGTCAGAAAAAAAAATCATCATCTGAAATAGAGCTAATATGAATTAAAATGGAGATTAATCATGAACGAGAGTGATGCCTATCTAGAGAGGGGGGATGGGTTAGGGAACTAAGTCAGAGCTTAAGTGCAGGTTTTTGGACTTCCAATTCCAGAAATTTTACTCTTTAAAGTGGATACAAGGCTGACCAGTTAGCTAAGCTGGTTAGAGTACAGCCGTATAACACCAAGGTCATGGGTTTGGATCCCTGTACCGGCCAGCTGTAAAATAAATAAATAGATAGATAGGTAGGTAGGTAGGTAGGTAGATAGATAGATAGATAGATAGATAGATAGATAGATAGATAGATAGATAGATAGATACAAACAAACAAACAAACAAATAAAATAAAATAAAATAAAGTAGATGCAACATTTCTGGTTTGTTGTATGTTGAAGGAATGGACAAAAACTTCAAGGCTGAGGTGGCTGTCCAGACGGCAGGATCCTTCATTGTTGGCAAAGGACAGGGTAGAGTTTCCCATTTAGGAGGGCTCTTCCAGTACATGATCTACCCGGCATTAGGTAAAGGTGTGGGCCTATAGTAGGATCTCAGAAAACACTTATTTGTTATTTGACATGTGTTTCTTTTACAGTGTAATTTTTTTTTTTTTTTCTTAAATGGCTGGCCGGCCCAGGGATCTGAACCCTTGACCTTGGTGTTACAAGGCTGTGCTCTCACCAACTGAGCTAACCAGACAGTACAATATATTTAAAACCTGGTTTAAAGGTAAAAAAATATTAGAAACCAGGTGACAGCTTCCACAATGGTTGCTTCACAAGGAAACAGTATCAAGAGAGTGTGAATGCAGAGTGGGGGGGGAGTTGGAGTTGGATAAAGAATGGAAATTATGCATGGCTTTGGGCATGTAAATACAGGGAAAGGCAGCTGAGAGACACAATTATTGTATCATTTTCAAGGCAATATAAAGAGAGTCTTTGATCTGCATGGGGGCTCCTTACTTAACGTAACGTGGGTGTGGGTGTTGGGTTGGGGGGATGAATAGAGAGCACATTTGTGCCTTTCTCCAAGCAGACCTGTAAGAACATTCCTGTCAGTCTGCCTCTCTCTTCCTTCTCCTCCCATTCTACCCACCAAGAGGAAAGACAGGAAGCAACAAAGCCCTCTACAAACCACACTAAAAAGCCAAGTATCCTTGTGTACTTAGCATGTTATTTAAATATGCTGCTGCTGCTGCTGACATACCCTGAAAAGGTTATGTAATCTGGTTGTGAAATGCACAAGAAGAAAGGTAATATCTTCACTGGCAGTTGTCTATAAGTTGCACACTTACCTTTTTTTTTCCTTCGTGCAAAGTTGAATATCAACCTGCCCATCGACTTCGGAATTCAGAAAAAAGGCACATCGACTGAAAGACAGAAGAGTTTTTATTCTGTTAAAATCCAGAGGTCAACCCCAATGACTTTTATAAAGCTATATTTCCTGTGTTAATGGAAAAAAAATCTTTAGTATTAGAAATTTAATTGTGCCATGCTTTATTTTCTCTTTTCTAGATAAGGTTTATTTCATGGCTTATTTTTCCTCTCTGTGTGTTCTTATTGTTAGAAATTTTAAGTTTGTACTACATTTATCCTGGCTACACTTCAAAGCTACTTAAATGTCCTTCAGCAAGTAAGAACATATTGAGAAATCACAAATCATTATTCTGCTTACATTTCTTTTATAAGAGTTAAATATTTGTTTTAAGTTAAATATTATTACTTTCAGGTACCTCTTAATGAAGGTCGTTTAGCGAAGCTACTTCAAAGCTGCGAGAACATGAAAATTCTGTGTCTTTCTCGTTTTGTATTTTATAGCAGAAATCAAAGTTCAGTCAATGCTCTAACTTGCAGAGACCTGTAACTTAAGTTAATAAAGAACTAGTTTTTTGTGCGTGTATTTTGTCTTTGTTGGGCAATATTTAATGCATTTGTTAATTGTTCTTTAGAAATTAAGAGGTAGTTATAGAAGACCAAGTTAGGGTAGGAGAAAATAATTACTTGGGTCAGGGAGTCTGAATGCTTGGTTCTAAGGCCATAACTTATTAACTGAATGACTTTGGGCAAATCATCTCTCTGATCTGAATTATCTGAATTGCGCTTGAATTGAGGAAATGGTACCTGAAAAATGTTAACACAGAATGGTTAGCATACTGGTCCTATGCAAGGACTTTGGAGTCAGACTGCCTCGGTTCAAATCCCAGCTCAGTTGCCTACTGCATTTGGCCCTGAGCAAGTTTCTTAACCTCTTTGTGCATCACTTCACCATCCAGAATATGTGGATGAAAATAGTACCTACCACACAGAGTTGTTATGATGATTAAATGACCTAATATATGTAGAGCACATAGGAAGTACTATTACTTCTAAGTAAGTGTTATTAAGCTAAGAGTGCTCTTAATATTGAAATTGGTTATATATCAGTCCATTTACAGAATAATTTGCGACATATCATGCTTGAATTTTTTCTGAGTATCAAGAAGAAAAGAAAAGAAAAAAAAAAAACGTTATGAATGACAACCAAAACAATCCATACCCACAGAACTTACTGTCTGCTGTCGTTAGTGTGACTTTTCTACTCCATATTCCATTGTCTTCATCAACATAATTTACTATCCCAGGAGACTGTTGCCCAAGAAGATAATAGTTGCAAATAACCTTATTGCTCACTCTGGGAACTTTCTGAAAGACACATTGACTCTTCAGTAGAAAGCATCAAATAACAGATTATACTCCACTCCTTAAATTCTCTGCCTTAAAATCCTCCCCTACTGTGTCCACCAATCCTAACTATTATATCATGATTCTTACCTAATCCTAACCAAGATCCCTCACTGAAAGGCCTGCCTTAAGCCAGACTTTAAAATCTCATAAATATCCTGACTTCTCCTCCCAGCCCAAGAGTCTGTCAAGGTCTCTTTTACTACGGTAAGAATAAAGTAAACTTTGTCTTATTAGCAAGTTGTCTTGGTGATATTTATGGAGAGTCAGTATCCACATGGATTAGTGTAATGAGCTCTAAATTGAAGTTAAAAGGTATGAGTTTAAGTCATGGCTCTGCCACTTGGGCCAGTCACTAATTTTCAGATGCCTCTTCTGTAAAATGTATACATATTAAATATATACTAGAGTAGTTCAAAAAGTTTGTGGAAAAATAGAATTAAAAGATAATACAAATCTTTCCATAGACTTTTTGAAGTACCCTCATACATCTAACATATATAAAAGTGCCTAGCATAGTGTGTGGTAAAGGAACTTAATAAATGTTTCTCACATCATCCTTCCTTTTCTCTTTGGTTCTCCACTGGAGAAGGGTAAGCTGGGGGGATGACTATACTGTTAGTTCTGTTAAGCCATCATCTTTATTATTTTTTTTTTATTTTAATTTTTATTTTTTTTTGTCTTTTTCGTGACCGGCACTCAGCCAGTGAGTGCACCGGCCAGTCCTATATAGGATCCAAACCCGCGGCGGGAGCATCGCTGCGCTCCCAGCGCCACACTCTCCCGAGTGCACCACGGGCTCGGCCCTAAGCCATCATCTTTAGGTAAGTGCCCCTTGGCCTCTTGTAACTCACCTTATAAATACAGCCAGTGTATTTATAAAGACCCTGGGAGATGAAGATACTTCTTCCTCCCTGAGACACCATAGTTTTCTAAAAGGAATGCACACAGGACCCAGAGCAAATACTAAACTGTGCTTACCTGCAAATAACTAGTAGCTAATATTTATGGACAGAAGGCTGAGGAGGAGCAGCACTCAGCTACCTTGTATACACAAGAACCTCGTGTGTATGTGGGAGGTGTCCTATATGGACATTTTCTAGGTCTTGAAAGGACCTCCCCCGTAGATATCACCTTGCTCACTGACTCCTCTCCCCTTTCTTTCTCACCTCCTGTACCAGTTATTGACTCATTTACTCTCGGGTCCATGTTTACACTTTTTGCCTGATAAGGAAAAATGGATCTGGGCCCTTTAAATGTGTCTCTTTTGCCAGCTGTGCAATGTTAAGCTTCATCAGTAGGAGATGCTGGAGAGACACTGCAGAAGAAAAGGATTTCATTTCATGCTCTGGTGTGCTTGCTCAGGCAGGCCAATACAGGTACTCAAAAATATTTGTTGAAATGATGAAACTGAGCCTACATATCTAGTTTGAATGGTACTTCTTGAACTATGCTGTGTAACAAACCACTCTCAGATGCATATGGGTTTAAGACAATGGCCATTTTATTTGCTCACTATTTGGTGTGTCAGCGACTTGGGATTGGTCAGCAATTTGGGCTTAGTTTAATTGGGTGATTTTTTGGCTTATCTTGCTTGGGGTCATGCATGTGGCTACAGTCATCTCGTGGGTTGACTAGAGCTGGATGGTCCCACACTACCTCAGTTAAATGTCCAGTAGTCGGTACTGTCAGTTGGGCCTCTCTCTCTTTGGACTTCACCCTCAAAGAGGTTAGTTTGAGCTTCCTCACATGTCAGCCACAGCTTCGAGGCCTCTTGAGGAGGAAGAACAGAAGCTTCGAGGCCTCTTGAGGCTTAGCTTGGAACTGGCATGGCCTTTGGGAGGTAATTAGGTCATGAGGATGGAGTGCTTATGAGTGGGATTAGTGACCTTGTAAGAAGAGACTAGATAGCTAGCTAACTCTCTTTGCAACAAGGATACAACCAAAAGAAGGGCAGCCGTAAGCCGAGGAGAGTGTTTTCACCAGAACCCAACCATCCTAATATTGAACTTCCAGCATCCAGGACTGTGAGAAATAAATGTTTTTTGCTGGGGCCGGCCCGTGGCTCACTCAGGAGAGTGCGGTGTTGAGAACACCAAGGCCCTGGGTTCGGATCCCATATAGGGATGGCCGGTTAGCTCGCTGGCTGAGCGTGGTGTTGACAACACCAAGTAAAGGGTTAAGATCCCCTTACCAGTCATCTTTTGCTTAAGTCACCCACTCTGGTATTCTATTATAGCAGCCTGGACTGACTAAGACAGTAACCACTGAGGACATCCTTTTACAATACAGGATAATGACAGATGATTATAATGATGAAACCAATCCATCAAAAATAGTTTAAATATTATTTAAAGCTGTCCGTTAAAGAAGCTAATGAAGTTAGCAATTTGTTTAGAACAATTTCCATTAAACATAGTGGCACCTTTGGTTTTAAGTTTTAATTCATAATGGATTAAATTATTTGGAAAGCATTCATGTAGAAAATTGTTTATTCTGTGGATCTGGTGAATAATTGGAATATTACCATTACTTTATATACTGATTTATCTGGTTTTTCTTCGTTAGCCTCAGCAATGGTCATCTAGGAGTATTTGGTGCATGTAAATACTATAAAGACTACCTTTATTGGTAAACATTTAAATACAACTAGAAAACTAAAGTGTAAATTAATGCTGGTACAATAAGTATACTTTCATGTGGCCATTATTTACCTCCATGGTGACCATACGAGATGACCAAAAGATCCATGGTGTAGACTGTGATGTGAATGGTACCACTTGAATTATATGGTGCACTCAAATGTACATGAAATAAACCTACCATCATGTGGCTAACAAGTACTTGAACATTGAGCATATGAGGAAGACACTAAGAAACATAGCATAAACTAGAATATGATTGGCACATCTTGGTTTGTGCAGGACACTTAAAGGAGCATGCAGTAAGTCTCCCTTAATGTAATGTGGTCATCTATTACCTCCACGTTGAGCATATGAGGAGTTAAACAGATGCACAGAATAGACTGAGATATGAGTGGTATCTTTTGATTTGTGTAGTCCACCAAACCAAACATGAAATAAGTCTACATTCATATAGCCATTACTTACCTTAACATTGAGCATTTGTGGAGTCCAGAGAGGTCTGTGGTATTAACTGTGATGGGAATGGCACCCCTTGAGCTGTGTATACTCAACCACACATGGAATAAATTGACTTCACTTTCCCATCACTTACTTCCACACTGAGCATATGAGAAATCCAGAGAGCTCCATGTTATGTACTAAGATATAAATGGTGCTCCTTGAATGTGTGGAACATGCACGTGCACATGGAATTAGCCTACATTCCTGTGGCTATCACTTCCCTTCACATTGATGACATCAGGAGTCCAGAAGGATCATGACAAAGACTAGGATGTGAATGACATGCCTTCAGTGTGCAGTACACACAACCATACGTAGAATAAGTTGACTTTTACGTGTCCAACACTTATCTCTATATTAGCATATGAGGCTTACAGAAAGGTCTGCAGTGCAGGCTGTTATGTGAATGGCACTAATTGAGTGTAGAGTGCAATAAACAGTACAAATAATAAGTCTAGTTTATTATGGCTATTACTTACCTCCACAGTAAGAACCAAAGAGTCCAGAAATATCCATGGAATAGATAAAACAGTGAATGGCAGCACTTCAGTTGTGCAGTACACTAAACTATAAGTGGAATAATATACTTTCATGTATATATAACTTACCTTACATTGAGCATGTGAAAAGTCCACACAGATCCATAATGTAGACAGGATATAATTGGCAAACCATGAGTTATGTAGTGTATCCATCTGCAAATGGAAAGAGTCTAATTCCACGTGGCCATCACTTACTTACACATTAAACACATGAGGGTTCTCAAAAGCTCCATAGTGTAGACTGTCATTTAAATGACACCCATTGAGTTGTGCACCTCAATGGGTGTCATTTAAGTGGCAGTCTAGGCTATGTTATATAAGGTATCCAACAATATATGAAATATGTCTACTTTCAGGTGGCTATCACTGACCTCCACATGAAGCATATGAGTAGTTCAGACACATCCATGGTGTAGACTGTAATTTGATTAACACCACTTGAGTTGGGCAGTGCGTTCAAGTGTATATGGAAGAAATCTACTTTTTTGAGGCCACCACATACCTTCACCTTGAGCATATGAGGAGTGCTGAAAGATCCATGGAATAGAATAAATAGTGAATGGTTCCTGTAGTACATGCAAATATACATGGAGTAAATCTACTTATACAAGGCCATCCCCTTTTTAACATTGAACATATGAGAATTCCAGGAAGATCCATGGCATATGTTATAATTTGAATGGAAAACATTTACTTTTGCAGGGCACCCAAACGTATATGGAATGCCTACTTTTTTGTGGCCATAAGTTACCTACACTTTGAGCATGTAAGGGGTAAGAAAGATCCAAGGTATAGACTGTGACACGAGTAGTACCCCTTGAGTTATATAATGCATGCAACCACACATGGAATGCGTTTACTTCCAGGTGGCCATCACTTACCTCCACACAAGTATATGAGGAATACAGAATGATCTATGTCATAGATTATGATGAGAATGACACCTCTTAGTTTGTGGGTTGCATCAAGCTATACACGTGTAAGTATACTGTCATATGGTCATCACTTCTGTGTACACTGATCATAGAAGGAGACAGATTAATGGCTTAGAATGTGATGTGGGTTTTAGTCGTTTTATTTTCTGTGCTGCAGACCTCCCTTAATCTTTGTTTTTGGTCCTTGTTTCTAAGAAGAGCAATAGAAAAGGTCATACATAATGCTGCAGTGCAGAAGAAAGGAACAGAGCTAAGTAATTGAGAAAATGCCTCCTCCTGAAACAGATGTAGCACCAGAAATAGAAGCTATAGAAAGGTTTAGGAATTGTATAACGAGGGAGTTCAACAAACTATCTGCAGTGTTAGAGAAAGGATGGGCAAAGAGCTCAAAAAGTTTGAGGGAGTTGAGAGAGTTAATAGGGAGAAGATACAAGCTGGATTGTCCACAAAATCAAATTACTGAAATAAATGCAAAACAAGAGAAAGTCTCACAGAGTGTAGAGAAAAAGGGAGAAGAAATCAAGACAAGAATAGAGGAGAAAAAGAGAAAACTAGAGGGTCAGTCCAGAGGATACAATCTATGCATAATAGGATTACCTGAAACAGAGAACAAAGCAAATGGAGCTGAAACAGTAATTAAGGAGCTAATTGAAGAAAACTTTCCAGAGTTGAAGAATAAACTCAATCTACAAATGGAAAAAGTGTACAGGGTACCTTTAAAATTTGATGAAAAGAAAGCAATGCCTAGACATATTCTGGTGACATTTTTAAATTTCAAGGATAAAGAAAAAATTCTGTAAGTATCCAGACAGACAAAGCAAGTTACCTATAAAGGGACAAAAGTCAGGCTGACCTCAGATTTTTCTCTTGCAACTCTAAATGCTAGTAGATGGAACAATATCTGCAGAGTTTTAAAGGAAAATAATTTTGAGCTAAGAATTATATACTCTGCCAAGTTATCATTTCTGTGTAAGGGCAATTGGAAGACATTCTCAAATATGCAGAGGTTAAGAAAGTATGTTAACCAAGAACCTTCCCTGAAAAGTTTGCTGAATGATTTATTGCAGTGAACAGAGAACATAAACTGAAGTAACTCAAGAGTAGGGAGACAATTGTATGAAAGAATTAATGTTGTTTTTCAGTTAGCCTGGAATTGAAAACTTGCCATGAGATACATACTATCCAGATCCTGGGAAACCAAAGACATCACGAAAGCTATGCTGATTCCACCCTGAAGCTCTTCAAAATCCAGCAGGACCCTAAGATAACATCAAGGATGGGAAGAGAAACCAGATAGAGCTTTGGCTAGACCTTGCATCTGGCTCCTTGCTGGGGCCCTTACAGCTCATGTCCCCCTCCCTCCTGCTTTTCACTTACCACATTTCATTCCCTCAACCCCCTCTTTAAAAACCCCTCAGTGAGACAGTTTTAGCTTGGCCATTCTCCTCCTGGTGTACTGGAGAGAGAGGTTAGCCTAACATCTCTTTTCAGGTCACTGGTGTTCCTGAGTAAAAGCTGACTTCCTATTCCACCAGCAATTTGAGGCGGCAACTGGACTTGGGTCCAGTAGCACATTTTGTCAAGCCTAAGCCAAGAGCTGAATGCCCTGGGGTAACAGATTTTGGCAAGTCAAGCCAAACCAGGGTTTTTGTATGGGGCAGGCAGCCAGACTTGGGTTTGGTAACAATATAAGTAAATTTGATATTGAGATTAGCAGTACAGACAAAAATAAAATATATACATTCTAATATTTTGGATTGGAGAGAAAGGGGTAAAAAGCCAAGATTATACAGCAAAAGAAAAACAGCAAGGAAACATTGCAATTAGCCTAAAATAAATTGACAGAGGTACAAATGAACTATCATACTCATAAACTTGTTAAATATTCTTACTACAAAGATTCAAATTGGGTCAAAGATCAGTCTCTACCCTGTAATACATTTGTATAAAACAAAGGACAAAAGAGCTTAAAGATACTAGTATATTTTAAAAACTTCATGGAAAAATAGAACTGAAAGATAATATAAATCTAATGGAAACTATAAGTCATAGAAATAAAGAGCAACATTTTTATTAGACAGAATCCAAGCACATAACAAGATATTTTATATTTACAAGACATACAATGACAGGATGTAACATTTACGAGATAACATGGCATTCATATGTAAAATAAATGTTTTACATCTTGATGTGGGTGGTAGTTTTACTGATGTTAAAGCAACATACACATATTCTGAAAACAATGTACATTTAAAATTAATGTATTTTGAACAACTACCATCACTCGTCCGCAGAGTGTCAGCAGGGAATCCATTTATTAGCACTAGATAACCTCAGGCAAACTCCTTAATCCTCTCAGCCTTATTCTCCTCTTTTACTTAAAAAAAAAAGGGAGGGGTAAAATTAGTACTATCTCATGGTGGCAGCATTTTGTTATGATTAAATTAAATTTTATAAAAACCTTTAAGGAGGCCTGAGATCTGTGCTGGAACAGGCAGGAGCTGTGTGCTATGGGATCCCAGCCCAGGTCAGTCCCTGCTGCCCAGAGAGGCCTGAGAGCCACCAGAACCACACACCTTGAGTCAGCCATGCCAGAACAGTCAGGTGCCTCAGGACCCCCAGCCCATGCTAGTTCCCACTGCCCAGAGTTGGCAGTCCCTTCAAGATCCAGGCCAGACATCAGGGTGAAATGATTGGACCATGATACCCCCTGCCACAGTGACTAAACACTAAAGGAAAGATACCAGAAATATGACAAATCAAGAAAGTACATCACCACCAATGGAAAATAATAACTCTCAAGCTCCAGGTCCTATAGAACAGGAAGTCCTTGAAATGACTGACAAGGAATTTAGAGCAACAATTCTAAGGAAACTAAATGAGATATAAGAAAAATCAGTTAGGCAACACAATGAAATGAGAAAAAATATACAGGATCTGAAAGGAGAAATGTACAAAGAAATCAATACCCTGAAAAAGAATGTAGCAGATCTTGTGGAGCTGAAGGATTCCTTCAACAAAATAAAAAACACAGCAGAGAGTCTAACCAGCAGGCTAGAATAAGCAGAAGAGAGAATTTCTGACCTTGAAGACAGGTTGTTAGAATTAACACCAGAAGAACAGAAAAAAGAAAAAAGAATTTAAAAAATTGAAGAAAATCTAAGAGAGATAACAGACAACCTTAAGCACTCAAATATCAGAATCATGGGTAATCCAGAAGGGGAGGAAAAAAGGAAATGGCATTGAAAACATATTCAATGACATAATAGCAGAAAACTTCCCAGGTATAGGGAAAGTCACAGATCTTCAGATTCAGAAGGCCCAATGATCCCCAAACATATTCAACCCAGAAAGGTCTTCTCCAAGACATGTTATAGTCAAACTGGCAAAACTGAGAGAGAATCTTAAAAGGCACAAGAGAGAAGCGGCAAGTCACTTATAAGGGAGCCCCAATCAGACTAACATCAGACTTTTCATCAGAAACCTTAAAAGCCAGAAAAGAATGAGATGATATACTCAAAATACTAAAGGACAAAAATTGCCAGTCAAGAATACTTTACCCAGCAAGGCAATCCTTCCAAAATGCAGGACAAATAGTATATTTCTCAGACAAACAAAAACTGTGGGAGTTCACTGCCACACAACCAGCCTTACAAGAAATTCTCAAGGAAGTACTGGGTTTGATACCTGAAAAACAACCATCACTGCCATGAATACTCAAGAAAGAACAAAAGCTACCAGTAGAACAAAAATGATAACAATAAAGAAAAATATAGTTTAGCTACAGGAAACCAACAAATACAGAAGACAAACAGTAAACCAGAAAGAAAAGAACAAAGATACTTAAGACATCTAAACAAAAATCAGTAAAATGCTAGGAATAAATCAACACCTTTCAATAATAACTCTAATTGTGAAGGGATTAAATTCCCCACTCAAAAGAGACAGACTGACTGATTGGATTAAAAAGGTGGACCCAACAATATGATGCCTTCAAGAGACTCACCTTGCCTGTAAAGACACACATATACTAAGAGTGAAAGGATTAGAAAAAGATATACCATGCAAATAGAAATGAAAAACAAGCTGGAGAAGCTATTCCTATATCAGATAAAATAGACTTTAAACCAAAACCATAAAAAGAGGTAAAGAAGGCCACTATGTAATGATAAGAGTATCTATCCCTCAAGAAGACATAACAATCATAAATATATACACACTCAATGTTGGAGCAGCCAGATTTATAAAGCAAACACTATTAGATCTAAAGAATGAGATAGACAGTAGCACCATAATAGCAGGGGATCTGAACGCCCCACTCTCAACACTGGACAGATCATCTAGGCAAAAAATTAATAGAGAAACACAGGATCTAAACAACACTTTAGACCAATTGAACTTGGCAGATATCTACAGAACATTCCATCCAACAACCTCAGAATATTCATTCTTCTCATCAGCACATGGAACATTCTCCAGGATAGACCACATATTAGGTCACAAAGCAAGTCTCAACAAATTCAAAAAAATTGGAATTCTCCCATATATTTTTTCTTATCACAGTGGATTAAAATTAGAAATCAATAACCAAAAAAAACTCTGGAAACTGTAAAAACACATGGAAATTAAACAACATTCTACTTAATGACATATGGGTCCAAGAAGAAATTAAACAGGAAATCAAAAAATTTCTTGAAACTAATGAAAATAATGACACATCATTCCAAAACCTGTGGGATACTGCAAAAGCAGTACTAAGGGGGAAATTTATCACATTAAATGCTTACTTCAGAAGAATGGAAAGATAGCAACTAAGCAACCTAACACTTCACCTTAAAGATCTAGAAAAACAAGAACAATCCAAACTTAAAGTTAGTAGATGGAAAGAAATAATTAAGATCAGAGCAGAACTAAATGAAATAGAAACCCCCAAAATGATATAAAAGATCGATGAAACAATAAGTTGGTTTTTGAAAAGATAAATAAAATTGACAAACCTTTAGCAAGGCTAACTAAGAAAAGAAGAGAGAAGACCCAAATTACAAAAATTAGAAATGAATAAGGTGATATTACAACTGATACCTCAGAAATGCAAGTAGTCTCATTAGAGACTACTATAAACAACTATATGCCAACAAATTTGAAAATCTGGAGGACATGGATAAATTTCTGGACACATGCAAACTACCAAAACTGAGGCAAGAAGACAGAGAAAATCTGAACAGACCAATAACAATAAAAGAGATTGAGGCTGTTATCAGAAGGCTCCCAACAAAAAGAGCCCTGGACCAGATAGGTTCACTGCAGAGTTCTACGAAACCTTCAAAGAGGAACTGATACCAATTCTGTACAAACCATTCCAAAAGACTGAAACAGAGGCCATTCTCCCAAACTCATTCTATGAGGCAAACATCACCCTGATATGAAAACCAGACAAAGATACATCAAAAAATAGAAAACTACAGGACAATATCCTTGATGAATATAGATGCAAAAATCCTCAATAAAATACTAGCTAACAGAAGACAGCAACACAGACACAGAATTATGCACCATGATGAAGTGGGATTCATCCTAGGGATGCAAGGTTGGTTCAACACACATAAATCAATAAATGTGATACACCACATCAATAGAAGCAATGACAAAAACCATATGATCATCTCTATAGATGCTGAAAAAGCATTTGGCAAAATTCAATATTTGTTCATGATAAAGACTCTCTACACGTTAGGTATAGATGGAAAGTATCTCAACACAATTAAAGCCATATATGAGAAGCCCGCTGCCAATATCATCCTGAATGGGATTAAGAACAGGAACTAGCTGACTCTCACCACTCCTATTCAACATAGTACTAGCCAGAGCAATCGAAGAACAGAAGGAAATAAAGGGCATTCATATTGGAAAGGATGAAGTCAAACTGTCCCTGTTTACAGATGGTATGATCCTGTATATTGAACAGCCTAAAGTCTCTACAAAAAACCTCTTAGAGTTGATAAATGATTTCAGCAAAGTTGCTGGATACAAAATCAACACACAAAAATCAGTTGCATTTCTATGCTCCAACAGTGAACATGCAGAAAAAGAAATCATGAAAGCTAGCCTGTTTATAATAGCCACCCAAAACAAAACAAACAAACAAAAAACCCCAAAAAACAAAAAAACCTTAGGAATAAAGTTAACCAAGGATATGAAAAATCTCTATGAAGAGAACTACAAAGCACTGTTGAGAGAAATTAAAGAGGACATAAGAAGATAGAAAGATATCCCATGCTCTTGGATTGGAAGAATTACCATTGTGAAAATGTCCATACTACCCAAAGTGACCTACAGATTCAATGCAATCCCCATTCAAAATTCCAATGACATTTTTCTCAGAAATGGAAAAAACTATCCAGACATTTATATGGAATAAGAAAAGACCATGCATAGCCAAAGCAATCATGAGCAAAAAATAAAGCTGGAGGCATAACACTATCTGACTTTAAATTATATTACAAAGCTATAATAATCAAAACAGCATGGTAGTGGCATAAAAACAGACACAAGGATCAATGGAATAGAATAGAGAACCCAGACATCAACCCATACACCTACAGCCATCTGATCTTTGACAAAGGCACCAAGTCTACATACTGGGGAAGAGACTGCCTCTTCAGCAAATGGTGCTGGGAAAACTGGATATTCATATGTAGGAGAATGAAACTAGACCTATACCTCTCACCATATACCAAAATGAACTCAAAATGGATTAAAGAATTAAATATACATCCTGAAATAATAAAACTCCTTAAAAAAAACCTAGGGCAAACACTCCAGGAAGTAGGAGTGGGTACAGACTTCATGAATATGACCCCAAAAGCACAGGCAACGAAAGGAACAATAAACAAATGGGATTATATCAAACTAAAAAGCTTCTGCATAGCAAAAGAAACAGTCAACAGAATGAAAAGACAACTAACAGAGTGGGAGAAAATATTGCAAAATACACATCTGACAAAGGATTAATATCCAGAATATACAAGGAACTCAAACAAGTTTACAGCAAAAAAGCAAATAACCCAATGAAAAAATGGGCAAAGGAGCTAAGTAGGCATTTCTCAAAGGAAAATATATGAACGGCCAACAGACACATGAAAAAATTCTCAACATCGCTCAGCATTCGGGAAATGCAATTCAAGACCACTTTGAGATACCATTGTACTCCAGTTAGGATGGCTAATATCCAAAATACTGAGAATGATAAGTGCTGGAGAGGTTGTGGAGAAAAAGGAACTCTCATGCACTGTTGGTGGGACTGCAAAATGGTGCAGCCTTTGGAAAATGGTTTGGATGTTCCTCAGACAATTACAGATAGATCTACCATATGACCCAGCTATTCCACTGCTGGGAATATACCCAGAGGAATGGAAATCATCACGCCAAAGGGATACCTGTACTCCTATGTTTACTGCAGCACTATCTACAATAGCCCAGAGTTGGAACCAGCCCAAATGTCCATTATCAGATGAGTGGATAAGGAAACTGCCATATATCTACAAAATGGAATTCTACTCTGCTATAAAAAATAATGAAACACTACCATTCACAATAACAGGGATGGACTTAGAGAAAATTGTATTAAGTGAAACAAGTCAGGCACAGAAATAGAAATACCACATGTTCTCACTTATTTCTGGGAGCTAAAAATAAATATATAAATAAACACACAAACAAATAAAGCAGGGGGAGAAGACACAACAATCACAATTCCTTGAACTTGTTAAGAGAAGTGAACAGATATGATGTAGTGGGGTGGTGGGGGGAGAGGGAGAGGGGAAGAGGAATGGGTAATGGGTCATGAAAATCAACTACAATATATATTGAGAAGTTAAAATTTTTAAAAAATGATGTATTTTATGTACTTAAAATTCATTAAATCCTTTAATACAAGAGAATATATATGGAAAAATAAAAAAGAATGTGATGTGAATGCTATTCATTGAGTATATAGTAACCCCAAGTGTACATGGATAAAATCTACTTTTACTTGGTCACCACTAGCCTTCACATTTAACATATACATAGTCTTGAAATATCCATGGCACAGACTGTGATAAGACTGCAACTTCTTACGTGTGCTGTGCCTTAAATCATATATGGGATAATTGTACTTTCATTGGCTATTACCTCCACATTGATAATATGACAAATCCATAAGGTTACATGGAATAATCTAGAATGTTAATTGTACCCCTTCACTTGTACAGTGTACCCAAACATGAAATAATTTGACTTTCGTGTGGCCATCATTTAACTCTACATTGAGCATAAGCATCCGTAAAGATCCGTGGTGTAGATTATAATATGACAGGCACCCCTTGAGTTGTGCAGTATACTCACTTGTGTATGAAATAATTCTACTTTTGTGTGAGCTTCACCTACCTATACATTTAGCTAATGGAAAGTCCAGAAAGTTTTCTATGAAACAACTAGTATGTGAGGGGCACTCTTTCAGCTGTCCAGTGCATCCAAATTTACATGAGAAAAACCTTCTTTCATGTGGCAATGACTTACCTCCAAAATGAGCATGTGGGTCCTACCACCTTAGGCCATGAGCGGAAGCAGCCTGAGGCCTGCGCCAGACGCAGCTGCCCCAGAATCATCGTGCACACGCACAAGCGCACTTCATGGCCTTGGGCTGTCAGGAGTTTGGAGGGAAGAACTACGATGCCTCCATGTCCCACGTGGACAAATTTGTAAAGTAAGTCTTGGGGAGGCTGGTGCCAGATGCTCTTCTGCTTCTTGCAGAGTGGGGGTGCTGGCGAGGGTCTTCTGATGATAGTGTGGTCCCCAACTTCACCATTTGGGACTCACCTGTGGGTCACCTTGAATGAGTCAGTTTTCAGTCTCTGGGCAGTGACAACTGCAGAGCGACAGCCGCTGCCTGCAGAAGTGGCACGCATCTGCACTCTCAAGCTGGGGACCGGGCAGAGAGGTTCCTGTTAGTGTGTGCCTGAGGCCCCACGTAGCGTGGTCTGATGTTGGCTGGCCTGCTGTGGTGGACGGTGGAAAAGTGGTGTCCGTGCAGCAGCTGGCAGTGTCTGTTGCAGTGGGAGGCGACATCTCCATCATTTAGGAGAGAAGAGCCACATGTGCAGTTGCATCTGCCACGTGCATGCCCTATGGCTCCTTAGGGCTCCAAGAAGTCCGGGCTGTCTGGTAAATAGAGGCTATGGTGCCTGCACACAGGGAGGAGCGGGCTCTCAGTTCTCGTGCTCCTGGTTCACGAGTGGGGATCCTGTCCTGCTGGGGGCGGCAGCTG
This sequence comes from Cynocephalus volans, assembly GCF_027409185.1. Lineage (NCBI taxonomy): Eukaryota > Metazoa > Chordata > Mammalia > Dermoptera > Cynocephalidae > Cynocephalus > Cynocephalus volans. The sequence goes on along the minus strand of NC_084478.1, from coordinate 41,404,384 downwards.
CCGAGGTGTCCCTCTTCCTCCTGCTTTGCCTTTGCAGGGGCCTGGAAGCCCTGTCTGTGCTCAGGCACTGTTTCCCACTATTCTGCCTCCTGTGAGTCTTACTTCTAGCAGCTTTCTGCTCGTAACCAAACTCACTCACCAGAAGCTGGTGAGGAAGAGCAAGCACAGTTCTGCAAGGGGCGCACAAAATTCTAACTGTAGTTTTCAGCGGCAAAATGGACTGAGATTCTGGAAGGCTGAAGAAACTGCAGGGGGATTGCCAGGGGTTTTGTTTGCTTTCCCTGGGGCACGGCTTTGAAGGAAACCACTTAGAAGGTCATAGCTTTGACCTTTCTCATTTCTCAGAAATGCTTGAGAAGACATGTTGATGCTGATGTGCTTGGAGCTGCCCCTGACTGGGCAACTCCTCTGGAGGGCACAGACCAAGGTGGGCATGGCTCCCTGCCATGCACTGGGGCACTGTCTCTGGCATCCGCCTAGTCCTGTGGCTGCTGCCTCTCTCCTGCCCCTTAGCTCCTGTCTGCAGCTGGCAAGGCCCTGGTACCCAGCCCCTTCTGTTGCTGATGAAATAAGATCCGTGAAGCTCATTGTGTCTGCAGAGGACACTGGGACCAACCCCATCATACCTGGGAGTTTCTCCCAAAACAGTGCAGGATGATAGAATGACATAAAATACTCATGCAAAGGACTGGTAGGTGATACTTCTCGAGGATGGCCGTCCCTGTGCTCTCAGCCCTGCCCGCCTGTGAAAGCCATGTTCAGCCAGGCAGTTCTCCAGGTTTTGGGCAGGCAGCCTCCCTGACAGTGGGGTCTGCAGTGGGGCTGGTAGCTGAGAGGTGGTCTCAACCTCCCTGCCAAACCTGCTTTCCTCTTGTCAGTGACTCCAGCTACAGGTTCTCAGATTCTCAGGTTCTACAGGTGTCTCTGGAGACACCACCCAGGTTGTGGGGTCTCCTGGTGCAGCAGCCAGGGGAAGCTCTTGGCCCCACAGAGGCGTTTGGTTCCCTATGGATTTCTCTCCTGCCTAGACTGACCCTCCTCCAATCCCTCCCTGCAGCCTCTTTCTGAGAGCTGGCCTGGTCATAGCGAGCATGCAGCCCTGGGGGCAGGGGCAGTGTGGGCTGCTACACCCTGGACTTGAGCCCCTGGTTGGAGTGCTATAGGGACGTTGGCAGCTGGTCTTGTCCAGGGTCTGAGCTGCATGGGCCACATCTAGATTTTGATTAGTCTGGGTCTTATGTAGCTGTGGAGCTGGGGGATGCTGCATCAGCTGCAGACATGAGGCCACCTGTCTCCACATGGAAGCCCAACATCGACTGTCTCAGGCTCCAATGTGTCCTGAAGCACCCTCTGCACGTAGAGCAGGAGGAGGCTCATACTGGGGCCTTGGACATCTTGCACGTTGCCTCTGGTGTGGTGGGGTTGGCAGCCTGGCCCCAGGTGGGGAGTGCCCCAGAGCAGGGTCAGTCGGCTCGGGTGGCACCCAGACAGGGGAGGACAATGCCGATGGAGCTCTCCACCTGTGCTGTCGGAAGTACTCACCTAGAGCAGCAGGGAACTGTAGCTGCCTTCTTGGATAAAGGTTCAGAAGTTGCCTCTTGCTGAACTCTGAGATTTCTGGCACCCACGTTAAAATAAGACAACATAGGATCCAGAAAGTAATAGGTACCCTTTACATTGTGAGGTTTTGCAGCTGTGGGTATATGTTTTGTGAAGTACATTTTCAGAATAAATTATATCACTATTTTGGGTAAAGGAAACATGGGAAGAAGAACCTTTAGCAGAGGGTGCATCAGTTAGAACTGTTGACCCTCAAGTCCACAGAAATCCCAGTGATGATGATGATGATGATGACAAAAGCCTCGGGGTTATGAGGAATAAATATAGTAAAAGATATTTTTATTATTTTCTTGTTATTTTGTAATAATAATTACAGAATTGGTTAATGAATGGAGTATGATTTAACAGAGCGTTGTTAAAGACCATTGTGGTCGGGTGGTATTTTTCCAAGGGGGCCATAACGATAGAGACCATCCTCTGTGTCCCCTAAAATGTGGCCTTGTCCCCCACCCATGGGGGGGTTCCTATCCTCTCCCCTGGATTCTGGGCATCCCATGACTGCTTCTACCAGTGGAGTGTGACAGAACTGATGCCTCCTGTGGGTGTTTGGATCGTGGATGGAGTCGCTGAGCCCTGCCAGCCACGTGCCCACTGTGGGAGTAGATGAGCCTCTGGATGACTCCAGCTGCCGCCGCCCAGCCTCTGAGTCCTCGCTGTCTCCCAGTTGCTAGGCGCGGTGGAGCAGCACAAGTCATTTTTGCTGAATTCCCAGCACATGAGATCCTTGAACATAACAAAGGGTAGTTTTCAGCTGCTACAAAAAAACTTATTTGCCCCAAATAATCTATGATTTCAAGGCAATTGTAATCAAAATCTTAATGGCTTTTTTCTTAACATTCAACAAACTGAAACTGAAATTACCATAGAAAAGTAAAGGGTCGAGAATAGCTAAGATCATTCTGAAGAAAAACAAGGTGGGTGTTCTTACTCAACGAGAACATAGGCTTGTTATGATGCAGTGAAAACAGTCTGGTGTTAGTGCAGGGACAGACACAGAGACACCAGCATAGAACACAGGGCCCAGCCCGGAACTCTCACCTGCTGCATCTGGATGTGCGACAGTAGTGACGTGGGTCAGGACTGGACTGGGATCATCAGTCTCCTGTGCTAAGGAAATTAAATTGGGTCCCTACTTCACATCACACAGAGCCACTTCTCACCCACCCTACCTAAGAATGAATTTTAGCAGTATTAACTATATAAATGTAAAAGGAAAAATTAAAAATTTGAGACTAAAATATAGAATATAAATATAAAATTTGAGACTAAATATAGCTATGGGATAGGCAGAGATTTCTTCAAAAGAGGTGCCAAAACTACAGCCTACAGAGGATAAGATTGATAAATTTGACCACATTAAAAGTAAAAATTTTGTTTATGGAAAGGTGCTCTGAACAAAGTAAAAGTCGAGTCACTAGGAAAAGATATCTGCAGCACACTTTACTGACAAAAATTAGTATTCAAATGTCTAAAGAACTCCCGTAAATCAATAAGAAAAAGAAAGTGACACCAGTTGGCCAAGGTGGGCATTCCACATAGACGAGAAAGTGCAGACGGGCGCTGAGTGTAGGATGCCGCCCTCACCGCACACCACCCCGTGTGTGTGGGTGGGACTACTCTGCTTCACGTTTAGCTCAGAGCTTTACGACCCAACGTCTCTATCCCTGCCATCCTGTGCTATTGTTACATGTGTACTTTACTGCTATTGTGTTACACCTAACGTGCATTGTTATTATTTTTGCCTTAAACAGTCAGTTATCTTTTAAAAAGATTAAAAAGTGATTAAGAAAATGAGCACGATTCCAAAATGAGCCATAACATTAACTAGAATATGTTTACCCTCTGCATGCCTGAGATCTGAAAACCACCCAAATGTACATGGAATAAGTCTATTGTGGCCATTAAATATATTGAACATATAATGAGTCTAATAATCCCCCATGGCACAGATATTGATGAGATTGGTACACCTTTAGAGTGCAGTCCACTGAAACCTACATGTTCGAAATCTGCTTTTATGTGGTCAAAGCATGCTTCCGTATTGTGCATATGAGAATTCCAGAAATATTTCTGTCAACTCATACTTCATAGAGAGTAGAATTGTGGTTACTAGAAGCTGGGAAGGGGAGGAGTATAAAGAGAGGTTGGTTAACGCACACGAAATCATAGCTAGATAGGAAAAATAAGTTCTAATGGTGTACGGTAGTGCTGGGCATCTGTAATTAACAATAACTTATTGAATGTTCTCAAATGTCTAGAAGAGAGGAGTTTAAATGCTCTCATCACAAATAAACAATACATTTTTGAAAAGATGAATATGCTAACTACCCTGATCTGACAGTCACACATTCTATACATGCATTGAAATATGGCTCTGTACCCAATATATATGTACAATCAATATATTTCAATTAAAAAATAAATTTTAAAAAAATTTCATACGGCTGAACACACACACAAACACATACAAATGGGAACAAGTAAAACTGGTGAAATGTGAAACAAACAAACAAAATACCCAACATACTTCCATATTTGGCATGTTAGAATTCCAGAAAGATCTATTGTGTAGATAATAGTGCAAAAGACATCCAACAAATTGTGAAGTGCACTCAAAAGTACATGGAATACATTTACTTTCATGTAACCATTATTTACCTCCATATTTAGCATGGAGCCATCTAGAAACATGGTAGATTGTGATATGAGTGGGACTGCTAGTGTTAGGCAGCACACTCAACTGCATTTGGAAGAATTCTTTAGTAGTGTGTTCTTCACTACAAACTTATTTAGCATATAAGAGGTCCAGAAATAGCTATGGAACAAACTGGAAAAAAAGGATTTAAAGGATGGAAAAAAGGATTTAATGGCACCCATTCAGTTGTAAAGTGCACCCAAATATAGATGACATACATCTACTTTTATGTGGCCATATCTTACATCCACATTGGACATACAAAGAGACAAGAAAGATCCATGCTGTAAATTATGATGTTACTGACATCCCGAGTGTGCAGGATACATTATTTTCCTCCTAATTAAGAATGTGAAAACTTCTGGCTGGCCAGTTAGCTCAGCTGGTTACAGTTGGTGTCATAACACAAAGATCAAGGGTTCAGATCCTCCACAAAAAAAAAAAAATGAAAGAAAAGAAAAAAAGGGGGCTGGTTGGATAGTTCAGTTGGTTAGAGTGCAGCCTTATAACACCAAGGTCATAGGTTTGGATCCCCACACTGGCCAGCTGCAGGAAAAAAGAAAAAAAAAAAAAAAGAATATGAAGGCTGGCTGGTTAGCTCAGTTGGTTAGAGCATGGTGCTGATAACACCAAGGTCCAGGGTTCAATCTCTGTACTGGCCAGCCATCAAAAACAAACACAAAAAACCCCAAAGCCCATCTTATTTACCATCCAAGGATAGTTCTGTTAACAATGTGGTATACATCCTCCTCAAATTAAAAAAAAAAAATAGAATATGAAGATTTCAATGAGATACATGACATAGACGGTGATTTGAATGATATTACTTGAGTGTACGGTTCACTATACATGAAATAAGTCTACTACCATGTTGAAGATATGAGAACTGAGGAATGATCTATAACATGGATTGTAGTGCGAATGGCATGCCTTGAATGTGTAGTGCACACAGCCGTTCAAAGAATACATCTACTTTCACTTGGCCATCACTTACATTTACTTTAAGCATTAGGATAGTCTGGAAAGATTCATAATATAGATTAGGATACAATTTGCACCACTGCAGTTGTGCAGTGCATCCAGGTGCACACTAGTGTTCTGCAGTGCATGCAACTGTATATGGTATAAATTGACTTTCAGGAGGCAGTCACTCACCTCCATATTGGCATATGTGGAGTCCAGAAAATTCCATTGGTTGTAGACTGTGATGGTAATGGCTCTCTTTGAGTTGTGCAGACCGCCCAAGCATACATGAAACAAACTTACATTCATGGGCCATCATTTCTTTCTTTCTTTCTTCCTTTTTTTTGACTGCTGGCTGGTACAGGGATATGAACCCTTGAACTTGGTATTATAACACTGCACTCTTACCAACTGAGCTAACTGGCCAGCCCCATCATTTATTTCTACATTAAGCATTTGAGGAATCCAGAAAATTCATGATTTAGAATGTTATAAGAGGCACTCATTTAGTTGTATAGTGCACCTCACTGAACATGGAATAAATCTACTTCCAAGTGGCCGTCAGTTATCACCACCCTGAGGATAAGAAGTTCAGAGAGATCCATGATGTAGACTGTGGTGTAAATCACCCCCATTGACCTGTGCAGGGCACCTAGCAATACATGGAGTACATCTACTTTCCTGTTCCCACCACTTACCTCTATATTGATCATGGAGGAATCCAGAATGAACCATGGCATAGACCGTGATGTGACTGGCACTCCTAGAGTTGTGTAGTTTACTCATCTCTATATGGATTTTTTTTTTTCTGCCTTCACGTGGTCACCACTTACCACCATATTGAATATACAAAGTGTCTGGAAAGATCTATGACTACTGTTAGGATATTAGCAGTGCACATAATTTTTCACAGCACAAGCCTTCTTTATTGAGAAAATCACTTACCTCCTCATTGGGCATATGAGGAGTGCAGAAATTAGGATGTGACTGACATCCCTTAAGTTTTGCAATGCACCCTGATTTACAAAAATCTACTTGAATGTGGCACTTACATCCATATTAAGCATATAGGTTCAGAACTCATCATATGAGTGGCACCCCTTGAGTTGTGCAGTGCACCCAACCATATATTTGATAAGTCTAATGTCATATGGCCACCATCAATTTCCATATTGACTACACAAAGAATCTAGAAAGATCTATGACATAGACTAAAATGTGACTCTCACTCCTTTAATAGTGCAATATATACAGCTGTAAGTGAAGTAGTTCTACACTCACATGACCATCACTTGTCACCACATTAGTATATGAAGAGTTCAGAAAGAACTATGGAATTTACCAGATAGTGAATGGCACTTTTTCAGTTGTACAGTGCACTCAAATGTACATAGATAAATTCATATTCATGTGGCCATCATTAACCTCCACATTGAGCATATGAGAGGATTAGAAAGATCTATGGCATGATTAGAATATGATTGGCACCACTTGTGTTTCACAGTGTACCCATGTATATGGCACAATCTAATTTCATGTGGCTAACACATTGAACATTTGAGAAATAGAGATTTATGACATAGACTGTGATATGAATAGAATCCTTAAGTTATGGAGGATAACTTGTTCCACCTGCACATGGACTAAATCTATTTTTATGAGTTTATCTCTAACTCTATATTGAGCATATGAGGAGACCAGAAAGATCCACAGAATAGAGTAGAATACAAATGGTGTAATGCACATCCCTTCAATTGTGTAGTGTACCCAACTGTACATAGAATAAATCTACTGTTATGTGCTCATCTCTAACCTCCATATTGAGCATATTAGGAATTAGAAAGATCCATGGCATAGACTATGATGTGACTGATGCCCCTTGATTTGTGTAGTCCTCTCAGCCACACATGGACCAAGTCTGCTTTCATGTGACCCTCACTAATTCATATTCATGTATGAGTAATCCTGAATAATTTATATTGTACACTACGATATAAATGGCAGACCTTCAATTGTATAGTATAGCAATTTCTACATGGTAGATCAATTTTCAATATCTATCCATTCTTTTTTCTTCCCTTAATTTTAAAGTGCAAATTCCTTAAATTTTATCTGAGGAAATGACCACCAAAATAAAGACAACATTTCTCAGCCCCCTTTGTAACTAATTATGACTATGTAACTAAATTCTAGACCATGTGTGTAAGACATGTGAAACTTCCAGGAAGTGTCTTTAAATGAGGTAGATGCTCTTCTCCTCCCTTTGTCCTCTTCTGGCAAACTTGAATGACACTGTGATAGCTGAAGCTAAACAGTCATCTTGGGACATGAGGCAGAAGCCACGTGTTGAGGATAGTGGAGCAACAAACTGGAATGGGACTGGGTCCTTAATGATTGTAGAGTTACTATACGAGTCCTGGACTGTTGCCTTTGACTGCTTACTTGAGAGCTATTTTGCTAACTTGTTTAAGCCGTTGTTAATGTAGGATGTGAGTTTCACATAGCCATTCCAAATCCCAACTGTTATGGTTGATATCCTGTGTCTACTTGGCGAGGCTATGATGCCCAATTGTTTGGTCAAATACCAGTCTAGATGTTGCTGTGAAGGTATTTTTTAGATGTGAATAAGATTTAAATCAGTAGATTTTGAGTAAAGCAGATTACACTCCATAATGTGGGTGGGCCTCATCCAATCAGTTGAAGGCCTTAAGACAATAAACCAGAGGTCCACTGAAGAGGAAGGAGTTCTGCTTCCGGACTGTCTTTGGACTCAACACATCAACTTCTTGCTGGAGTTTCCAGTCTCCCAGTCTACCAGCCTGCACTGTGAGTTTAGGTCTTTCCAGCCCCTGCAATCAAATGAGGCAGCTTCTTAAAATAAATCTCTCTCTGTCTGTTCTTCTGTCTCTCTTTACGTATACAACGTTCTGATCTCCACCTTCCAGGTTAAAGTACTAGAGCAGGAAGTACTGTATATGTGTATGTAGGTGTACACAAACACATTCTGTTTCTCTGGAGAACCCTAACTGATTAGTTGGTGAACTAATTCAGTTTCCACTTTATTTTAGTTCAGTATATTCTATTCTATTTCAAATACCACTTGCTGAAAGCCTATAAATAAATGTTCCAGAAACTAGCTATGAGCCAACAGTGTGACTTTTGGGCAAGTGACTTTATACTTCTAAAATTAGGTACAGATAGGTAATAATTAGGTAATAATACTCTATATTTATCACAGAACTGTTTTGAGAACAAATCAGTTGTGTTTGTTTGAAAAACAAAGGGATGTATGAAAGTACTTTTAAAAAAATTGTAAAGTACTCCATAAATGAGATATCACTATTTTTGATATTCAGAATGAGTTATTTATCAACTGTCAGGTTAAGCAATTTACTAAACAGCTAAAACAGACTTTGCCACTTGTAAAGAAAGACTCCCTTTTCAAGTCAAGTACTTCAAACAGAAGTCGAAATGTATGCTTGTAAAATTCCATTCACGACTGGGATATTTTGTCTGGTTATTGGGTCAAGTAGAATGGAGAATTGCTATACTAGGTTTGCATGTCCAGAAGCCCACCATTAGGGTTTTAATGGGGTTTTAGGGGCTTGTGGAAGTTACATACAAAGAGGCATACCTTCTCCACCTCTACTTGTGTAGCTGAGCCTTAGCATCAGGAGTTCACTGGCTAGTAGAGTATTTCTTGTCTTTGACCCAAATGGTAGCCTAAGTTTCAAGACTGTTCATATCACTTCTCTTCTTTGGTATAAAGAAAATTCTTAAAAAAACCAAACCAAAACAAAATAAACCCCTTCTTTTATATGATATGTTCCATGTACATAATTATCACTATTTGGAGTTTTGCCTCATTGTCTTTGTGGCTGGCCCAAACTTCTTTTGTTATAGGGCTTCAATTACTTCTGTCTATCTGGACTTCAATCCCCTTAATACCCACCATCTCCAACTATTCTTCTATTAGCCCCATTGGTTTCTGCCATATAAATGTCTTCATTATTCCTCACAAATAAGTCTTTCTCACTATGCCACTACGGCATCCCTAATACTGATTATGCACTGACTTGTCACACTAAATTTCTTATTCTCTGGGGTATCTCGCTCTTTGGCATCCCTCCTGGGTCTACTTGTGTGTTTTTCTTGCTTATACATGTTTTTAACTACTGTAATACAACCTAAGCAGGAATCTCTTTTGCAGGGGAAAGCTAGGTTTCGGCTTGCTTAATTTTAGGTGTATAACTGTCACTCTTGTTCCAACGGGCCATTCTTGCCACGGTGAATAGGTTAAAGGCCATCTCCTGAAAAGAGGTGGCAGAACAAACTTGCAACATTTGTTCTAATTGATTTTTGGGGGAAACAGGTAATACAGATACATTGTACAAAGGGTAAAAAGCTCCCTAGACTCCAAATTCCTCTCTCTGGAGGTAAACTAAATTGCCAGTTTCATGTGAATCCTTTCAGAGATGCTCTAGCATTTAAAAGACACATACACACCATTGCTCCTGTACTCTGCATTTCTTCCTTCCTTCTGATTTTCTAATGGTGTCTCAGTTTTTTTCCACCTGAGGGATATGGTATTTTTAGTCTCATGTGGAAGGTGGCCACTAGAAGTTCTTTCTACTCACCTTGGCTGGCCGGGTTTTTCATGCTCTCTGTATTAGTCAGGGTTTAACATGGGTTGAATGTTTGTTCCCTCCAAAGCTATTGTGGAAGATTGATCTCCAATGTGGCAGTGGAAGTTGGGGCCTTTAAGTGGTGATTGGATTGCAAGAGCCCTGCCTTCATGCATCAGTTTATTCATGGTTAATGTATTAATGGGTTAGCATCAGTGTGAAGTGGTGGCTTTATAAGGAGAGCACATGAAAATGCTCTTCCCCTTCCTTGCCATGTGATAGATTCATCACCACAGGACTCTGTAGAGTTCCCACCAAGAAGAAGGCCCTTACCAGATGTGCTTCTTGGACTTGGACTTCCCAGTCTCCAAAACTGTAAGAAATAAACTTTGTATTCTTATACATTACCCAGTTTCAGGTGTTCTGTTTTAAGCAACAGAAAATGGACTGATACAGAGTTCTATCAGAGAAGAATATATTGTATATTTCATATATATGAGTGTCTTTCAAAAAGTTTGTGGAAAACCTTTTTAATTTGTAGAACTGGAAGATAATAGGAATCTTTCCATGAACTTTTTGAAGACTCCTCATGTGTGTATATATAACTCGTATTTTATATATTTAATTTATATATGATATATTATACCATATTTATACGTTTCTTACAGGGATTTGACGTATCCAATTGGGCGAACTAATTAAAAAGTCTATATATGGCTGTTGTTTCTAAGGCTGTTGGTTCTGGAGCCTGAAAGCTCAAGGCAGGCAGACAGGAAGGAAAAATAAACCTGAAGTGGGAGAAGCAAGAACAAGTTGGAACCTGTGAGGCTGAGCTGGAACCCAGGAAGATGGATTGGAAATCTTGTCAGTCCCTCACAGTCTTTAAGCCTCCAACCTTGATAATGGACAAAAGATACCCCCTTGGCCTGGGAGTCAGAGAAGCTGGAGGAGAATCTGACAGAAGCTGAAAGAGTTATGGGCCCTGCTGCCACCACATGCAAAGCAGGTGGGCCTACAATAAGTAACGCGTGCATGAGCTTCTACGCTATCTCATGTCCCCACTCCAAGCATCTGAATTAAAGAGAAAACGGCTGCTGTTCTACTTCCGTCTTTTGAATGAATTGCAGAATGTCTCATGATCCCAGCTAACCAGGAATTATGCAGGGAAGGGAGTTCTGGCAAATGCAGTTTTAAGTTAGCTAGGTTGACACAATACAGATCCACCATATCCTCCAAAAGCAGCTTTTCTCATTCAGGTTTATGCTCCCCTCATTTGGGGACCTTGACCAAGCTGTCGCTCATACTTAAGCAGCCTTTCCCACCGATTCTCATCTTGGGGCTTTATCAATTAGTTTTCACCATGTAACAAGCCATTTCAACACTTAGTGGTTTAAAACAACAAACACTATTGTATGGTTAAGGCTATAGCTACACAACTATGCCAGTTGTCGGGTTATAGCAATAGCTATGCTAAGGCCAAAACATTTCATTATTTTAGTTATACTAAGTTTCCATTTGTATTGTCAGGGCTAGGGCTCAAATGCTTCAAACCCATTGTACAGACTGGGTCCCCAAACCCCTCACATGCAGGTCCACACTAGGTAATTGGGAAAGGTCCCGGGAGCCATTGGCAGACAACACGAGCTCAGTCCTCAGCAGCAGCAATAGCAGCTTACAGCCGCCTCCAGAAGCAGCAGTGATGGCCTCCTGGAGGGTTCTAGGGGCCCTGGCAGCAACAGCCTCCAGCAGCAGTAGCGGCCTCCTCGTGGCCCCCCCGGGGACATCCCAGGGACAGGGGGCCCTGTGGATCAGAACCACTCGTCCTTTATACTTAAGTCCATATCCCAGGACACCTGGGCGCACACACGCAATTACATTAGACAATAACCAAGGAACACCTGAGCACATGTGCATATTTACATCAAGTTCTCGGCAAGATTCTGAACATTTGAAGGGCCCTGACCATTTTCCTTCACTTTCCCTACAACTATTATTTATCATTTCTTATGATTCTGTGTGTCAGTTGGGCAAGTATTCTTCTCTGGTCTGCTGGAGGTTGAGTGGTCTAGGATGTCTTCGCTTACTGATAGTGGTTAGGCTGTTGGTCTCAGGTGGCCTCAGCTGGGATGGCTTGTCTCTGCTTCACTATGCATTATCTCATTAATTCAAGTTGTCCTGCCTCTGCCCTTTTCTGCATAGCAAAGGCCTCTCGTATTCCCCCACACTCCTAAATGTGCATCCAATTATTCTTTGAGTCTTGGTTGGTGTCTCACATAAGCTAATCGCTTGTCATCTCAAGTCCTTCTTCTTCAGCACTCGTGTGGATATCTATTTCTCACAAGCCACTACAGGTTAGTGTCTATACCCTACCACAGCTGGTGGTGTCCCCACTCCATGAGAATACTGCTATTTGTCTCAGGGGAAACTCTCAGGTTCTTAAGGCTGCAAATCCTCAAGGTTTCGGTGCGCAACCTCACTCCCTACAGTCCTTGATATATCAAAACTAGGTGCTTTTTACATGCAGGATTGGAGAGGATGTCCACCCTGCCTCACTCAGTGTTCTTTATCTCCTGGGCATTGGCCCAGGCCTGCTTGTGCCTCTGTGCCAACATTAAAACCAGCTCCTTAGCTTTTGCCTACAGGCCACATTCCCAATGGCAAGTCATGAATGCAGGGGTAGAGAACACGTACCTGAGACAGACATCAGGCTGTCCTCTTCTTTGCCTGAAGGTGTCCTTGTACAAAGAGAGCCCTCCTGAACTTACTCTCCAGTATATCATGTAAGCCTGAATCCCAGCTTAGGAGAAGGCTGAGGTCATGACCCTACAAGGCCTGCTAGGTGCTTCCCAGTGTGGTCTCCTACCCTGCTTTCCTGGCTCTTCTCCTGTTCCCTTTACCTCCTTCCTCATCCCCCATCTCTAGGTCTGTATGCTCTAACTCTAGTGAATTATTGGCTATTCCCTCAATATGCATCAACTTTCACATCTCCCTAACTTTACTGATGCTGGTCTCTTTTCCTAGAATCTTCTTCCCCCAATTTCTGTTTGAAGATTTCTTCTTCATTCTTTATGACTCAGCTCCAATGTTCATTCACCTGTCACACCTTCCTCAAGGTTCTTGGTCATAACTAATTCCTCTTGTAGCACTTTTAAAATAATTTCCCTACTAAGCCAGTGATATTCTGACTTGAGACTATTTGTTAGTCAACCTTTGGAGTCTCTAATTGGAAAGTCAGACACAATTGCTTGATGGTAGGAGTTATTTCCCAGGCGCTAGCACAAGGGGGTATGGTCAAAAAGTACTTATGATGTGAGTGATTAAGTGATGAACAGACAAAGAAGGAACAATGTGGGCAGCAAGATAGCATGCAGGAGGTAAATGGCAGTACCACAGCTGGGGGCATGTAAAAATGACAAGTGGTGCCCTACTTTTGGGAGTGACAAATTACTTCAAGAGACTAAGAGGTGGTCTGCTGGAATCCTTGACTTATTGTTCAAGGCACTTTGATGATGCATTTAAGGGGAGAAGGCAGAGTTCCTAGAATCAGAATTTGAACCAGTCTGGGCAGTGGGTCAGAAGTATTTATATAGTAGCTACTCTTGAGAAGGGATGTCCTAGATACTCCTGGACTGAGAGTATCCTGACGAGGGGTCTCTCAGGCCTCAGGTCTCTTGGGGGTTTCACATGTCTGGATCGACACAAGGCTGTGCCCTGTGAGTATGTATCTATAGTAAAAAATGAAGCACTCAGCATATTTGGTGGATATGCATAGTTTTAGCTTCAAACTGGGCTGCCATTAAGAAGATAAGTATGAAAATGTGTATGTTATATTTCTGTGAAATTCCACTTTCCCTTGCTTTTTTCTTTACCCTTGAATTTTTATAATTTTGTTTTTTATATATGGCAATTTTACAATCATTTTATTTTCCACTTTGTTTTTAATATGCAATTAAAATATATTTATTATAAAGATGGAAACCTCAAATAAGCAAAAAGGGAGGCAGAGGAACATTTTTTCCAGATACCGTCTTTCAAAGATAACTGCTGTTAAATTTTGGTGGCTACCTTTATGTAGAGAAACATTTTTCTTAATAATCTTGTTTATGGGCCGGCCCGTGGCTCACTCGGGAGAGTGCAGTGCTAATAACACCAAGGCCACGGGTTCGGATCCTATATAGGGATGACCGGTTTGTTCACTGGCTGAGCGTGGTGCTGACAACACCAAGCCAAGGGCTGAGATCCCCTTACCGGTCATCTTTAAAAAATAATAATAATAATAATAATCTTGTTTATAACATAATCGAGTGAAAAATAACTTTTCTCTCACACTGTAATTTTAATTTTTAAATATTTACTCTCTTCTGTGGAAAAGGTAATACATGCATATAACAGAAGTCTCAAAAGTCACCAAAGGGTATACAATTTCTTGCATACTCTTCTAGAGAAATAGTGTATGTGTTTAGAACTATATGTATGTATTTCCACAAAAGTGAACAGAACACTCTGAACATTATTCAACAGCTTTGTTTGTTTTTCCCTTACACTAGATCTTGGAGATCTATTACATTTCAGTTCACTGAATTTTCTAATACTTTGACTAGGTGGCAAGAACTATTTTTTTTTTAAATTTTTAAATTTATTATTAGCATATTCATTCTTACAAATCATGATATTTCTCAATTAAATTCAACCCACAGAATTTTAGAGCATGCAGCTTAAAACTACCCCCAGGTAGCTACCTTTTAATGTGGGATTTTGCTACAGGAATGGACTTTAAAACTGAAGGAAATAGAGAAAGAGTAGTTTCACAAGGTGCCATTCTTGTGTGGAGGGACTTTTGTCCCAGAGTACTTAAGTTTCACACAGTTTTGTGGGAGGTACTTTATAAATTTGTGTTGAGTGAATGAATTCTGCATAGGCAGCTGACTCCTTAGCTCAAGTGTTCAGAGGGACCTATGTCAGAGGAACAGCAAGAACCAGTTTTTCTTGATAAGATTATCTTGTACTTAGATAAAAGCTTTAAATACAGCAATACCACTTCCTTATGAATTGTAGGAAGGCAAATAAGTCCAAGGAGGGGTGCAGTATTACTTTGGAGTACAGACTAGAAAGTAGTTTACGGGAATCACAGTGGAGAAGTGAAACTTGCCTGAAGAAAACACATCCTGAAATTCTGACTTTTTCCTCTTCTGGTAAAACAGGAAGGCAGCACTATAAGCATTAAATAATAATTTCCTGTTTGCAGCATCACAATCATTTTTTTCCTGGTCAGGGAAATATAGAAGTCATTCAACTGTGAGGCCTTTGGAAGTAGGAATCAAGCCTTAGTTTTAATGTGCTAGATGCCTAATGGCTGGCTCTTAATAAATGTTCAATAAGTATTTTCTGAATTAAACACAATAGTGATCAAGTCTAGATCTCAGTATTAAAAAGGTACAAAAATATTAATAATTCTGTGTGGAACATTTCTTCAATGTAACTTTGTGTTCAACAAGGCTCACACTAAAAACTTGTAAAAATCTGTAAGAAAAACATAGTTCTGCCAGAAAAGATAAACATAGAACTGAAAACAGTGCTTTCCTCTGCAGAGTGAAAGGAGTGAGAGGGGGTTAGGGAAGGAGACTTTTTTCTTTATAGCACTCTACCATTATTTTTTAAAGCCATGAGCAACTAATTTCTAGAGATTATTTTAAAACAAGTTTAAATTTTGAATTGCATAATCATATAAGTGGAGACCTTCAAGGGACCTTGAAGACCTCTCTCTCTTTCCCAGCCTCAACCCTCAGAACAGTTCCAACTTCCTCTTCACTATTATCTACAAGTGACAGTTGTTAGATGTTCACATTTCTTCACTTCTTCCATCAAGAGGCAGAATCTTTTGAACAATGGGTTGACTGTGTGATTTGCGTTATTAATGGAATGTTAGCAGTTGTAACACAGGCAGAGGCTTGAAAAGCACTGTATATTGGGGCCTGAGCCCTTGGTGCTCTCACCACTTCTCTGTCGGACAAGTGGCCCATTCTCCTTCATTGCCCAAGCCAACCACTACACATGTGAGGACTCCTGGGGCCAGTCAGCCTCCATCTGACTCTCCAGCTGACCGCAGACAAACGAGCAATTTCAGGTGAGATCAGTTTAGCCTGTCCCAGACCAGAGGAAGCCTCCTGCAGAATTGTGAACTAAATAAATGGTTATTATTTAAAACCACAGAGTTTTGGAATGATTAGTTATGCAGCAATTGGTAACTGATACACTCTCCAAATTATGAAATTCTCTGCTTTAGCATTCAATCTCCACAAAACACCATTATTTACACACTGTTGTTCACAATCTTTTCTTCACTTATTATCCTGTCCTGTCTTTTCTTTGAAGGTGTCCTCAATTCTTCCGCTTCTCCATGGACAAGAACTTTCTTTTCTAAACTCTTGAAATATGCTTTATATCTCTTAAGCATGCCAGTGCTAGTTTTTAAATTCTGTTGGAAATATTTCTGTAGTTTAACACAACAGAGATTAACAAGAGTTAATCCAAAGTAATTTTATAGAAATATATTGTTGATCAATTTCATTCTTTCTTATATTTTATTACTATTTAACTCAGTCATCTGTACTTCTTTGATATTTGCACAACACTTTTAAAAATGGTAATTTATGTATTTATGTATATGTCCAATTTATGCCATTTTACTGTTGATTCTGAAGGGTAGAAACTCTTCCTCAGCTCTCTCTTAAAATGCTCTGTACAGGACCTTGTATACACAGGTTAAGCATCCCTAATCCAAAGATCTGAAATCTGAAGTGCTCCAAAATCTGAAACTTTTTGAGGGCCAACACAATGTTCAAAGGGAATGCTTATTGGAGCATTTCAGATTTCAGATTTTTGGATTACGGATGCTCATCAGGCTGACATCTGAAACACTCTGGTTTTGGATAAGGGATACTCAACCTGTAATACATCGAGAATAGTGCTCTGGCTTTGGAGTCAGAAAAATCTGAATCCAAATCCCTGGCACCAACTTCCTGGGTAACCTTGGGCAAAGTAATTAACTTCTCTGAAAGCCAAACTTCCCTTAGCTTCAAAAATAATCATACTTATTTTATAGGGTTATTTTGAGAATTAAATGACATAGATCAAACCTTTTAGTCCATACTGCATATATAGTGGGCATTCTGCAAACAAAAGCTTTTGCTATGAATAAAGCCTCATATTAAGATGCAGAACACTGGTGCCTTAAAACCTTGCTACTCAAAGTGTGGTTCTCTGCAGATGAGCAGCGTTGTCATCCCCTGGGAGATTGCTAGAAGTACAGAATGTCAGGCCTCACTCCAGATCTACTGAATTGGGATTTTAACACAATTCCCAGGTGATTCATATGCATATCAAAGTTCGAGAAGCACTGCCTCAAGAGACCATTTTTATTGTATATATTTAAGGTATATAGCATAATGTTTCTGTATACATATCTTGATACACATATACATAATGAAGTGATTATTACAGTCAAGCGAGTTACCATAAGCATCATTCCATGTAGTTACCTTTTTTCTTTCTTTCTTTCTTTTTTTTTTTTTGTGGTAAGTGCAACGAAACTCTAAAAGACCTTAAAGTAAAGCCAAGAGATCTGTAAATCAATTTGACATGGTATCTGTGCAATTAAGCGCTTATATCTACTGGATTAGATTCTCATCTAATCTCATTATTTAATGGAACTTTCTCATAATGAGCCCCCCAAAAGAAAGCTTGTATCAATAGATGCATCATAGTAATTCCTCCAAGAGGGTTGATAGGATTTCTTTCTTCTCATAACTTCAAAACTAGTTAATTGATTTTTACTAAATGTGAATGCAGAGGGACTTGCAGATTAAAAATTTCTCTTGAAAGGTGTTTTTATTAGCCTCAAACATCTTTCTTCTCATCCCCAAGAGCGAAAGAGCAAGGGAAAGAGTTACAAAGAATAGAAATTGCTTTGTTTTTGTAAATGTGGTATCTGTAAATAGAAAGAAGTTGCTTAGATAAAGCCAGCTCTTGAATCTATAATCCAGCATATACATTTGCTTGAATTTTACTTAGAGAGAGACAGGATGTGAAGGAGGGTTCGATGTGGTCAGCCGGAGACAGAGATGGAAAATTTCTACGCCAGAAGCCTCTCCACAAAGCAGACTTAAGGGCTCAATGGCACTATTTTCACTTCTCCATTGCTTTGTGAAATAATGTTATCTGGACTGAAGTTCCAGTTTCTCCTTCATAGGCCCCATGTGTCCCTGGTTTCCTTTACTAACATGACCCCATGCTATGGCACGATAAAAATAGAATCAAGGGGAAAAAACTAAGAAGGAGCGTTTCATCGAGAATGTCAATCATGAAAAATCTGAAACTTTCTCTGGGGTATAGAAACATCTATTTGGGCCTTGGAATGTGTCTTCCCTCTTCCTTTAGAAATCTATCCAAATTGAACAATCTAGTGGGATTAGAGTGCACAGAGATTATGCAGGTTTAATTTTTTTAGGCTCTTTTATCTCTGGCCAGGTTCTAAGAACTGTTCAGTTGGCTCTCATGAAGGAACTTATGAACTTCTAACAACCAAACCACTAAAATTTGCATTAGAAGCATGAATATATAGCAATATTTAAACTGCTTGGAACCTTTGCTCTCCAGAGCCACTGGCCCAAAACAGTCAGGTTGGAAGAGAGAGATACGTTTTGGAAGCCCACTAGCACTTTTGAATTTGAAGGTTTACTATGCTCATTTTTTTGTATTATAGTTAAGATAATCTAAAACTGCAGAGACAAGGATGCTAAGAATGGAATCCATATCTTACCTCAAAATACAATTTCAACTTATTGATTTAATGTGTCCTCATTTAATTAAGTTCTTTACAGAGGCACCAACAAGAGGGGATGCCAACAGATTCAATTTTCCTTTTTCTTTCCTTCCTTAAAAAGTCTGAAAGGCAGACAAAAGAAAGGATAATGATAAACTTGGGTTTAGGATAACAATCAATGCATGAAAATTGAGGTTCTACACAGGCTTGGCTGCGTCTTTGGCCTCCTGGTCTTAATACAAGTAAATTATTATGAGGCCAAAGCGGAGTTTATGCAAATACTCAAAAGAATAGGCAAACTTTTAAAAAAT
The DNA here is from genome assembly GCF_027409185.1 of Cynocephalus volans. Classification (NCBI taxonomy): domain Eukaryota; kingdom Metazoa; phylum Chordata; class Mammalia; order Dermoptera; family Cynocephalidae; genus Cynocephalus; species Cynocephalus volans. The sequence goes on along the minus strand of NC_084478.1, from coordinate 41,385,349 downwards.
AGGTAAACAAACATCATCAGTAAGATGGAAATTCTCAGTTGTCCAACTAGGAAATGGAACAAGTTTTTTCTCTTTAAGGCCCATTTATGGTAGAGGAAATAAAGTGTATTCTTGGCTTGAAGAGGAAGTGCCTCTGTGTCCTGAGGTCTAAAAATCAGATTGGGGGGAGAGATAAGAGGTTAACAGAGGAAAATATAAGAACTAGGAAAGAGGGGTAGAAGTTTGTCAAAATGGGCTTAAAAGAAACAAGCCCTTGTAGTGAAACTCTGTCGAGCATTTCCGGGGGTTATTTATCTTAGACTTCATGGTAAAGATTTGAGTTTTGGCGTTAGGGATTTTTTTGCTAGATTATTGAGGCAGATAGTGTCAAGTAAAAGTAAAGACTGACAACTAGAAAGCAGAAGCTAAAATATTTCATGGGATTGCTAATTTCTTAAGCATTCAGGTAAGTGCCTTGCTACTTTGATTAATGCCAACTAAAGGGTAATATCCAACAAGAATGAGCTAGTCTATGTACTGTACATGGACTTAAAATAAAACGTAAGGAATTTTAAAATTCAATTCGCCCTTTAACATATAATATTTCATTTCAAAATCAGTTTTCAACTGAAAGAATTTCAAAATGCTTCAGAAACTTTACAAATGCAGTAATCATATTATTTGATGCTGAAATGAAAATCTCTCTGAGGTGGAAAATGGGAATTATTCAGGAGAAAATAATATACATTACAATCAATTATATCCTAAATAACAAAATCTCTAGTGCAAAACAAGCCATTATAGCTTCATAGGAATTCAGAATGTTGTACTTAATAAAGCAATTATAATCTGTCATCCCATCCTCAAGATAAGCAGTACTGCCCTAGAGCTTACCTTATGTATTTCTTTGGTATAAATTAAACCTACTGAAGTATAACCAAGAATTTTTAAATGCCATAATAATTTTACTCTATGGGATGTGTAACATGTTTATAAATTCTGATATGTTTATATTAATTGTTATAGAATGTCAATTAAAATTAATCATCTGCAGAAGAAGTGCATTAAAACCTTATATATAATACTGTAATTGTGTCTGCAGGAAATAGTGATTATATAGATTACTAAGACAAACTGTGACAAATGAATATGGGAAAATAAGATTATGTTTCTAAAGGTGCTAAAAGTTATACATTACTATGAAAAAGTTTATTTTTATACCATTATGTACTGTCATATGGGCACTAGCACTTTTTATTTTGTTCCTTTTCTTAGAGGCACAAATCAAATTCAGTTATAAACAGCTCTGGTCTACTGTATCGACTTGGCAAGCATTGGTGACTAATTGTTTGTAGAGATCAGGGGTAAGGTGAAATTAGAAAGGACTTCAAGGTGCTGAACTTGGGTAATGCTATAAAAATGAGTAAGGATGTAAATTTGGAGGCCAAAAGATTGAAGATTTGGCCTTATTTATGTGAAGTAGTCTTATGTCCATAAATAAAAATCTGGAGATCATAAGAGAGAGACATCAGAATTGGAGATACAGACACACAGATTATGAAGACAATGGAAGGTGTGGCAAGTGATTAGTTTACCAAAATAAGATACTGAAAAAAGAAAAAATAAATAAATAAAGATGAAGGATTTCAATTCTAGGAAATGGTTGATAGGAAACCAAAGAAAGAGATAGGAAAGGAGAAAGTGGGAGGTAGGAGAATATATAGCAGTGAGCAGTGCCACAAAATCAGCTGGGTGGCGGTAGGGAAACCTTCCTAAAGAAGAGGCTGCATCAATAAAGAACTGGTTAAATACATTATTATTGGAACATTCATACACTGGAAGTCTATGTCGTTATTAAAAAGGATGAGGTCAGTCTGCATGTACTGATGTTGAAAAAGTTATACAAAAAAAGGTGAGGGACAGAATAGCATATGTGGCATTCTACTGCTTACACACAGAAGAGGATATATGTAATCTTTGGATTGGTACACAAGAAGCTGACAGTATTGATTGTCTCTGGGGAGGGGACCTGAGAGCTAGAGATCAGATGGGGAGAGAGGTTTAATTTCACTATCTTTTTGTACCATTTACAGTTTTTTTTTTTTTTTTACCATGTATACAAAAACAAATGATTAAAAAAGAGAGGGGTTTAGTAAACAGTGTCAAATACTGTAAAAATGTTAAAGAGGACATAGACTGAGATAAAGGCCATTAGCCTTGATGATTAAGAGGACTTGGTAACTTTGAGAAAGTAGGTTCAGTTGGGCCATTTGAGTACTGAGAGAGAGAGAACTGTATTGTAAGTGGTCGGAGAGCATACTTTAGGAAGACAAAATTTATCTTGAGATAATCGAGGTTTGATGGAATAAATTTGTGAACTGATCAGTTGTGTGTGTTTGTATGTGTGCATATATACATATATATTTAACATATACTTACATGTACTTTTTTCTAGTTATGGAAAGGCAATAATGGATTTTATCTGGGACTAGAAATTGGCAAGTAGGATGTGACAGAAAGACATGCGGCTGAGGAATTTAGAGGTGGACAGGATGGAGAAAACCTGGTGAAGATTGTGGGTGAGCTAGGTGCGGATGATACCATAATGGAAATAACTTGGAGGACATTTTTTACACCAACAGAGGTAATTGAATAACAGGAATCATACCCATTTTGAGGCACAGAAATCAAGGCAATAACTTTTACCTACCATTCAGCAGATTGATAGAAAATCATAAGATTTTAGCTACAAAAGATATAATTCTATTTTATAGTAGTCAGCAAAGAGAAAGCAGTTTAAAGCCAATTTTATGCACTTAGGTTTTATCAAAAGAGAAATGGTAAGCTAACTTGATACAGTGCCAACTTTTGATCACAGAAAATTGTTTCTGGAAAGTATGATTTCCATAAAAGGAGTAACTTAAGAGACAAAATCAAGAGTTAGTATAATCAAAATTCTGCATATTGTATTTTAGTGAAACAATAAATGTGACTTAAGCCAACTTAGAGCAAACGGAATCATCCCACAATGGTTATTTCATGGCACTGCCAGATGAGTTCTTGGGGAACACACTAGAGAGTGTTTCTGGAGGTAAATAAGACCCACTCTAGGGTATCTTCATGGTTGAACCTACACTAAAGTGAAATAAAACAATACTTGGCCCTGAAGAGATCATAGCTAAGTCCTTCATGGGCTACAAAAGCCTGGGGACATTCCTGAACCTGATTTTATAGGATTACACTGCTACTAAACTTGCCCCTGGGACAGAGTCTGGTGTTTCTCGTGGTGGCAGGTCAAGTCAGATTTGGGACTAGTTGAGAAACTGTCCTTATTGTAGCTCACATGTGGGAACCTGCCTTTTCAACTGGATCTAAGTAATATTCCATGAATGGGTGCAGAAAAGCATGCAAGACTCTAACATAAAAAAAAAATGCTAGTATACTTTTAAAGATATGGCTTTTTAAGATAAATCATTGAACAAAAGTAAACAAAACAAACTCAGTAAGTGAAAGTGTTCACCTATTAAGAGTTTGAAACTTAGCTTTGATCGGAGTTAGGTAGACAAAGACAATGAAATAGTTATCACTTGGGCAGGGTTATTCTTCATTGGTCAAGTTGAAGCAGTCAGGGTAAACCAGCTAAGTGATTTTGAAAACTGTTAATTTTTCTCCTTTTGGTCTAAAAGAACTGATCTGTTTGCAGATAGACTTGCCTGTCCTCTAGAAAATACATAGATTATAATACATTTGGGCTGTAAAATCAAATGAAGTTAAATATGTCTTAAAAACAGTAGTTTTTAAAATGAAAAAGTAATACATACACATAGCAGAGATTTCAAAAGGGTATAGAAGGAAAAGTAGGTTTTATTCTCAAAAGGCAATTATTTGTTTCTAATTTCTTGTGCATTATATAGAAAAAGAAATATTCTATTACACAAGCAAGTGTGTGTGTGTATGTATTCCTTAAAAAATACTAACTGGAATGTAAGTTCTTCCTTAACAATATATCTTAGAGATATTTTCCCATCATTAGACATAAAGCCATCTCATTCTAACAGCTGCATAATATTTTACAGTAGGGATACACTCTCATTTATTTAGCCAATATCTTATTTATGGATATTATTTTTTCGGGTTGTTAATTTTCCCAAACAATGCTGAAACAAATATCTTTTCACACGTCTTTGTGCACAAATGCAAATATATCGCTTGTATAAATTTATAGAAATGGAATGGTTGGGTCAAAGGGTATGATATTTACAGATCGCAGTCTCGTAACACTGAGGTCACGGGTTCGTTTGGCCAGCCACCAAAAAAAAAAAGACGTTTGAAGGGGTATGAATATTTAAAATTTTGGTAAATACTGGGAAATTTACCTTTATACTGTATGTACAGTCTCACCAATAGTGTATGAAAGTGCCTGTTTCTCCACACCCTTGCCCACACAGTGTATTATCAAAAGTTTTCATCTTTGGTAATTGAAGAGAGAAAACTTATTTCATTTGAATTTTTTATAGTTATAAGTATGATTGTGAAATGATACTTCTTAATTATAGATTTGTGCTGAAACTGAGAATTTTCTAAAGTCATATATTTCTTTGGCTTTCTTTCGGGAGAGGGGTCCTAGAAAATTTATTGTTATAGGAGGAAAATTTAATGTTGATAGGGTTCTTACATAGTGTGTAGCAATAAACTATTTTAACAAGTGACGGTTTCATAGATAAGTTTCATTTTTCGAAAAAGGGGAAGAAACGCCATTCCGTGGCTTGATGTGGGTTTGTCAGTTATCACCCCCCACCCCCCACTTGCCGGGACTTCCCACTGCTTCTTTAGCACAAAGCAGACTTGACCGAAAACAGTTCTTTTTCCATGGGATCAGTTATAAAAAGAATGGCAATGCAACGAGCAGCTTAGTCTCTTCAACTCGTGTCAGTGAAAAAGCTTGCGGACATTTCTGGAAAGAGTACCGCCTGGCTTGTTCATCTCTGCTTGGTCAATTGCTGTGTTTCTGCAGAATCGAAGGAGCAGATTGGTTAGTGAAGGTAAGAAAAAGGAGGCTACGAGTCCTACAGCTGTGCTCTCATTCTTTGTCCTTTCTCGTCTCATACTTTCTTAGGTCTTTATCACCAGAACTCAGATCCAATCTTATGACATCTAAAACGCTTTTTTAGCTTACCAAATTAGAGGTGAGTGGGACTTTAGGCAAGCATTCAGTGGAGTTGGACAATAAAGAGAAATTAAGCCAGATACTTCCTTCTCTTACTTCTCGTGGCCACATGTTGGACATTTCTAAAATATTCTGTTTTTACCTAAAATTTTTGGCTGCTCTGGTCAAATATTTATTGTGTAATTTATTCAGTTCTCTTTGACTAGTTGCTACACCAGTTCAGCTTCTGAGTTTTTAAAAGAAGGCCTAAAAACCTAAGACACATTTTGCAGGGACAACACAGCTCTTGAATTGGGTTGCAGTGATGTGGTTTTAGAGATGAGCACAACCACAGTACATTCCAATTGGATTTGACTCTCAATTATTCAGTCCAGCGAGCTCGCGATTGTGTTTTTATATGTGACAGGACGTATTCAAAGTGAATGTGACCTATAGTGATGATGCTTTTCAAATTGTCATCTGGGTGATTTATGGAAAGTCTGCCTTTTAGTTTTAAAGACAGCTCATGCATGGGTGGACTTTTGTTTGAGTTATCTGTAGACCCGCTCAAACATTCTTTCTCTTGTGCCTGAATCTGTGTTTGAACATAAACCTGGTTTGGTCAGAATATTCATATTTGTATTTTTATAACATTTCTTCCATAGGTCAAGATCGTTTCTGAGCTTGAGACGCTTTTCGTAGGAGTGAAGAGTGTTTGAAATCTGTGTTAGACATCCATATCATAACAATAATTTTGGAGATATACAAAGGTAATGCACTCATTCTGTTATCTCAGAGCAAAGTGATGTTTGAAATACTTATATCAAGTTACTGAAACATTTCCAATCACATACATAATGATTATTTTAGATATATAAGATACTGTCCCTCTAGGGTCTTAATAAATGTCCTGCAATGTAAATGTGCCTTCACTAACTAAATAAGTTATTTTCCCCCCAATTTTTATTTTGAAAAGTTTCAAACCTATGTAAAAATAGAAAGAATACTACAATAAACATCATGCACATTAATCAATTGTATCATTTTGCCACGTTTACTTTCTCTCTGTATCTGCCTCTCTTTCTCTACACACACACACACACACACACACACACACACACACACACAGAGACAGTTTTTTTGGGGGGGCGGCTAACTTGTAATGGGATCTGAACTGTTGACCTTGGTGTTATTAGCATCACCCTCTCCCAAGACCCCTAAATTCTTGAGCATGTATCTCCTAAGAATAAGGGCAGTCTTCTACATAATTATAACATAAATATAACACCATGGAAACTTAACATCAGTACAATACTACTATCTGATATTTGACCCACATTCAAATTTTCCCATTTATCTACATGTCCTCTTAGAGCTTTTCTAGTTTTCTTTTTTTTTTGGTGGCTGGCTGGTAAGGGGATCTGAACCTTTCACTTTAGTGTTACAAGGCCTCACTCCAACCAACTGAGCTGAACCAGCCAGTTTACAGCCTTTCTATTTTTAAAATCCGGAATTCAATCAAGAATTTTGCATCTTATTGTTTGTCATGCCTACAATTAAGTAAATGTTAATAGTAATAGGGATAATTAATAGTGATTAAAAATATGAAAATTTAACATCAATACAATACTATTATTATCGATTTTTTAATTTTTTAGTCCTCTCATTTTGTGTCAATATACATTAAAAGTAATTTAAAAAAGTGATCATAAGGTTTAAATTTTTAATTTGTGAGATATCAAGAAAGAATACAAAGAAAAATCTAAACTATGATAAAAATATACTAACATTTCTGCACCAAATTTTATGTTTTCTGAAACAAGGAAATTCATACTTCAGATAAAGCCCTTGGAAGTAGCTGTTACCTTTCATCATAAGAATCTAAGCAGAACCAGGCTGGCCAATTAACTTAGTTGGTTAGAGCATGGTGCTGATAACTCCAAGGTCCAGGGTTCCATCCCTATACTGTCCAGCCACCACCCCAAAACCAAAACAAAATTACACTCCACTTATATAAAAAAAATCTAAGCAGAACCAAACACAAAATTATTTATTTACTTGGTGATGTTAATATGGAAAACATGAGACTTTCGACTTATGCTTATACTATCTTAGCCATCAAGTTAGACTTTCAGAAATTAATTTAAGTAAGAATCATCTCATATTTGGTAGAAGCATAGATAATCCCATATTATATGTTTGTAACAGGAATTGAAATATGGATGAGTGACACCTTAGAGCGTTTGTCAATAAATGAAGTAAGAGATAAAGTAATAGGAATATAATCTAAGGAATGTGATTGATTGGTTATTTCCAGCACTGAAGAACTGGTATTTTTAAAGGTAAGTGTAAGAAAACTGCAGATAATGCAGGGAGATCCTTCCTAAAGAAACTCCTTGTTTTGGGTAAAATTCTTATATTATTCATTGAAAAAAAAATTTAAAACATGTAATACAGATTTGGTTACATTATTATAATTAGATCCTGAACAAAACAATATTCAAGTTTTTCAATGATGACTTTTCAGTGATTTATCTGCAAGTCCTCCAAATAAGGTTTTAAAAAACATTTACTTTGGAATTATGGGATTTAAAATTTATATTATAGGGGAACTAAAGAGGTGAAGAGAGAAAATAGAGGATTTTGAGGTTTGGGGGTATTAAAAATAACATCTCTGATATGTACACACAATCTTAACAAGACAGTTTGTTTCACCACCATCAAATCTGAGCAAACATAAATTTGCTCATCTGATTTGAAAACTGAAAAATAATAATGTGTTGAAGAATGTCGGTGAAAACATTGCTGGTGAGAGAATAAATTGGTCCAAGCAACTTGAAGGCAATTTGGCAATAGCTGTGATCTAGTAATGCTGCTGCTCCAAATCTGGCCTAAGGAAACATTTATGGAGGCATATGCAAAGATTGCACATAGTCAAAAAGCCAGGTAAAACCTCAATGTCCACTATAACAAGTGATTTACTAAAATAAGATGTGCCCATAGATGTCATAACTGAGGACTGTCTAGTTGGCTCAGTTGGTTAGAGTGCAGTGTTGATAACACCAAGGTCAAGGGTTTGGATCCCTGTGCCAGCTAGCTGCAAAAAAAAAAAAAATAATAATAATAATAAAATATATATTTATATATATACGTATATATATATATATATATATGTATGTATGTATATATATAAAGATGTCATAACTGTTTAAAAGGTAGATCTATATAAGCAGACATGCTGGTGGGAGCCCAACTGCATCCCAGCTAGCTAGGTCCAAGATTTTCTATGAAACAGCAGATAACAATTCTGGCTTTAATTCCAAGAGGTTGTAGCCTGTGATGCTAGGAGGCAGCTCTATCCACTTCATCCTTATTACGTGCGTTCGCTGTCTTCTTTGTGCCCACCTCAATCCACCCTCTTCAGGTGTCTTAGTTTGCTAATGCCCAAAATGTTGTTCAAGAGGCAGAATCTGTTCCTCTGCTGCCTTATCACCTCCAATTTCCCCATGCCCCACCAATCCCCAATTTTCTTGCTTTCCTTTTGCTATTGCCAGTTACTTCTTCATTCCAAATACTGTTCCAATGATTATTTTACCATTTAAGGTAGTAGCTAGGTTTTACTAAAGTTCCATGCAATCCTCCCCATACTGGCCAGCTGCCTAAAAAACCAACCACCCCCAAAAAGAACCCAAAACAAAAAAAAAGTTCCATGCAATCCTGTTGAGTACCTTGGGGTAGGGGAGAGAAGAACCTAGAATCCTTTCCTAATTTAGGGACAAGGATTCTGAATGGATGGCCAAGGGCTCCGAAATGTCAGTATGTGAGATGAGACTTGAAGATATGGGTGGTGGGACAGAGGATGGATAGGGAACCAGGGCTCTCAGGACAGAAGAAAAAAATGCACGAATCACCAGGATGACCATGGGGTTTGGGGGAACTGGGAAGAGCTCAGAATAGTTGGGGTCCTTGGTCCTGTGTGGGACAGGCAGAGATGAGGTTAGGAAGGCAGACAAGAACCACGTATCACAAGAGCCTAACGGGTCTGTCCTTTATCCTGGAGATGATGGGGAGCGGTTTGTATTTAAACAGGGCATCTGTAATATTGAATTACCCTGTGGAAGGTGGTTGTAAAATGAAGGGTGTAATGATTCCAGGCTATAGCAGTGGGAATGATTACAGAAAATGTTGAAATGGTTAGACTAAAAAACGGAGGATAAATTATTTGTGTACCTCAAAAACATGTGAACATTGATACACAATTGAGACATGTGGGTAGTCCCTCTGGGCCATCTTTCTGGGATGGTGCTGGATGTTTCCTTGGAGACTTACTTTCTGCATTTCACTGTGCCTTCCTTCTTTCATTTGGCAAGTTCTGTTGCTATTCAATAGAATCAGGGCTGATGCCCTTTTCTCGGAATAACTAATTGTTATCATGACTGCATGATAGTAACTGCTCTCAATCGTGCAGTAGTGTGGTGTGTTCTAAGAACAGAATACACACTTTGGAGTTTGTAAACTTAGGCTTGAATCTCACCTCTAGTAGTTGTTAGCTGTGTGACCTTGGGAAGGGCATTTGTCATATCTGAAACTCAGTTTTCTCATTTGAAAAATTTGGATTATGAAAATACCTAACATACAGTGCACTTGAAATATTAGGGGTACTGTATGGAAAGCACCTGACACACAGTTGTTATTATTATGATGCCCTTCCCAACTTATTGCACCTGCTCTTTGACTTAAGTCAAAAGTAGGCAAGCCACAGCCCCAGGACCAAATTGGCCCTCTACCTGTTTTTGTAAATAAAGTTTTATTAAAACACAGCCACCATCATTTGTTTATGTATCGTGTATGGTTTTCTGCTTTTCTGCTATGATGCCACAGAGTTGTGACAAAGTCTGTGTAACCTGCAAAGCCTAAACTATTTACTATCTGGCCCATGATAGAAAAAGTTTGCTGATCCCTGACTTAGGTTTTTCCAAATGCTCTGTCTCATAAAGTTCTTTTCTCTTTGCCTCCGTGCTTGTGTTGTTTGGTTATAAAGCGTGTCTATGTACAGAAGTTAAAACAACAGTTTTTCAAGAAACTATGTAAACACTAGTCTAGAAAGAAGAATTTGTATTGCAGTTTCTTCTGAAAACCAAGTAAATGATTTAACAAGGTGTTGCCCTGTAGCATGTATTTCTAAGTTGTGAATTTGCGCATAAGGTTAATTTTGGTATTCCCCTGTCTGGTAATGATTAATGTAGGCTAAATTTGCCTAGAGCATCTCATCTGCAAGTGTCCTCGGGTGTCTTTTTCTTCACACTTAACCAGTCACGGAGAATTATATATATATATAATATATATATATATATATAATATATATATAGCTTCTCTAAGATGAGAAGCAAAAATTCAAGTGGTAAAATGTCTTTGAACAGTTGAAGTAACCCGTTGGATTGAGTTGTAGTGTCTCAGATGAAATTAAGTTTTATAAATATGTTAACATTTGTTTGAAGTATACATTTTATAAATACCTTTGAAGAGACCCAGTGACACCTTATTAGAATTTCACAGATAATAGAAAATTATTAAGAAAAAAATGCCAACAATTAGTCAAAATAAGCCCAAATAACTTTTCTTTCTTTCTCTATTGTTAAATTCTAGGATATCATGATGTGCAGCACTGTTTTTATTCTAGTGGTGCATTAAAAGGTTGTTATGAGGATTAAATGTGTTAATAAATATATAATTTTTGTTTTTAAGTATTTGTCTTTGCACAGCTTTGGAACAATCTTTCGAAAGCCTCCTTAGCATGCTCTCTGCTGCCATCTGCTGCTAATCTTCAGAAACGAATTTTGACTCTGGCTCACTTAGCCCTCCTTATAAACTCATGTAATATTAAAGTTTGAGGTTACTCTAGAGATAATTTAATCCAACATTCTCAAGTTACAGATGGGAAGTTGAGTCTCTGAGAGGTTAAGGGAAGTGAACATGGGTTCTGTTTTCTGATTGTTGGTTTTTGAATACTTGGTGACTTTGGACACATTACTCGATTTCATCATCTGCAAAATGAACATGACAATGGTACCTACATCTTAGAGTCTTTGTGAAGATTAATTGATTTAGTACATAAAAATCACTTAGAATAGTATCTGGTTTGTCGCTAGAACTATATCAGTGTTAGGTATTTCATAGACTTGGCACTAATGACTAACACCACAGTTAGTGACAAGGTAAGAGCTAGAACTTTGGTCTCTTAAGTACTAGCTCAATAATTTTTTTTCTCTTGGTGAGTCTGAATATGTAACTAAATTTTACCTTCAAATAGGGATTTTTAAAATGTGATCTGTTCATTACACTGAAGCTCTTGTAGTCTTTTCAAAGCTATATGATACTGAAGACCTTGTTACCGCTCTTCCTTCTTGGACTGCTCAAGGTGGGCTCCCCACAGAAGTTATTACAGACACTCATAAGCTCCTCAAGCCCCCAAAAGAAATTCCTACTGCTTACACCTGGAAGATGATTTCACTGCTGACTTTAAGTAACTTCTCTAACAAACTTCCTTCCTGAATCTTCAATGGACAATTAGACACTTGCACCCAGACCATCTCATGTCAGGCTCAAGAGGAACTAGGCTAAACCCATCAGGTCCCTTCCCAGCAACTCCTCCTGATCTCCCCGTTTCAGTCAATGCTGGTGCCATTTCCCCACATACCCAGATTCAGAGTTATTTATGGCTTCTCTCTCATCTTCATTTCCATGTCTGGGAGTCTTGGTCTCTCAAATTCATTCCTTCTTTTCCTTTTCTGCCCACTCCCTCTTGGTTCCTGTCCTAACCACCTTAGGCAGGGATGATACCAGTAGTCTCCTAACTTGGGTCCTTGCCTTGCACTTCGCTGCTAGATTACATCATGGCACGAATCAGCCTCCTTACCTGCCAGAGCTTTGTATTGCTTGCAGAGTAGATCGAATTTCTTCAGCCTTGCATGTCTCAGCTTACCTCACTGACCTGACCTTATCTCTCACTTGGTTGCAGGAATCTTCTCCTTATGCCAGGGGTGTATCTATCCCTAGACGCTAGGATGCACTCTGCTTTTCAACATTGAACCCACCACTTTTCTGGTCTTCCTTGGGCCCCACACATCAGAATGGTAGGGTTCTTATTCCACCAGAATTAAGGTACCAATAAACCTCTCAGTAGACAACGAGTAGGGAAAAGGGCCTGTTACTCAAAACAAAATCTAGACCCTCTTCCTTCCTACATTGTGGTGAAGGAGTGGAGACTATCTGGAACGCTCATAAACCTCACTCACATGCAGAGAAAGAAGACTCCATTAGGGCTGACTGTTTGATATGAAGAGAAATAGTATAAATAGTAGGAGATCTGGGATATGTCTGAATGGGAACAAGGGGTAATAAAGTGGGATGCTGCAGATAATGGTGACATTTCAGGAAAGGATCTTAGGTGAGCATGACTTGGAGAAATAACACTTGTGTCGCGTCTAAACTGGTGTCTATTACTGACCCACATGAGAGTGACAACACAGACCTCTTCACTTTTGTTGACCTCTTCTCTGTCTGCAATGCTTTCCCCCTTTCTCACTTCCCATTCAAATCCTTCCTATTCTGTAGGGGCAAAGAAAAGTTTATCTTTTACACAGTCATCTCTCTCTGCTTCACCCTTAGAATATGTAATATCTTTGACAACAAACCCAGCTGTACAGAAAATTACACCATCTCCCCTCCCCTTTAGTTACTTTAAAATATTTAACTTTAGTTTTAATTTTAATTAAAAATTTAATCAAAGTTATACATGCACATGATTTGGGTCAAATCATTCTCAGAGGTTTATGGTGAGAAACAATAATCCCTGCACCCCTTCTTCAGAAGCGACTACTTTTATCTCCTTTAATTATTTGGTTCCCTCTTCTCACTATACAGAGTGGCCGCCTAGTCTGAACACATAGGCAAATTCCTAGGACAATTTTTATTGATATCAAATTATTATACATGATAAAATAATATCACCTTTGTTTCCTGACTTTATGGTCACCCTGTGGTTATATTTTAAATTTGGTTAGATCAATATTCAGTGCTTTATATATTATCATGACTATGTAAAACCTATTTACAACTCAGCCATGTAGTAAATCACAGGGATTTTTTTCTGCACAACTTTTCTTAAAATTATGAATTAGAGTTTATAATTGTCTAGATATGTGGTGTCAAATATGGTGTGGCTATTTAAATTAAAATAAAATTTCAGTCACACTAGTCTCATTTTAAGTGGCTATTGAAGATCATATTGAACACAGATATTGAACATTTTCATCACCTCAGAAAGTTCTATTGGATAGCACTTTTATCACCTCAGAGATGACCTAAGAGACCATACTGTTAAAATAAAAATATCTTAAAACTTTTCTTTTGAACCATTCACACAGGCATTCTGGACTTCTCCAAATACAAACAGAAAAAAAAAGTTCTATATCATCTCTGCTTCAAAACAGTGCAACAAAAAGAGTCTCATTTTATTAACAAAGTTTATGCTCTGGGTTTACCATCTTTTGATACCTCCTCCCTAACACTGCTTGAAAGGGATACAGAAATGAATTAATTACCCAGATGTTACTCTAGAATTATTGCCATGACAGTGATCAACCAGTGAACTTTAAATTGCAGTTATAATTAGCTGTCTTCGGTATTTAAAAATTTTACATTATCACCTTCACTATATTCTAAGTCTGTGCTGTCCAATACAGTAGTCATGTGGCAAACTAAATTAAATTAAATTAAAAAATTTTGTTGCATTAGCCACATTTCAAGTGTTCAATAGCCACAGGTGGCTATTGGCTGCCATTTTGGATAGTGCCAATGAAGATTATTCCATCATACCAAAAGAGTCTGTTGGACAGAACTGGTCTAGATTTTTTTGTTTGCTTAGCTTTTCCTAACTCACCCCCAAAGTTCATAGCCAATTATACAAATCTTATGTCATGATGGTCAGACTCATTACACTGTCTTCAATTTCATCTTTAGCTGCAGAAGTCTGATCTGTTCTGATCAGCTTGGTTGCTTTTGAGCCTGTTACACAGCTTTTATCCTGGCATGTCCTTTTACTGTCATCATGTGTAGGATTCCCTCTGACACTTCCTGGGCCTAGGACCAAAAATGGGAAGCCTCAGTCTTCACCCCTTCCATCTTCTCTTCCTAGTCCTGGCTGCCCTTTACACTCAGCTCATGTATCCGAGGTCCACCCACAGCTCCAGCAAAAAGCCACCTCTTCATCACCTTTTGGGCCTAGGGGCATGTGCACATCTAGTCTCTAAATCTGCCCAAGTCATGATGGATTTGGGGAAAAGCCTGTGCAGATTCTGCAATTGGGTCTGGGCAATTTGAGCAGGGAATTCTGAGGTCCTGAGTACCAGGATATGGTTTAGAAGGTGGCAGTGGGCAGGCTGGGTGGGCTTCATCATGTTGGACTGTAGAACTCTTCACCTGTTGGGAGGGGCACAACCCAAGGAGAGCCCGAGTGGGGCTTTTCTCTAACTCAGTTTGATCTTTCTTTTGGGCTCACACTCTCCTGAGTGGTGGGAAAGTACTCACTGTCACTCAGGACTTCCTCAGTCACTTCAGGGTTCCTTCCTCCTTGGGTTTGCCTCTAAGTTCCAGGGTGCTTATATAGAGCCATAGGGTCAGTTGAAGATGGAAGTGGGTGAGGGGTATTTTTGATTGACATTGTGTAGTCACACTAGTATCCATAGCAACTTCTTGTCATTCACCTGACCCTTAATTAGTAGTCTGTGGAGATCACGTCTGAAGTCTTTCCACCTCAACTCTAGGCCTTCTCCAGGTTTGCAGGCTCTCGGCAGCATGCGGGTATGTGAGCAGACTTAATGAAGCAGCCTCAGGCCTGTCCATGCAGGCCATCCATGTGGCTGTCTCTCCTCCTGCTCCTGCAGCATGCTGGGCATGAGAGAATTTTGTGAGACTTTTTGCTTCCTCAGATTCTACCTGAGACATAGGGCACAGACCTCATTTACTCTTGGCTATGGAGCCATACTGCTTCCTTTCACGGGGGATTCAGTCCACTTGAATCTATCATTGATGCATAGATATTATGCCCTAAGTCCCTTACGGTTCTGGATTCTGAAGTTTAAAAGCTCACATTATGACATCTCAAAAGCCATCTCCCCCAAACTTTTATTTCTGCCAAAAGTTTTTAAAGCCTATTTAGAAACTACAAAACCAACAGTTCATTTTTGCCCTGATTTTCCACAATGGAATTCTCAGACCTTGAAGGTGTATTGCCCTAGCTGCGGCCTGAGTGGGGGTAGGGTGGGGAGGGTCGGGAACTGACTGCATCACTATTAAACCTTTATGATAAACTCTTTTGCTCTGTTAATTATCTTCTCATGTATGTAGGATTTGCCTTTTCACCTGGATGTTAGGTTTGTTGAGGGCAGAACTGCAGTTAGAAAATTTTTTAAGTAAAGGATAACATTTTCTTTATTCTTATAAGTGTGTCCAGCATACAATAATTCACTGATTGAAGACCTTTAGCTTTGTATCTTTATGGTACATAACAGTGTTTGGAATATAGCAAACAATTAAATAATTGATAAATTTGCTGAATACACCTCGGAATAATTCCAAAAGGAAAAATAAACATTTACCTTATTACCCTTATAATTTTTTTTATTAATGGTATATAGAATTTATTAGCACTTCCTATATGTCATTGATTCGACTAAGTATTATATATTTATCACATATTTTCACAACAACCTAAGACATAACTACTAATATTCTCATTTTCCAACTGAGCATGCTAAAGCTCAGAAAGATTAAAAACTTGGCCCAGTATTAGTCATTCATTTCCTAAGTATTACCCTTATAAAATTAAGAAAAAAATTTTATTTACTTGGGAAACAATAATTACATGAGTGTAAAAGAGATGATAAAAATTTTTTTAAAAAAGGATCTTTATGTATAGTTAGAAAGTAATCCTTCTTTTCTCATTTGGCTTTTCAATTTCAGGCTCAGGGTGACAGGTCTATTTTATTAATTTATTTATTTTAAAAAATTTTTAATTTTTTTCCCCAGTCCCACCCCTGGCAGGTCTATTTTAGAAGCCCAGCCCTTGAGGTCAAAGAGGACCAGTTCTTGCTGCTGCCCGTTGCCCCAGTGCCAGGAATGCCAGTGTGTTCCTTTTTTAGAAAATGCAGCTGCTGGTTTCTAGCCCACTTAAGCCACTCCACACTTCAGTGACAACTGCTGAGGGTGGGGAGGGGAGGAGGCAGGTGTAGGGAAAGCCCACGGTCAGAAAGGTCCCATGGTACCTAGGGTAGAGGTAAACTATTAGCTGGGCACAGAGACATTTCCAGGAGGTATTCTGACAAGTGGGAGGGATAGAAAGAGAAATCCATTCTGGGCTGCAAAGATAGGAGAGGCTTTGTGATCCTTCATAATGAATTGAGCATAAGTTCATTTCATACCATGCCATTGCTGTCAACTATTTAATTCAGATTAACAAATATCTTTTGAGTCCCCCACCTATAAACAAATAACTGTTGTGCTAGCTCCCAGGGATGAAATACAAAGATAAATAAGATATGACTCTTTTTCAGTAGAATTTGCTACACATTTCCTCATTATTTATCTCATAACCCACTATCTATGTTGCTCTCCAACTTGGACCTGCTAAATCACTCTCCATTTCCTATGGAGCAAAACACAAATGCCTTTGCCTGACTCCCAAGGCCCTTCATGATTCAATTCCAGCCTATATTCCTAGCCTCTTCCTGACTATGCTCGGCTTCTTGGTATGTGGTGAATAGGCATTGCCACCATATTCTCTCATAACACTCTGTCTGTGGCTGGAACTCCTACTTACTCTTCACCATTCAGCTGAGATGTCACCCATGACATCTTTCCCTTTGCACCAGGCTGTCTTAGGGGTCCCTCCTCTGTACTTCCTTTATGTCTATCACTATTATAATCCCCAGTGACATAATATTGGAATTGTTTGTACAGTATATTTTCTCCTATGGGGGAACTTCCTGAAAGGTGGAACCATCTCCTTCTCATCTTTATATCTCCAGCACATGCCATAGTCCTGGTCCACGGCAGGCACAGAATTAGTAATGGATTGGTGAGTGAATGGAATAAATTCATTTATTATTCTTTACCTTTTTGATATAACTGCCAATTTTTAAAATTCCAGTCTTCTTCTTCCCTATCATTACTCATCAAACTCTCTTTCTAGAATGCTGTCAGAAGGGTATCTCAGTGGACTGGCCTACTCAAGTGACACCCACTGGAGTTGTGCATCTTATAATGAGCAGGCGATTGGGGAGAAGGAAGAGAAGACAAATTCTGTTGCTGCTCTTCCCTATTCCTCTGTGGATGAAACACAAATCAGAAGTCTCTACATGAGCTGCAAATCCTCTGGCAAGTTTATTTCTCCAGTGCATTCAAGAGAGAGCCAACACAGCAGAAGTAAGAGAGTCACAGTGCTGCAGACAAACCCCAATCCCGTGTTTGAAAGCCCAAATTTGGCTGCAGTCGAAATTTGTAGAGACCCCAGCAGAGAGACCTACTTGGTTCCGCCTTCCTGCAAAAGTATTTGCAAGAATTACAATGACTTACATATTGCAGGGGACCAGGTGATGGCCATTAATTCAGTGACAACAGATTTTCCCTCTGAGACCAGTTTTGAATATGGCCCTTTGCTGAAGTCATCTGAGATTCCTTTACCGATGGAGGATTCCATTTCCACTCAGCCCAGTGAGTTTCCCCAAAAACCTATCCAGCAGTACTCATCCAGCATCAAAGAGAAAATCAGCCTGCAAATGCACAAGCCTATTTCTAATGCAGTGCTGAATGAGTACCTGGAGCAGAAAGTGGTGGAGTTATATAAGCAGTACATTATGGACACCACATTTCATGACAGTTCTCCCACTCAGATTCTGGCATCTGAGCTCATCATGACAAGTGTGGACCAAATTAGTCATCAAGTGTGCAGAGAGAAGAACCTGGAGACATCAAAAGCCAGGGATATAGTCCTTAGCCGTTTATTACAGTTGGTGTCAACTGAAATCAGCACCCCCAGTCTCCATATTTCTCAGTACAGCAGTGTTAATCCATAAGAAAGGATGCTTCCATTCCTTTCTCTCAATTACTCGAACCCAAAGCAACACTTTATTCATTTATTTTAAGAATGTACAGGAGAAGGGTGGTGAAGGGGAGTTAAGAGCTAGAGAAGTAAAGGTCGGCTGGAAGTCAGGTTTGAAATAAGGGGAACTTGCATATTATACATGATGAAGGAATGTGGGAAGAGGGGCCCTAAAGAATGATTCAAAGAGACATGTGTATAGCAACAAAACAAAAATAAAAAAGATTAAAAAAAGAAAAGGTTATGATTCACTTAAAGGAATATACACATGTAAAAAAGAAGACAAGCCAAATAAGAAAGAAACACACTATGGCAAAACTAAAAAGCCAAAAGTTTTCAGGATAGAGAATTAAGTATAGATTTGTTACCCAAATAAATTCCTCCAAGTTGTTTCTTCCTGAGGTAAATGGACTATAGAAGGCTGCTATATTTGGGTAGAAAGACAGGTTCAAACAGTTTTCAAAATATGTGTTTCTATCTTTCTTCTCTATTTTCTCTATTCTGTATCAGTTGATCATTTAAAGATTTATGTTTTGTAAATATTAAAACTGTATTAAATTGGAATTGTGTTTTTCCTTTCTTTTTTTTTTTTTTAAAAGATGACCGGTAAGGGGATCTTAACCCTTGACTTGGTGTTGTCAGCACCACGTTCAGCCAGCGAGCTAACCGGACATCCCTATATGGGATCCGAACCCGGGGCCTTGGTATTCTCAACACCGCACTCTCCCGAGTGAGCCACGGGCCGGCCCGTGTTTTTATTTTCGAATGATTACTTAATTACAGCTATGGCCACAAAACAGCCGCTCAAATCCCCTAATTCAGTTTACTGGTGAAGATGAAGTTTTCTAAATGGAAAACACCACATAGTGAACATTAGACCATTTAGTTTCATTTTGCTGTGTATGATTTTTTTTTTTTGGTGATACTAAGCTTCAAAAGAAATTATTAATCTTATTTTTCCCATTTTTTTTCTCTGCCTGTTCTCTGTGTCCTCTTGACCTAGACCCAAGAAGTGGTCTTCCATATTTTCCAAACAAGGTTACAAGCCCTAGCGTCCCATGATATCAAATTCTGTAAATTCATTCACTAGAATGGCAGCTTCGTGAGGGCTTCACTCCTCTATACCTTTCCTTTAGCTCAGGGGTTGGCAAACTATGGCTATTGGCCAAATCTAACCTGTCACCTGTTTTTGAACTCCTGTGAGCTAAGGATGGGTTTTCCATTTTTAAATGGTTCAAAAGAAACAAAAAACAACAATAAGAAACATATTTTGTGAGATGAAAATTATATGAAATTCAAATTCAGTATCCACAAAATATTTATTGGAAGCAGCCATGCTCGTTTGTTTATGTGTTGTGTATGGCTGCTTTCACACTCGAATGGCAGAGTTGAGTAGATGTGGCAGACAACATATGGCCCACCCAAACCTAAAACACTTACGGTCGGGTCCTTTACAGAAGAAGCTTGCCAACCCTGCTCAACAGCAGTGCCTTGTTCACATAGTGCTTTGTTGGCTTCGTTTTCACTGAGACAGCCAACTGTGAGATGGAGCTGATGAGTGAGTTTATTGAGGATTCGTCCTGGTCTTGGGAACAACCTCTGTGAGGGAGTGAGGGAAGCAGAAGATGTTTCCACAGAGGCCTCCACCATCTCATAGGGAGTTCTGGAACCAGGGTGACCCTTCAAAATGTTTCCAAATTGAAAAAGAGGGCTGGCTTTCGTGCTCCAGCACCAACCAGGAGAGGGTGATACCTTAGCTAACAGTTCAGGGGAAGGCTATTCCAAAAGTGAGAATCAACTGTGAGTCTTGAGCAGCCAGACTCCAGGCAGCTGATGGAATGAGCTCCTCAGCCCGAAGGAGCGATCTGGACACAGTAATCCTCTACATTTCTCAGTATTTGTATTTGTAGAGTGAATGAATATATATTTTTTTCATAGCACATACTATTGGGTAAGAAAATCTGATTATGAAATTATTACTTTTCAGAAATGTTATTCACCGTTTTAAGCATATCACAATAACAGCTTCTATGTATTAATTGCTTCCTCTGTGTGTTGTACTGTGGTAACTATTTTGCATGAATTATCTTATATAATTCTCATTATAACCTTATGAGAGAGTGTCTGTTGTCCCCTTTTTACAGATGAACCAGCTGGGCTCAAGGAACTTAAATAATTTGTCCAAGGTCACACAGTAGGTGATGGAATCTGATTTTGCTCCAGTTCCATTGAACTTGAAAGCCCTGGTTCTTAACCACTACCACCTGCTCTCTCATCCTGATCACTGTATTTGTCTCATTAAAGACTAGTTTTCTGTCTCAAGGAGAGTCAACTCATTAATCTATTTTGCATTATATTCCTTCATTTTTCCTCTACAGTGCTTTGCTTGATATACTACTTGTTTGTATATCTTCCCTCAACCAGAACACAAGCTTTGATTTATTCATATGTTTTTCCACATCTCAAACATTATTTGCACATAGTAGGTACCCAATAATTATTTGTTAACTGGATAAGTTTTGGTCATTCTGGATATTGCATCTGGTGGTTGAAGTGAAAGACTATCAATATGAAAACCAGGTAATTCTGACTAGAAAAAAGTGCTATTGAGGTTTCCTCCTCAAGAAGTAAACTAACTGAATACATAAGCTTAATTTATTATAGCAGTTTAGTAAATAGTATAATAAAATGCATTATTTTTTAATTTTTTTTATTTCTAAAAAGATGACAGGTAAGGGGTTCTTAACCCTTGACTTGGTGTTGTCAGCACCACGCTCAGCCAGCGAGCTAACCGGCCATCCCTATATGGGATCCGAACCCGGGGCCTTGGTGTTCTCAACACCGCACTCTCCTGAGTGAGCCACGGGCCAGCCCCTAATAAAATGCATTATAATAAAATATTATCATAGATATTTTCATTTGCTTACTAGAAATAATTTGTTACAAAGCAGACAGGTTCATGTTTTTCATTGATGTTTTGTTTTTGTTTTTTTATTATTTCTTGGAGGGAAGACACATGCTGTAGATTGGATACCCCCCCACCCCCCACCGCACCAACCTCATTGAGGCTCAATCCCCACTGTTAACTGTTGAGGGTGGGGAATCCTGTTATGGTAATTGAAAGCTGGGGCATTGAAGAGGTGATTGGATTGTAGGACCATGCAGTAGTGAATGGACTAGTAATGGTGGTCATGGGCATGGCTCTGGGGGCTTTAAAAGAAGAGCACACGAGAAGTTCTTTTTCCTTGCTCCATCATTTCTGCCACGTGAGACCCCTGGGTCACTGTTGCCACCATCAAGACCCTGACCAGATCTGTTCCTTGGACTTTGGACTTCCCAGCCTCAGAAACTGTAAGCAATAAATTTCATTTTCTTTATAAATCACCCAGTTCCAGGTATTTTGTTATAAGCAACAGAAATGGGCTAATACAACGTGCATCTGTGTACACACAACAGGAGTAGGCCCTCTTTTCTGCAAGCTTAATATATTGGTGGAGAGACCTAGAAGATCACTAGGGAACAAGTAACAAAGCCACTTATTAATTAAGAACTTGACCAAGTGGTACAAACAGGAATAAGATTATCCATGATTGCAACTCAAGTTTAATAAGTGTTGAAAAGGAGACATGGTAGGAGGTACTGGACAGTGAAGGAGCCCATTGTAGGCAAAGCTTCCAAGGGGAAGTGATGGTTTAAATTGTTCTTAAAGAACAAGATAAGATCTAAGCAGATGGATGGGAGAGGTGTTCCAGGCAGAGGTGTGAGAGTGTTTGGTGTCACAGGGAACTGCAAGTTGATGGCTGTAACTGGAGCCCAATGAATGTATGAATAGGCAGTATATTAGTTTGTTATTACTGTTGTAGCAAATTACTGCAAGATTAATGGCTTAAAACAACACAAATTTATTATCTTACAGTTTTGAAGATCAGAAGTCTAAAATCATTCTCACTGGGCTAAAATAAAAATGTGGATATGGCTGTGTTCCTTCTGGAAGCTCTAGGGAAGGATTGGTTTCCTTGTGCCCTTTCCAGCTTCTAGAAACTGCCAGAATTCCTTGGCTCATGGCTGTGCATCACTCTGACCTCTCCTTCCATCATCACATGTCCTCTGACTCTAATCTTCCTGCCTCCCTTTTATAAGTACCCTTGTGATTACAGTGAGCACATGTGAATAATCGAGGATAATGTCCCCATCTCAAGATCTTTCATTTAGTCACATCTGCAAAGTCCCTTTGGCTATGTAGGGTGACATATTCACAGGTTCAGGGAATTAGGGTGTGGACATTTGCTGGGGCAAGGGGGGAGGTAGGCCTTATTCTGTCTACCACAGATGGTCACAGGATCATTTTTGACTCTTGTGTGTCAGAAATTTGCCTCTCCAGCATCAATTCTCCTTATTCAAGATAAGTAAGTCCATGTTTGCTTATATATAAAATAGTTCATTTCTCTTTTTGCCTCCTGTCATCTCATACTGTGTTATTTTGGTTCGTCCATATACATTAGTTGGATTTTTCTCTTGCTCATTTTAGTCATCCTATTCTGGATTCTAATTCCTTTTTATCTTTCTTTCCTTTAAAACATTTCTCTTTTTTTATTATAAAGGTAGTACCTACTCACTCTAGAAAATCTGTGTAATAACAAAGTAGAATATTGAAGAAAAACATCACCTCTAATTCTCCAGTCCCCAAACATTCATAGTTAACATTTTGAGTAAATATCTTTCCAGTCTTTTCTCCATGCACCTTTTTTGTTTGTTTTCAGTTTCTTTGAGTGGTGATCATGTTATTTATGAATAAAATATTGTGTCTTTTTTTCTTTCTTTGTTTTACTTACACTATAACATGGATAAAAGTTCTAAAACTGGTAGATTTGCATTGTTTGCCTGAGAAAAACATAGTAGTTTTTCTTTTTTCCCCATACACTATTTGATAATGTCTGATATTTTGTTGACACCTGCTGTGGTTTGAATAGCCCCCCGAGATCATGTTGGAACTTAACCCCCAATATGGTGGTGGAAGCAGGGGCCTTTAAAGAGGTGATTGGATCATGAGGACTGTGTCCTCATGGATTAATCCATTCATGGAGTAATGAGTTGATGGCTTAATGGGCAGTCATGGGTGTGGTTCTGATGGCTTTATACGGAAAGCAAGTAAGAAGGTTATCTCTCTTGCTCTTACCATTCTTGCCATGTGATACTCTGGTTACCATAGGACTCTGTAGAGTTCCCACCAAGAAGGCCCTCACTAGATGTGTTCTCTGGACTGTGGACTTCCCAGCCTCCAAAATGGTAAGAAGTAAATTTCATTTCTTTGTAAATTACCCAGTTTCAGGTATTCTGTTATAAGCAACAAAAATGGATTAATACAACATTTTTGTCTGTTGTAGGTCATTGGGCCAGTACACTGAGGAAATTGTTTGTATTAACAATAAGTTCTTTTGCTGAGTTTTAACTGCTAACTCAGAGTTTGACATGTAATAAATATAACTTGGACTACTTCCCTTTTATATTGTACTTGTCCATATTGAAAATCACCTGCCAAATATTTATCTACTCACTCCGTAAAATTAACTAACTAAATGCAACAAATATTTACGGAGCATGAACAAAGATGATATTGGCATACAAAGATGAAGTTGACATAGTTGCTGTTTAAAGAGTTTATTTGTGCAGTGCAAAACCTATAAATCAAGGCACACTAAGTGTAGTAAGACATATGTAAAGACTGTTTAGGATGCATTGAATAATTTCTTTTTGCAATTTATTCCAATTTAGCACCTGCAGACCTTACCTATCATTTATTTTATTTATTTTCTTACTTTTTCCCCCAGCCCCTATTACAAGGTTATGAATGGAACCCTCACTAAGTACTCTGGAAGAAGAGGAAAGCATAAATGTGGAGTACCTTCAGTACGGACAATAGTAGTCAACCCTGGTTTTGACTTTAACTTGGACTCAATCACAGAGAAGTCATGATACATGGCCATTGTACATTTGATCTTGAAACCTCTCCACTCCTTCCCACAGCCTTTATTTTAGTTTTCCTGTGCCCAGTGTCTTGCCAGGAACAACCCAAATCCTGAAAACAATGAGGTCAAGTAGAGAGCCTCTCAATATTTCACTTGAGACCTGCAGAGAATACTTGTTAAATATACTTGTTAAAAATACTTTTGTGATTTACTAACATTGGATATTAGGAGCATAAAAAAAACCAAGGCAAATGTGAGACTGGCTTTTACGATTTTTTTTTCCAGAATATAATTATATTTTTTTCCTCTTGAAAAACAGAGGTAAAGGTCAAGTTTCTGGGAGTAACTATTTTAGCTCAAATCACAAGATAAATTAAAAGATGTTTATGTACTGTCAGTATATTCCAGTCAGAAGAATGTTTTGACTTCTCAGGCTACTTTCTTTTTTGTTCATTTCTTTGTTTTTGTTTTTTGTGGCTCGTGGGTACCAGGATCCGAGCCCTTGACTTTGGTGTTATAACACCATCCTCTAACCAATTAAGCTAACTGGTCAGCCCATATCAGACTATTTTCTTAAGTAACATAAATTATGTGGTCAGTGGAAGAAGAAAGAGTGGTCTTTAGGTCCCAGAAAATAATAAAAATCCTGGCCCTGCTTTCTGACTATCCTGTGCGATCTCCTCCCCTACCCCTAGAAAGGTGCCATGGCTTGAGAGGTTCCTATGGACGTGTGGATAATGGCACCATAGGAATCCCTGAAAAAGATTCTTGGGTTCCATATGTAAACTAGAAGCATCAGACACCTGATGAACCTGAAGTGGCCATGAAGATGGGACAATGGGTCTTGGCAGTGACCTGCAGTATGCTGTGTCCACTGATGACCTACAGTCTGTGACTTGAAGTTCATCCACCACCTCCCACTTTGCCCTGCATCATTCCTTGGCATTGTATGTGATTCCAGGACAGTGACACAACCCTGAGAAGGACTGGAGAACCCAAGAATGAATGAAGTGAAATTTTCTGTCACCATGGGAGAATGGAGGTTCAGATTCAAAAATTCAGTTGTTCAAAAAAAAAAAAAAGAAAGGAAAAAATGAAAATGTGTTATTAATTATACCGTTGAGTTTGTGAAGAAGTTAAAGTTATGGTAATTAGACTGTTATTCCTCTGCCCTGTTCTGGAAAGAAATAATCCAAAGCAGAAAAATAACGTATTTCCCAGACAAACAAAAACTGTGGGAGTTCACTACCACATGACCAGCCTTACAAGAAATGCTCAAGGGAGTTCTGGGTCTGGTACCTGTAAAACAACCAACACTACCATGAATACTCAAGAAAGAACAAAACCCACCAGTAAAATAAAAATGATAACAATAAAGAGAAAAAAGTTTATCCACCCTCCCAAGAAACCAACAAACACAGAAGACAAACAGTAAATCAGAAAAAAAGGAACAAAAGATTTTTAAAACATCTGAACAAAAATCAATAAAATGCCAGGAATAAACCAACACCTTTCACTAATAACTCTTAATGTAAAAGGATTAAATTCCCCACTCAGAAGACACAGACTGACTGATTGGATTAAAAAGATGGACCCAACAATATGCTGCCTTCAAGAGACTCACCTCACCTGCAAAGACACACACAGACTAAGAATGAAAGGATGGAAAAAGGTATACTCTGCAAACAGGAACAAAAAAGAAGCTGGAATAGCTATTCTTATATCAGATAAAATAAACTTTGAACCAAAAACAATAAAAAATGATAAAGAAGGACACTATATAATGATAAAAGGACCTGTCCAACAGGAAGACATAACAATCATAAAATATATATGCACCCAACATCAGAGCAGCCAGATTTATAAAGCAGATACTATTAGACCTAAAGAAAGAGATAGACACCAATACCAGAATAGTAGGGCCTGGAACACCCCACTGTCAAAATTGGACAGATCATCCAGGCAAAAAATCAACAGAGGAGCACAAGATCTAAACAACACTTAGGCAAATTGGACTTGGCAGATATCTACAGAACATTTCATCCAACAACCTCAGACTATTCATTCTTCTCATCAGCACATGGAACATTCTCCAGGATAGACCACATGTTAGGTCTCAAATCAAGTCTCAACAAATTCAAAAAAATTGGAATTTTTCCACGTATTTTTTCAAACCGCAATGGATTAAAACTAAAAGTAAATAACAAATGAAACTCTGGAAACTATACAAACACATGGAAATTAAGCAACATTTTACTTAATGACATATGGGTCCAAGAAGAAATTAAACAGGAAATCAAAAAATTTCTTGAAACTACTAAAAATAATGATACATTATACTAAAACCTGTGCAATACTGCAAAAAAAAAAAAAAGTACTAAGGGGAAAATTTATTGCATTAAATGCTTACTTTAGAAGAATAGAAAAATGGCAAGTGAACAACCTAACAGTGCATCTTAAAGAACTAGAAAAACAGGAACAATCCAAACCTAAAGCTAGTAGACAGAAATAAATAATTAAGATCAGAGCAGAAATAAATGAAATAGAAACCCCCGAAATGATACAAAAGATCAAGGAAACAAAAAGTTGGTTTTTTGAGAAGATAAATAAAATTGACAAGCCATTAGCAAAGCTAACTAAAAAAGGAGAGAAGAGAGAATTTTGTTATTCTTACAAATAACAAAAATGAAAAATGAAAAAGGTGATATTACAACTAATACCTCGGAAATACAAGGAATCATTAGAGACTGCTATAAACAACTATACGCCAACAAATTTAAATATCTGTAGGAAATGGATAAATCGCTGGACACACACAATCTACCAAGACTGAGCCAAGAAGACATAGAAAGTATTACTCCTTTTATTGTTACAGACCGATAACAATCAAAGAGATTGAAGCTGTTATCAGTAGTCTCCCAACAAAGAAAAGCCAAGGACCAGATGGGTTCACTGCAGAATTCTACCAAACCTTTAGAGAAGAATTAATACCAATTCTCTACAAACTATTCCAAAAACTTGAAACAGAGGCCATTCTCCCAAACTCATTCTATGAGGCAAACATCACCCTGATACCAAAACCAGACAAGATACAGCAAAAAAAGAAAACAGGCCAATATCTTTGATGAATATAGATGCAAAACTTCTCAATAAAATACTATATAATAGAAACAGCACAACACATACATAAAATTATACACCATGATGAAGTGGGATTCATCCCAGGGATGCAACATAGGTTCTACATAGACAAATCAATAAATGTGACACACCACATCAACAATATCAGAGACAAAAACCATTTGATCATTTCTATAGATGCTAAAAAAGCATTTGATAAAATACAGCATTCATTCATGATAAAGACTCTTTATAAATTGGGTAGAGAAGGAAATTATCTCAACACAATTACTGTCATATATGACAAACCTATTGCTGATATTATCCTGAATGGGGAAAAGTTGGAAGCTTTTCCCTTAAGAACAGGAACAAGACAAGGATGCCCATTTTTGCCACTCCAATTAAACCCAGTGTTGGAAGCACTCACCAGAGAAATCAGGGAAGAAAAGGAAATAAAGGGCAACCAGATTGAGAAAGATGAAATAAAACTGTCCCTGTTTGCAGATGATATGATCCTATATACAGAATAACAAAAGGACTCTACAGTAAAACTCTTAGAGTTGATAAATGATTTCAGCAAAGTTGTAGGATACAAAATCAACACACAAAAACCAGTGGCATTTCTATACTCCAACTGTGAACTAGCAGAAAAAGAAATCAAGAAAGCTAGCCCATTTCCAATAGCCACCAAAAAAGAAAAATTCCTAGGAATAAAGTTAACCAAGAATGTAAAAAATCTCTACAACAAGAACTACATACCACTGTTGAGAGAAATTGAAGAGGACACAAGAAGATGGAAAGATATCCCATGCTCTTGGATTGGAAGAATTAACATAGTGAAAATGTCCATACTACCCAAAGTGATCTACAGATTCAATGCAATCTCCATCAAAATTCCAATGACAATTTTCTCAGAAATGGAAAAAACAATTCTAACATTCATATGGAATAAGAAAAGACCACATATAGTCAAAGCAATCCTGAGCAAAAATAATAAAGCCAGAGGCATAATGCTACCTGACTCTAAACTATACTGCAAAGCTATAGTAACCAAAAGAGCATGGTACAGGCATAAAAACAGACACATGGACCAATGGAACAGAATAGAGAGTCCAGAAACCAACCTATATACCTACAGCCATCTGATCTTTGACAAAGGCACCAAGACTACACACTGGGGAAGAGACTACTTCTTTAGTAAATGGTGCTGGGAAAACTGGACATTCATACATAGGGGATTGAAACTAGACCTATACCTCTCACCATATACCAAAATCAACTCAAAATGGATTAAAGAATTAAATATATATCCTGAAACAATAAAACTCCTTAAAGAAAACATAGGGGAAACACTCCAGGGAGTAGGATTGGGTACAGATTTTATGAATACTTCCCCCAAAACATGGGCAAACAAAGGAAAAATAAACAAATGGGATTATATCAAACTAAAAAGCTTCTGCACAGCAAAAGAAACAATGAACAGAGTGAAAAGACAACCAACAGAGTGGGAGAAAATATTTGCAAAATATGCATCGGACAAAGGATTAACTCAAACAACTTAACAGCAAAAACCCGAGTAACCCAATTAAAAAATGGGCAAAGGAGCTGAATAGGCATTTCTCAAAGGAAAATGTATGAATGGCCAATCAACACATGAAAAAATGCTCAACATCACTCAGCATTCGGGAAATGCAATTCAAAACCACTGTGAGATACCAACTCACTCCAGTTAGGATGGCTAATATCGAAAAGACTGAGAATGACAAATGCTGATAGGATTGTGGAGAAAAATTAACCCTCCTACACTGTTAGTGGGACTGCAAAATGGTGCAGCCTTTATAGAAAATGGTATGGAGGTTCCTCAAACAATTACTGATAGTTCTACCATATGACCCAGCTATTCCTCTGCTGGGTATATACCCAGAGGAATGGAAATTATCAAGCTGAAGAGATACCTGTACTCCCATGTTTATTGTAGCACTATTTACAACAGCCAAGGGTTGGAACCAGCCTAAATGCCCATCGCTGGTTGAGTGGATAAGGAAACTGTGGTATATCTACATGATGGACTACTACTCTGCCATACAAAAAAAAAAAATGAAATGCTACCATTCACAGCAACATGGATGGACTTAGAGAAAATTATCTTAAGTGAAATAAGCCAGACACACAAAGAGAAATACTGCATGTTCTCACTTATTTGTGGGAGCTAATAAAAATATATAAATAAATATACAGACAAATGTGTGGGGGGGTACAAAAAGAGGACACAACAATCACAACAATTCCTTGAACTTGTTAATATGGGTGAACAGATATGATGTTGATGAGGGGAAAGGGGAGGGGGGGAAAGGAGGAATTGGTATAGGGACATGAAAATCAACTACATTGTATGTTGATAAATTAAAATAAAAAGGGGAAAAAAGGAAAGAAAGGAAAAAATGAAAATGTATTATTAATTATACTCTTGAGTTTGTGGAGAAGTTAAAGCTGTAGTAATTAGACTGTTACTGCTCTAACTTGTTCTGGAAAGAAATAATACAAAGCAGAAACCTCCATAATAGCATCATGAGAGGGACCAGTGAGAAGCTAACTTAAATTCTAGTCTAATGGATAGGAGCTGAGTGGATGTGGCAACAGAAATAGGGAAATTTCCTCCCTCTCTCCCTCTCTTCCTCCCTTACCCCTCCCTTCCTCTTTTCTTTATCTCTTTCTCTTTTTTCCTTCCTTCATTATCTTCTTTTGTTTCTTCTTTTCATTCTCTCTCTCCCTCTATTCTCATCCTTTTCCTCCCCTTCTCTTCCCCTCCTCTGCTCCTCTCTCTTTTCCTTTCCCTCTTTTCTTCCTCCCTCCCTTCCTTTCCTTTCCTTTTCCTACCTACTTTTCTTTTTTCTCTCTCTGTCACTATTTATTTGGTAAAATGCTAATTTCTGAAATTTCAAAAATATTTCTCCATTTGATTTGATGAAATGCTAATGAGTAAGAACTTGATTCATGCATATTGCATTTTAAAAATCAAATAGTGAAGACTTTTCACTTCAGCACCCTTTTGCCTTCCAGGTTCCCTCTAGTAAGGCTCACAATACTCTATACTTATGCAAATACATAGATTTATTTTTAAACAAATGATACTATTTTGTCCTTGCTTTTGTCACTTAACTCTACCTATTTCTATAGGAAACAGTGCTGTGAAAGGTTTGAATGACATATGCTCTGTGAGCAGGATGCCATGAGACCCCATCCTATTTCAGCTTTCTCTGGGATGGGAAATATGAAGACATACATAAACAAACCTCAATGCAGGAGAAACACTTAACACATCTCCTTGTAAGCCATATCTCTCTCAAGGAGAATAATACTTACATGAGATAAATGTGTGTCTTTTTCTTTTTTAGGCTTTGTTTTAGTGTGTATAATTCATTTGAAACATGTGGGTATTACACCGAAATGGACTCTGTAAATCAATCTTCTGCCACAGGCCTCCTGCAAGATTGACACTGGTTCATAAACAAACTCTGCATCTCTGGTCCACAAATTCTAGTCTGTATTCTCATTTAGCTCTTATTTCTATATCTTGTCTATTGGATTGTGTTGGTTAATTTTGTGTGTCAACTTGACTGGGCCATGTGGTGCCCAGATATTTGGTCAAACATTATTCTGGGTGTGTCCGTGAGGATGACTTTGAATGAGATTTACATTTAAATAGATAGACTGAGTAAAGCACATTGCCTTCCTTAATGTGGGTTAGCTTCTTCTAATCAGTTGAAGGCCTGAATAGAACAGAAAAGATGACCCTCCCTCGAGTAAGAGAGAATTCCTCCTGTCTGACTGTTTTCAAATTAGGACATTGGCTTTTCCTGCCTTTGAACGTGAACAAAACCTCAGCTCTTCCTGGGTCTTGAGGCTGCCAGTCTTCACACTGGAACTACTTCACTTATTGTCCTGGTTGTCTGGCCTTTGTACTCAGACTGGAACTACACCATCAGCTCTCCTGGGACTCTAGCTTGTTTACTCATCCTGCAGATCTTGGGACTTGTCAGCCTCCAGAGTCATGTAAGCCAGCTCCTTATTATAAATCTGTCTGCTTATCTATCTATCCTATTGATTCTGTTTCTCTAGAAAGCTCTGACTCAGAAATATTGTGACAAATTTTACTGATGCCTTTTTGAAAACAAGATACACTATGTCTAGGGCATCTTCTTGATCTATTAGCCTAGTGATCCTATTAAAAAGCACAATGAGTTTGGTCTGGCATAACTGGTTCTTGTTGCACCTACAGTGCCACCCAGTGATTAGTCTTTATTTGTAGCCACTCATCCAACATACTTTTAACAACCTTGAGCATTTTTCCTTGATTAATGTCAAATTCACGATGTATATTTTTCAGATCTTAACTGTGTCTTCCACACTTAAACATATTTTAACATTTAGTTTCTCTAAACTTCTGATGCTTCCCTCATTCTCCCTTTTATATGGGGAAGACTGAAATGGTTTAGCCATCACATTGGTTAAGAACTGATAATATTTTTGGTGGTAATGTGCCTGAGTTTGGAGACTTTAATTCATTGAAAGTGGCTTTGAATACACGTAGAAACTTATTTTTCTATATTTTAGTATATTTAGTGTTGCAAATCCCTTTTAACCATATTGTTTTCTATTTCCTCTAGTTGGAAGACCATTCTTCCAAATATAGTTAAACTATATGTTCAAAGTGCTTTAAGTTACATCTGTTTGCTTTAATATAGATTTGATTATAATTTTCTCATTGGGCAAGAGGAAGACAGTTTATCCATGTACTGGGCACAGAATCTGAAGTTGAAATTACATTACAGAAACACAAATAGGAAAGCAATGCTTTAATCTTAACCAATGTCATGTGGTGCAAATACAAAAAGATAGGGTAGCAACGACCTTTTTATTTTAAGAGGAAACATTGTTTTTGTGATAAATGACATAGATTGAACAAAAATAAATATATCTCATTCTGAAAAAGTTTAGAGCTGCCACTAAAATAAACTTCTCTAAATTATCAAATAATGAGAAAGCACAGTTGCTAAGAAGTTTTGACTCTCTGCCATCAGTCTTCCTGGGGCACAGTTCCCCAACAGTTTATACACAGAGCTAAGTTTTACATGTCTTGCAGCTTTGGGAAGAGAGATTTGGCACTTTCAGCCATCTCTAAAGTTTTTACACAAGGGGTACAGGTAAATTTGGCACTGTTCTGATCATATTTGGCAGACTAATTTTAAGTTATGAATCAGGATAGAATCTGTTAGACTCTAGGTCACAGCAGTCCCGCATCAAATGTGATGAGAATACTTGTCTCTCTGTGTGGGCCATTCATAGTTTAATACAAAAGAAACTGAAATTCTGGATATTTCAAATGCAATCTAGGATTTCCACTCATTTAAAATCAGATTCACTTCTTTATAAAATTATTTTATTTACTATGTAAAATTATACAATTTATTATATAATTTTATTATTAAAATTATTTCATGTATTGATTAAAATGGTAGAATTAAAATATTATTATTTTTTATTCCCCAATGAGTTAAATGGCAGTAGGACGTGAACATCAATGTCCGTTAATGAAAAAAGAGAGGAAACCAGACACTATATGTTTTCTGATTAAACAACATAACACCACCCCATAGTCTTGTTGAAGGGATGGAACCTGTGTCTGATCAAACCTTTGGATCCAGCTGCCAATTTTAAGGAAATACAAGGAAGAGGGACTATATTAAAGTGCACCATAAATATGCAGTTCACAAAACCCAGTCTAGAGAAAACTTTATAGGCCAAATATACTGGGTTCTTCAATAGATAAAGTGTTAAAAAAACAAAGAGAGAGAGAGAGAGAGAGAGAGGGAGTAAAGGGGAAAGCTGTAGGTTAAAAGAGACTTATAAGACATGTCGACTTATTTTGAAATGGGCAAGACTAAATCAGAGTGTCTAGGGATGCACATTTGGATGATAAAACCATCAAGAAAGGCAAGGTCATGATTAAAAAGTCATGACAGTGGTTACTTTTGAATGTTGGAGGAAGTTGTCATTCGGGTGGGACACATGGAGTGACTTCTGCTGTGTCTGGCGAATTGCTGCTATTTCTTTGTTTGAATCAGGAGTCAAATAAAGTTCATATATTTCAATTGTTTTATATGTCTCTTAAGTATCTTTTAACCTATAGGTTCTACTTTCATGCTTGTTTTGTAGTTTATTTGTGAAGAAACTTGGCCACTTCACTTGTTCTGTAGAGTTTCCTAGATTTTGCTGATTGCATTCCCAGGCTGTTATTTGACATTCTTTTCTGTCCCCTGTATTTCTTCTAATTTAGTAATTAGATCTAGAGTCTTCCTCAGAGACAGGTTTTTCTTTTCTTCAAGAAGAATTCACTGGTTGTATTGTGCCCTTCCATCAGAAGTCACATAATGCCTAGTTGCGTAATGTTCCCAGTTGAGAAAATATTCTTCCAACTGCTAAATGGCGAGTATTATAATTTTTTAAAACATTGAAATATAGAAATATTTCCCAGGAGCTCTTTC
This sequence comes from Cynocephalus volans, assembly GCF_027409185.1. Taxonomy (NCBI): domain Eukaryota; kingdom Metazoa; phylum Chordata; class Mammalia; order Dermoptera; family Cynocephalidae; genus Cynocephalus; species Cynocephalus volans. The sequence continues at coordinate 41,351,434 of NC_084478.1, read as the reverse complement.
TGAGTCCATTCTCAATAAATACTTTCACAAGGCAAACTAGTTTGAGGACGATGGTACTTCCAAAAGCTCATAGAAAGACTCATATTATCTTCTAATGCTATTTTTCCACGAAATTTTTAAAGTACACTCATACATTGTCTCTATTTATGATACTTTGGAATGTTTCGCAAAACTTAAATGTTGCAAAATTAGAGACTACTCCATTTTATCCTGGTAATTATAATAAATTTATCCAAATAAAATCAGAGCTCCACCCAAAGATTCTTACCATAAGTTGAAATATTCCAAATCCCAATAATAGAATTTCAAAATTAAATCTTGTATACTCTTTGTGCTATCATGATTCTATTTGTTTAGTTTCTCCTTTCTTTTTGTAAAGATAAATGTCCAGTCTTCCTTTTTGAAAGTTTTATTTTCAATAATCACAATTTTCTAGAAGCTTCAAAGATTTCCAAGATTTTGAACAAAATGCAGCCAAATTTGAGAGGGCTAATTTACATAAAAGTTTAATATTCTTGTAAGACATTTAGGTTGATTTAAAAAATAGTTTTTCAAAGGTGCAAACATTTCTAAAATCTGATTGATGATGGGAAGCAGAGAAAATTCATATTACCATGTTAAACTAGTTTTAGTCGTCATTATCAGTTTCATCGCAAACATGATTTGTTTATTCTGTGTACTTCTTAAAATATTTTAATAATATTTACAGCTTTCATTTCAATTGGTAGAATATTACTTCTTTTTTGGATGTGATTATGAATTAGTGTTCACTTTGACCTATTCCAAATATCTTTTTACTTTATAAGTTTCTTAATTTAGTGAGAATGTTGTTTTTACCATGGTGCTGTGCTCTACCAAAATTAGTAATCATTTTATCCCCTCAGAAGTAAATATTTGTCTCCAAAGTTTAACTTTTTGATTAAATTTGCAATAGCATTGACATTAATGTGAGATGTTTTATCTTTAATAGAATGAGCATTCAAAAGCTTTATTTTAATCACATAAATTAAATGGAGAATCATAAACCATTATTAGAATTAACTTATTTTCTACTTGAAGCATCTGGGGTCATTTAACTTCATGAGAAATTCTTTTATGTTCATAGCACAAGCATATTTATAACTACTGCATTAGCTTTTTTATACATGCACAAGAAAAGTTAGAAATGAAAATCAGCAAAATTAATTTCAAATAGGTATTTGATTTCAATGAAAAGTGATGTGTCATATACCTTCGTTTTGTTTTTTTTTTTCAGGTATAGTCTTCTTAAATAACTGTAAAATTTTAAGGTAGATGCTGATTCTTTTTCATCAGATTTGTTTTTTCATGCAGTCAGTAATATCATTTTGATCCCCATGGTTGATGACAAATATTGATAAATGTTTTCTCAAAAATTACACATTCAGTATCTTTTCTTGAGAAATGAGAATCCAGTTCTTAATTATACTTACCACACTTCCTTTTTCATAGAGAAGTTAAGTACAAACTAAAAAGCATTACCATAAAATATAATAAATGTGTGGTAATATATTCACAGTATTCGATAAGTGACAAAACTATGTAGCAAGAGTGTTAAGACTTCTCTCAGCATATTTTTTCCACACATGTTTCATATATGAGGATACTTCAAAAAGTTCATGGAAAAATAGAATTAGAAGATATTACAAATCTTTCCATGAACTTTCTGAAGACCCCTCATATATCTCACTTATAATTTTCTAGGTTTCCCATCGACCTCACTAACTGTTCATCTAGTGGCACGGTGTGTGTGTGTGGGGAGGGTGTAGGGGTGTATGTGTGTGTGAGAGTTTCTCATGAGGGTACACCTAGTGGTTGAATTTCTGGGTCTTAGGCTATGTGACTTTTCAACTTGAGATAAGTTCATTCTCAACAGCAATATGTAAGATATCTTGTCAATCCACATCCTTGCCAAATCTCAACATTGTCAAACTTTCAATTTTTGGGCCAATGGAGCATGTACAAAATGATATTTCATTTGGGCCTTGATTTATATTTTCCAGACCAATAAAGCTGAAAATCACTTAATATGTTTAGTGGCTATAGGTGTTTCCTCTTTTCTAAAATGCTTATACATAGCCTTTAACCCACTTTCTTATCCTTTTTTTTTTAAAAAAACTATTTTTTAGAGTAGTTTATATTCACAGCAAAACTGAATGGAAGGTAAAGAAAGTTTCCATATACCCCCTGCCCCACACAGGCATAGTCTCCCCCACTATCAACATATAACACCAGAGTGGTGTATTTGTTACCATCAATGAACCTACATTGATACATCACTATCATCCAAAGTCCATAGTTTACGTTAGGGTTCACTCTCAGTGTTTTTAATTCTGTAAGTTTGAACAATGTATAATGACGTGTATCCACCATTATAGTATCATACGGAATTGTTTCATTGCCCTAAAAATCCTCTGTGCTCTGCCTATTCATGTCTCCCTCCCCCAATCCTTGACAACCACTAATCTTTTTACTATCTTCATAGTTTGCCTTTTCCAGAATGTCACAGTTGGAATTATGCAGTATGTAGCCTTTTCAGATTTGTTTCTCACTTAGTAATATACATTTAAGATTCCTTTATGACTTTTCATGGCTCGATAGCTGATTTATTTTTAGCACTTAATAAATATATTCCATTGTCTGGATGTACCAGTTTATTTACCCATTCACCTTCTGAAGGTCATCTTCATTGCTTCAAAGTTTTAGAAATTATGAATAAAGCTGCTATAAGTATTGTGTGTGGGTTTTTGTGTGGACATAAATTTTCAACTCATTTAGGTAAATACCAAGGAGTGTGATTGCTGGATCATATGGTAAGAGTATGTTTAGTGTATGTGTCAATTAAAAAATAAAAATAAAATAAATAAAACTCTAGGACCTTTGTCAGACCCAATAATAACTTAGTTTGAATTGATTTGGAATCAGATTTAGATTAGTTTAGAGAAAATAAAGAAAAATATGCCATTTATAGCACACATACACAAGAAGAAACTTCCAACTGTCTTCCAAAGTGGCTGTAGCATTTTGCATCCCCACCAACAATGAATGAGAGTTCCTGTTTCTCCACATCCTCGTTAGCACTTGGTATTGTCAGTATTTTGGATTTTGTCCATTCCAATAGGTGTGTTGTGGTAGTTCATTGTTTCAATTTGCAAATCCCCAATGGCATATGATATGGAGCATGTTTTCATGTACTTATTTGCCATCTGTATATCTTGGTGAGGTATCTATTCAGATCTTTTGTCCATTTTTTAATAGGGTTGTTCCTTTTCATATTGCTGAGTTTTAAGCCCTTTTTGTGTATTTTGGATAACAGTACTTTATCACATACGTCTTCTGAAAACATTTCTCCCAGTCTGTGACTTGTCTTCTCATTCTTTTGACAGTGTTTTTCTCAGAGCAGAAGATTTTGATTTTAATAAAGTGCAGCTTATCAATATTTTTTCATGGAACATGCTTTTGGTGTTGAATCTAAAAAGTAATCACCATACCCAAGGTGATATTCTAGATTTTCTGCTATGTTACACTCTATTTGTTCTATAGCTTTGTGTTTTACATTTAGGTCTATGATCCATTTTGAGTTAAGGGTTAGGGTTCCTTTTTTCATTTGTCATTTTTATTTTGGTTCTCTCTCTCTCTCTTTCTTGATGAATCTTGCTGGAAGTATGTCTATTTTACAAGTTTATTTCCAAAGGACCAATTTTTGTCTTTGTGGCTCTTCTCTATGTGTCACGGTTTTCTATTTCATTGATTTACACTCTATTTTAATTATTTTTCTGCTTTCTTTGGGTTTAGTCTAATGTTCTTTTTCAGACATCTAATTAATTTGTAGCCTTCCCTACTGGTAAGATAAGTGTTTAAGCCTACAAAATTTCTTTCAAAGCACTGCTTTTGTTATATCCCTTAAGTTTTGATAACAGCATTTTTATTATAATTTACTTTTAGACATAATACAATTTTCATTATGAGTTACTTAGCAATGTGCTTTTAAGATTTCTGGAACCATGAATTTCAACCATCATGAAGAATCTGAGATATTACCCTACTAAAAATCTGACAAGTTAATATACCACTGTTCATGGTTAATGGCAGAAGATTTGATACTCCTAGGTCAGAGACAAATGACAAAGTGTTAGCTATAGTGTATCAGCATTTTTAATGTGCTGGCTTCCCAAGCCCCAATTCCTACAGGGTGATTCAAAGAGAGCCAGGTGACACTGTATTTGCAGTGAGTTGTGTTACAAGAGAGAGAACTTCAATTTAAGGAACTCAGATACTTCAAACTCTACAGGAAGGATGCTTGCCCTTTGTTCTAGAGTAAGATACTATATCTTCGAAGGCTGTCAGTTATACAAATATCCTTGAAAAAAGAGTCTGGAAAAAAAACCCAGTCAGTGTCTCTGCTCACAAGACTTGCAGAAATATGAGATTGCAGTGGATTGAATTATGTCCCCCCAAAGCTCACTGAAGCTTGAATTGTGTCACCCAAGTTTTATGTATTAGAAACTTAGCTCCCACTGTGACTGTTAAGAGGGTGGGAAATCCTATTATGGTAATTGAAAGGTAGAGCCTTGAAGAGGTGATTGGATTGTAGGACCATGCCATAGTGAATGGATTAGAAATGGTGGTCAGGGTCATGGTTCTGAGGGCTTTAAAAGAGGAGAGTCTGTCTCTTGCTCTCTCTCTGCTCTCTACTTCCACCATATTACAATGTGAGACCCCTGGGTAACTGTCACCACCACTAGATGGACTTTGGACTTCCCAGCCTCAGAAACTGTAAGCAAATAAATTGCATTTTCTTTATAAATCACCTGTATCTGTGTAAACTGTTATAAGCAACACAAAATGGACTAATACAGAGTCCTATACCTGGGAAGTTTTCTGCTACTATTTTGTTGAAAATGTTTTCAATGTGATCTCCTTTTTCCTCCCCTTCTGGAATACCCGTGACTAGGATATTTGAATGCTTAAGGTTGTCTGATATCTCTCTCAGATTTTCTTCAATGTTTTTAATTCTTTTTTCTTTTTCTTTTTGTCTGCCTGTGTTATTTCAAACAGCCCATCTTCAAGGTCCAAAGTTCTTCTCTTCTGCTTCTGCAAGCCTGCTGGTTATACTCTCTATTGTGTTTTTTATTTTGTTGAATGAATTCTTCAGCTCGGCATTCTCTGCTACATTCTTTTTCAGGGCATTGATTTCCTTGTACATTTCTTCTTTCAGGTCCTGTATACTTTTCCTCATTTCATCATGTTGTCTAGCTGAGTTTTCTTGTATCTCATTTAGTTTCCTTAGAATTATCATTCGAAACTCCTTGTCAGTCGTTTCAAGAGCTTCTTGTTCTACAGGATCTAGAGCTTGAGAATTATTACCCTTTGGTGGTGTACTTTCTTGATTTTTCATATTTCTGGTATCTTTCCTTTGGTGTTTAGTCATTGTGGCAAGGGATTTCACAGTCCACTGGTTTGACTGTGATCCTATTGTCTGTCTAGGATGCTGCTGGGGCTGCCAATTTGGCACGGCTGCCTCAGTGCCTGTGGGCAGAAGGTTTGGGCTTCTCTGGTCAGTGCCCACTTGCCTGGGCTGTGGGGGGATCAGGCGGTGGTGAGGCCTACCTGCTCGGTCATGCTGCTGCCTCAGGGTGTGTGGTCACCGCAGGTCTTGGGCCTCTCCAGGGAGCACCTCTCTGGTCGGCATGCACTCGCCCAGGCTGGGGATGGGGAATGGTGGCAGCGAGGCCTACCTGCTTGGTCATGCTGGTGCCTCAGGGCACCTGGGCAAGAGTTTAAACAAACTGTTTTGTTTAAGGACAAGTGCAGCATTTAATTTTTTCCCATACTCTAGCCTCCTCTGTAAAATATTCACATGATCAGGGCTTAAATTGCCCTGTTTATCTTCATTTCTAATATTTGTTATTTGAGTCTTCTCTCTCCTTTTCTTAGTTGATCTTGCTAAAGGTTTGTTGATTTTATTTATCTTTTCAAAAAAACAACTTTTTGTTTCATTGATCTTTTGTATTTTTTTCAGGTTTCTATTTCATTTAGTTCTTCTCTGATTGTAATTATTTCTTTCCGCCTACTAACTTTAGGTTTGGATTGTTCTTGTTTTTCCAGATTTTTAAGGTGAAGTGTTAGGTTATTTATTTGCCATCTTTCCATTCTTCTGAAGTAAGCATTTAATGCAATAAATTTCCCCCTTAATACTGCTTTGGCAGTATCCCACAGGTTTTGGTATGTTGTGTCATTATTTTCATTAGTTTCAAGAAATTTTTTGATTTCCTGTTTAATTTCTTCTTGAACCCACATGTCAATAAGTAGAATGTTGTTTAATTTCCATGCGTTTGTATAGCTTTCAGAGTTCCATTTATTATTGATTTCTATTTTTAATACATTGTGATTGGAAAAAATACATGGAATAATTCCAATTGTTTTGAATTTGTTAAGACTTGCTTTGTGACCTAACATGTGGTCTATCCTGGAGAACATTCCATGTACTGATGAGAAGAATGAATATTCTGTGGTTGTTGGATGTAATGTTCTGTAGTTATCTGCCAAATCCAATTGGTCTAAAGTATTGCTTAGATCTTGTGTTTCTCTATTGATTTATTCTAGATGATCTGTCCAATGATGAGAGTGGGGTGTTCAGGTTCCCCGCTATTATGGTGTTAGTGCCTATCTTTTTCTTTAGATCTAATAGTGGTTGCTTTGTATATCTGACTGCTCCAATATTAGGTGCATATATATTTATGATTGTTATGTTCTCTTGATGGATAGATCCTTTTATCAGTATATAGTGTCCTTCTTTATCTCTTTTTATGGTTTTTGCTTTAAAGTCTATTTTATCTGATATAAGAATAGCTACTCCAGCTCATTTTTCATTTCTATTTGCATGGTATATCTTTTTCCATCCCTTCACTCTTAGTCTATGTGTGTCTTTACAGGTCAAGTGAATCTCTTGAAGACAGCATATTGTTGGGTCCATCTTTTTAATCCAGTCAGTCTTTTCAATGGGGAATTTAATCCCTTTACATTTAGAGGTATTATTGAAACGTATTGATTTACTCCTAGCATTTTACTGATTTTTGTTTAGATGTCTTAAGTACCTCTTGTTCCTTTCTTTCTAATTTTGTTTGTCTTCTGTATTTGTTTCTTGGGGTGACAGATAAACTATTTTTTTTTCTCATTTGTTAGCATTTTTGTTTTGCTGGTAGGTATTGTACTTTCTTGTATATTCATGGCAGTGATGGTTGTTTTTGTGGTATCATACCCAGTACTTTTCTTGAGAATTTCTTGTAGGGCTGGTCGTGTGGTAGTGAACTCCCACAGTTTTTGTTTGTCTGAGAAATATACTACTTGTCCTTCATTTCAGAAGGATAGCTTTGCTGGGTAAAGTATTCTTGTCTGGCAATTTTTTTCATTTAGTGTTTTGAATATATCATCCCATTCTTTTCTGGCTTTTAGAGTTTCTGATGAAAAGTCTGATGTTATTCTTATTGGGGCTCCCTTATAGGTGACTTGCCACTTCTCTCTTATAGCTTTTAAGATTCTCTCTTTGTTTTTGATTTTTGTCAGTTTGATTACCTCCTGTCTTGGAGAGGACCTTTTTGGGTTGAATGTTTGGTGATCTTTAGGCTTCCTGAATCTGGAGATATGTGACTTTCCCTATACCTGGGAAACTTTCTGCTCTTATTTCATTGAATATGTTTTCAATGCCATTTCCTTTTTCCTCCCCTTCTGGAATACCCATGATTCAGATATTTGCACACTTAAGGTTGTCTGTTGTCTCTCTTAGATTTTCTTCAATTTTTTGGATTCTTTTTTCTTTTTTCTGTTCTTCTGGTGTTAATTCTAACAGCCTGTCTTCAAGGTCAGAAATTCTCTCTTCTGCTTGTTCAAGTCTGCTGGTTAAACTCTCTGTTGTGTTTTTTATTTCATTGAATGAATCCTTCAACTCCACAAGCTCAGCTACATTCTTTTTCAAGGCATTGATTTCTTTGTACATTTCTTCTTTCACATCCATTATATATTTTTTCATTTCATTGTGCTGTCTGAGTTTTCTTGTATCTCATTTAGTTTCCTTCGAATAGTTACTCTAAATTCCTTGTCTGTCATTTCAAGGACTTACCGTCCTATAGGATCTAGCACTTGAGAGTTATTAATTTCCTTTGGTGGTGATGTACTTTCTTGATTTTTCATATTTCTGGTATCTTTCCTTTGGTGTTTTGTCATTATGGCCAGGGGTATCTCAGTCTGCTCATTTCACCTTGACGTCTAGCTTGGATCCTGAAGGGTCTGCCACCTCTGGGCAGCAGAAACTGGCCTGGGCCAGAAGTCCTGCCCTGCCTGCCTTCTCCAGCTGGGCTGGCTTGGGGTGTGGGAACCCCGAGGCTGTTAGGTCTCTCCCGGCAGCGGGACAGCCTGGGTCAGAAGTCCTGCCCTGCCTGCCTTCTCTGGCCTGGCAAGCTCTTGGTGTGTAGGCCCAGAAGCTCTAAAGTCTCTTTATGGGATGAGGAGCAACCTGAACTGGGTCCCGCAGCAGGTGGCTCCCATCTGCTCCAGGGCAGATCTCAGGTCCTCCATTGCTGCTCCTCAATAGCTGCAAATTGGTTGCTCTGTAGGAGAGAGTGACACCAGGAACCTACTACTCTGCCATCTTGACCAGAGCCTTCCTCTCCAACTTTTTAAAGACTCCACCAACAAATGGAAATACATTTAGTTAAATAAATATTGTAAAAGACAAGTATTCCAGTAACTGAAAAGCAAACAAAAATTGTCAGGATTCCTGTTTGGGGCACGTGTGCTCAATAAGTGAATGCCAGAAAGGAATTTTACATTGTGGAAGGCAAATACATTAGTGGAAAACTTTAGGAAATGATATGAAATAAGTATCCAGAGTGAAAAACGTTCATAATATAAGTTAATTTCTGAGTATGTATCCTAAAGGAATTGTTATAAATATATATAGCAGAGATGCTACTTTAAAAATATATTCATTTGGTTTTACTTTAGCACTTATTATATATATAATATAACTTTTTTAGTTGGCTTGATGCATTCATATGTGTACTGTTGGGGATGGGGAGGTGGGGCTTTTATAGCAGGAACGCAGAGATTAAAAACAGCCAGTCTTGACTACTAACGGAATTTGAGTTGAGAAAATTTTTCAGTTGGTCTGATCATCAGGCCAACTAAAGAAAAAGTCACATAATAGAAATGCAGAAAAGAAAAACACATTGATATATTTTTTGAGGGAAAAGTATTTTAAGAATTCTTATATTTTCCTTCAGCATGTTTTTTAAATTTTTAATTGACAAATAATAATTGTATATATTACATATTTATAGGGTACAGTGTGATGTTTTGATATATGTTTACATTTTGGAATAATTAAATCAAGTTAATTAACAAATTCATAACCTCACCTACTTATTTTTTGAGGTGAAAACATTTAAAATTTACTCTTTTAGTAATTTTGAAATATACAATTAATTATTATAGTCACCATTCTGTGCAATAGATCACTAAAACTTATTCTTCCTGATTGAAATTTTGTACCCTTTGATCAACATCTCCCCTTTCACCATTGTCTTAGTCTGTTTTGTGCTGCTATAACAAAATACCCAAGACTGGGTAATTTATAAAGAACAGAGGTTTATTTCTTGCAGTTCTGGAGGCTGGGAAGTCCACGGTTGAGGGGCCCACACCTGGCAAGGGCCTTCTTGCTGTGAGAGTTATAACATGGTGAAAGCCATCACATGGCGAGAGAGAGCAAAAGAGTGAAGTCGCAGCCTCAAACCCCTTTATAATTGTCTTTAATCCATCCATGAGAGTGGAGCCCTCATGACCTAAACACCTCCTATTAGGCCCCACCTCCCAGCATTGTTTCATTGGGGATTCAGTTTTCTACACATGCTTTTTGGGGGACACGTTCAAACCACAGCATTCAGCCATTCACGCCCCCCCCCCCCCCCGTCTCAGCTTCTGGTAACACTATTCTACTCTCTACTTCTATGAGTTTGGCTTTTTTAGATCCTTTACTGTATTGCTTAGATCAGGGTTTAGTTGTACAGAACAAACTGTACATTAAGTAGCTTAAGCAGGAAGGGATTTATTATAGAGTTGTAGGCAGAGCTAAAGAAAAGGACTCTGGTTTGAGCTTTCAGGAACAACTTTCACTGGCTCACCACAGAACCTGGCCAACGAGACAACTTCTGCCTCTCACATGATCAGGAGGTTCCTGGCTCCAGAATTATGTTGTTGTTGCTGCCATCGGGAAGCCACCATGATCAGGAAAACTACTGTGGTGAGCTCCAGAGCTGTGTCTTCCTGCTATGATCCACAGAAACAAAATGAATGCTACGTATCCTGTTTTTCAACATTATGACTGGATTCTGAGACCTCTGTTAATGCTGCCATAAAAAACCCAATGCCTACCAAACCATGCTCGCCATCCAAAACACTACAGCAGAATCTTGGCCTCTGTCTCACTTCTACCTTCTAAATTTTGCATGGATGTATCTGATTGCCTGAATTTACATCACACCCAGGATTGTAATTGTGAGGAAGCCTGGGAAATGTTTTTGTTTTCCAGCTACTTCAGAACAAGAGGGCACACCAGTAGGAGGGTGGAATGGATGTTGAATGCCAAATCACTATACTATTACACATATTAAAATCCAGGCCCAAGAGATTGCATGGTATTGATAATGCGAAGAAAACCTAGAGTGGACACTGTCCATTGTGCTTCCCCTGAGGGGGAAGAATAAAGGATCTCCTGTGATCCTTTTTATTGCTTCTATACATCCTGCTGCCAGCTTCAGTGTGCTTTTACTTTCAACCTCCTTCCCACCCACCACTCAGAAGCCTATAACTAGACTCCTGAAATCAGCTTTGTCTACAGGTGTAGAGAGCTGGAACTACTTAGGAATTTATATACTCCTGGGGTTGCCCTTAGCCAACAACAGAAGAATAATGCACTAGTATGAAAGTCTAGCCCCCTTGTCTCTGATTGGGACAAACTCTGAGGCACCACACTTAGAGTTTCCTGTGAAATCGGGCTACAGCTGTTCTCCTAAGGATTTTGCCCTCAATTGCGACCTTGCTTGCCTTCTTCCGCTTCCTTATCCTGCTGTTCTGTTCCCATTTTTTTAACCAGTTCATCCCTTTCTTCATAAATCATTTGCACATGGATCTTTGCTTCAGGGTATGCTTCTAGGGAACCCAACCCCCAAATGCCTCATCCACCATTAAGTCTCCATGCCTGCGAGAAAAAGTAATATGTGTAGACCAAATACACAGAGGAATGAAAGTAGAAAGCCACTAACTTCATAAGTAGAAAGCTCATGAGATTGTAGGAAGGATAGGAGAGATGGATATGGGAGGAGCAGGTGGTCAGCCATGCAGCCTGATCGCCCTTCTCTAGCCTTGGAGTGTGGAATAGGAAACTACTATAAATATTACAGATTAGATCACTTAGCAATCATTGCAACCACCTTCTAGCTTACTTACCTATGCAATAAAAGCTGAAAATGAAAAAGCTACACATCTCAGGTTTCCTTGCCTCTAGAGTTCTGCACAAGACCCAGTTTCTTAGCATCAGTATTCAACTTGGAGGCAGCAACATGAGTTAATGGTTGCATGTGGGAAGAGTGGATCAGCTGGAAAGTACTCATACAGGGGCTGAGTCATTTGATCTTCAGCTATGGTGGAGTTTCTGGCATCCAGCGTCAAAGGACCTGAGTGGTAGGTCTGTAATGGAACTGTATATTTTCCTAGGCTGCATTATCTTTTGATGCTTTGATCCTGGGCGCATGGCATCTGAGTTCATTCTTTGGTCCTCCCAGAGTGTCTACCTAACATATTTTAATACACATTTTATGCTTAAATTAGTCAGTGGATCCTGTTGTCTGCAACTAAGAATCTCGGCAAACACAGGAGGTATATAAGAGAGGTTAAAGATAAACCTGAGAAGGGTCATTTTCCCACTTGTCCCAGAAACAAGGGACAATAAAGTGGTTAGACAGAAAGAACTAGAGCTAGTATTCTAAAGCTGCCCTTGGATCTTAAATGGCACCAGGACATTTTGGTATGCCCCCAACAAATTGCCTGGAGTCTTAATTGGGTAGAATGCCAGGGTGGGTTGCTATAGCACAGGGGTCTGTAATTGAATGGCAATCATGGAATGTTGATTATGAAAATGGCCACAAAATACTTCTTTCCCTCTATTCATTCCTTTTGGTAGTATACTCCTACACTTGCTTTAGCCAATGAGATATTAGCAAATACGATGTAAATAGGGGCTTGAAAGGCAATCGTGCACTGGAGTTTGCCCTCTGTCTGTTTTTGGAATAGCTGGCATTTTTTTAGCTGCCACATGAAAAAGTCCAGCTAGCCTGTGGGACAACAAAGGATACATGGGTTAGTGATCCCCCCTTGTCCCTGTCAATCACCAGACATGTGAGTGGTGAGGCTAATCTGTCCCCGGCCGACCAGCCAACTGACCACAAATGCATGAGCAAGCCCAGCTGAAATTCCTTGAGACTGGCCCAGACAAGAAAGTGCCCAGCAGAATCATGATCTAAATACTTGTTTTAAATCACTACATTTTAGGATGGTTTATGATGCAGCTGAAGCTAACTGACACATATTGAGACTTCGCAAGTTTTTTTAAATTTTTTATTATTAATTTTTATTTTATCATTACACAATGTAAACATTTTTTTTGTGGCCTTTTAACAATTTCTCCATACCTCCCTCCCCTTCCCACCTCTGGCGGCCTCAGTTCTGTTCTCTCCTTTTGAAAATTCAAGGAATTAATGTGATTGTTATATTTTTCCTTCTTTCTTTTTTTGTTTATTTTTTTCAGCTCCCACTTATGAGTGAGGACATGCAGTATTTCTCTTTCTGTATCTGGCTTATTATCTTAATATAATTTTCTCTAAGTTCATCCATGTTTCTATGAATGGCAGAATTTCATTCCTTTTTATGGCAGAGTAGTATTCCATTGTGTATATATACCACATTTTCCTTATCTGGTCATCCATCGATGGATATTTAGGTTGGTTCCAAGTCTTAACTATTGAAAATAGAGCTGCAATAAACTTGAGAGTGCAGGTATCCCTCCAACATGATGATTTCCAATCTTTTGGGTATATATCCAGCAGCAGGATTGCTGGAATGTATGGTACTTCTATCTGCAGTTGTTTGAGGAAACTCCACACTGTTTTCCATAATGGCTGCACTAATTCACAGTCCCACCAACAGTGTAGGGGGTTCCCCTTTCTCTACACACTTGTCAGCATTTGTTATTCTCTGTCTTTTTGATAATGGCCAGTTTAATTGGCATGAGATGGTATCTCAATGTGGTTTTGATTTGCATTTCCCTGATGCTTAGTGATGTTGAGCATTTTTTCACATGTAGTTTGGCCATTTGCATATCTTCCTTTGAGAAATGCCTATTTAGCTCCTTTGCCCATTTTTTAGTTGTGTTACTTGTTTTTTACTGTTAAGTTGTTTGAATTCTGTGTATATTCTGGATATTAATCTCTTGTCAGATGCATAGTTTGTGAATTTTCTCCCATGCTGTTGGTTGTCTTTTTGCTCTGTTAACTGTTTCTTTTGCTATGCAGAAGCTTTTTAGTTTTGTATAATCCCATTTGTTTATATTTTCTTTTGCTTCATGTGCTTTTGGGGTGCTATTCACAAAGTCTTTGCCCTGTCCTACTTCCTGAAGTGTTTCCCCTATGTTTTCTTTTAGTTGTTTTATAGTCTCAGGTCTTTTATATATATATATATATATAATGTCTTTAGTCCATTTTGAGTTGATTTTGGTACATGGCAAGAGGTACAGGTCTAGTTTCATTCTTCTACATGTGGATGTCTAGTTTTCTGAGCACCACTTATTAAAGAGGAAGTCTTTTCCCCAATGTGTGTTCCTGTTTGCCCTTGTCAAATATCAGTTGGCTGTAAGTATGTGGGTTGATTTCTGGGTTTTCTATTCTGTTCCTTGGTCTGAGTGTCTACTTTTATGCCAGTACCATGCTGTTTTGGTTACTATAGCTTTGTAGTATAATTTGAAGTCAGGAAGTATAATGCCTCTGGCTTTATTTTTACTTTTTTTGCTCAGGATTGCTTTGGCTATTCAGGGTCTTTTGTGGTTGCATATGAATGCTAGGATTGTTTTTGGTTTTTCTTTGAAGAATATCCTTGGTATTTTGATGGGAATTGCATTGAGTCTGTTGATCACTTTGAATAGTATGGACATTTTCACAATGTTAATTCTTCCAATCCAAGACCATAGAATGTCTTTCCATCTTTTTGTGTCCTCTTTAATATTTTTCAGCAGTGATTTGTAGTTCTCATTGTAGAGATCTTTCACTGCCTTGGTTAAATTCGTTCCCAAGTATTTTATTTTTTTGTTTCTCAAGATGTTTAAGGCACCTCTGATAACTGAGATGGGCCAAATGGACAGAAAGAACAGTCCACAAATTGCATCAGCCAAAATCTTCAGCAGCAGATGCCAGTGGAACACCAGGGATGGGACCAGATCAATACCATGTTATGCCCACTGTCTTCTTCCCCCAGTGCCTTGAAGTAAAGTAAACCTAGACTTAGAGAAACAATAGTAGGTGCAAAGAGAATCTGAAATCTGGGATCATCCAAATATTCAGTTTAAAAATTATTTAAATTAAGATTTGATGGAGTTTACCAGGTTGGACTAAAATTTAATTTTTATTGTACTTGTGGGGTGAAGAATATACAAGTTACACAAAATGAAGGGTTTAGTGATATTGCAAGGCAAGATCATTTTTGCATAATTTATGACTTTCAGTGTAACTTATGATCATGAAAATTAATGTATCAATATTAATTAAAAGAAGAATGTGTAAGTAATCTATGGTATAACATTAGATAATTATTTTGCAAAACTATGTAAAATGCCATTTGTGAAGATTATGTAATAGTGTAGAAAAACATTATGTTGCAATATTAAGCAAAAACTCATGACATACTGTATGACATAATATTACATATCCAGTATGACTTACTGTTATGTTTTTTAAAAAACAAGTCACATTTGCATAGAAAGTAGGTTAGAAGAAATAATATGTAATAATCAAAGTGATTGTATTTAGATAATGGGACTAAATGTGATTTTTTTGTCTTTCTATATTTTCCAAATTATCTTTAATGATAATGAACTGTGTTTATAATCTTGATTTTGAAAATTTTACATTGTGGTATGTGATTTTTAAAGTGTCCTCTAGGTCTAAGATTAAATGACTCTAAGAAATCAAAGTTGTTCATTGAAAAATGGATTATTGATATATGAAGCTTATGTGATAATTTTAATTATTTTTGTTTATTACAGCCAGTGTCTAATAAATGTGGGTGGCTCATTAGTAGTCAAATAGAAATAATTTGTGGGCTAGAATAATATACATTTACCATTACTCTTCCGTATCTGTGTCATACATAACTATGGTTAATTCTTGTTTGGCATGCTGGGGTATAACTGAATACTGATTAACTTCAAGACTAAATGGAACCATAGCAATTTTTATGTCTTCCACTTGTTAATCATATGTAGACCCATAATGGGTGTAGTGGATTGAATTATGTCCTCCCCCAACTCCCTGAAGCTTGAATTGTGTCCCCCGAGTTTTATGTATTAGAAACTTAGCCCTCACTATGACTGTTAAGAGGGTGGGAAATCCTATTATGGTAATTGAAAGGTGGTACCTTGAAGAGGTGATTGGATTGTGGGACCACGCCATGGTGAATGGATTAAAAATGGTGTTCAGGGGCGTGGTTCTGAGGGCTTTAAAAGGAGAGGAGAGTCTGTCTCTCTCTCTGCTCTCTCTGCTTCCACCATCTTGCAATGTGAGACCTCTGGGTCACTGTCTCCACCACCAGATGGACTTTGGACTTCCCAGCCTCTGAAACTGTAAGCAATAAGTTTTGTTTCCTTATGAATTACCCAGTTTCAGGTATTTTGTTATAAGCAACAGAAATGGACTAATACAATGGTGATATGTATGTCCACAGGGGAGAAAAAGTACCTTCCAGGAACCCAAGCCTTAAGCTCTTCTTCTTCAGAGGAGATACTTCAGGTTTCCAAGAACCAAAGATTTGCATTCAACCAAGTTTTTTTTTTTTTTTTTTGGTAGGCTTTGTGGAAGTTTTTGCTGTAAGAGAATTCTGAAAAACAATGTAATACTATAGGTATGGACTTTGTCTTTGTGTTTTAGAATCATAGCATTTTTCTTAGCTATGAAATTTAGGAAGTCTCAAGGGAAATAGAGTAATAGAAGCCAGTTTCTTATTCTTATTTCACCAAGAATCGAAGGTTTGGAAAAACCTGTATCTCATAGATATAAATACTTAGAAACTTCAGTGTAGCAATACAAAAAATTTCACAGAATGGAAGTGTACGTGTGTGTGTGTGTGTGTGTGTGTCTGAAAGAGCAGGATCTCTTACTCTCAAATTCAGTGCTGCTCAAATTGTGGTCCACTTACCTCTGTGGGTCTGAAAATTGTTTTTAGTCCTAAAATAGTTATAAATAGTTCATGCACAGGCACTTGGCATAGGTTTGCTTTAATTGGATTGTGTTTATTTGTTCTCATTGGTTCTTGTATGTCAATATTATTTCCCAAGATGAGGTATACACTTGTTTATTCAGGGGCCCTCTCTTACCAATACTAGTTACTCCCCAAATACTCCTGGAGACTTTACAGTATCAATATTTATTGGTGCTTTGTGACCTCCACTTTGTGTGTTGCCTTTTGTTCGAGGGATACCAAAGCATGGCGAGCATGTCCCATTGTTTTCTAACCTTAAAAAAAAATCATCTAGATTTTTATTACAGCCACTTTTTCTCCTGAGGACCTAAGAATTCTGCAGGTAGAAGGGTGAGTTCAAATGATTGCCATTGCACACTCACTACTGTCTCTCAGTGACCAAGGCTTTTGGTATCAGTTTCAGATCTTTAAGATTGATACTAAGTTTCTACAGTCTCCAGCTGCTGCAACATTAATTAGTAGCTTTGTTACCGTGTCAAATTCACTTTTCTCATCATGAGGTATTTTTCAGGAGCTCCTCCTCAGTCTTCTATGCAAATAGACTTCCGACCACCTGTTCCAACCATTAGCCATTACAATAATACTTACATGTGTATAGTGCTTCATAATTTACAAAGGAATTTCAATCAATGAGCTCACCTGATGGTCTCTAAAACATGTGAGGGAGGTATTATAATCACTTTTATGAGAATTTTTGGTTTTCTCTTTCAAGGCTGTGGTAATGATCAAAGATTTAAAGAGAGGATGACTAAGGTGAGTAAAAGAAACACACACACACACACACACACACACAGAGAGAGAGAGAGAGAGAGAGAGAGAGAGATTCTGATAAGCAGAATGTGACAGAGGTTGAGAAAATAAGAATAGGGTTAAAGAAAAGGTGTGCTGGTAGAATACCTGTGCTCTGGCATTGCTAGACATGAGAGAGGTTTAAGAAGGTGAAAAATGTGGCACTAGGGGGTGGAGGCGATGAGGTACAAATGTAATACTTCACTTTCAAAATTGTTAAGGGAAGAACTAATACTTAAATATGGCACCTTACTCTAATGCAAAGTGAGAGGAAAGTGAAACATTTGTGGCATTGGAGAAAAAGAATTGAGAGGATGTAAAAGACGAATGGGCATAACCAAAGAGTGATTAAAACTGTTAGTTTTTATTAAATGACTCAGAGGTTAATTCATTTGCTCCAAGTCATACAGCTACTAAGAGCTGAAGCTGAGATGTGAACATAGCATATTGGGTACCAAAGATAGTCTTCTTCTGATATTATACTCTGCCTCTTCTGACGGGCACAGCAGGGTACTATTTAAAGACATTTACCAAGATAGCTAAGGAATGTAACCTTTACTTCCATATACAAAGGCTGACATTCCAAAACACTCAGACAACAGTCAGAATTTCAGCATTAGAGCTGAAAAATAAAGCTAAGGTTTGGCTTAGGACAAAAGATTTGGAAGATTATATCATCAGTAAGAGACAGTTTTTTTCTTCACCTCTGAGCCTAGATAGAGGTTCCTAGATTGATGGATAAGGAGACAAGGTCAGAAAACAGGATACAGCTTAAATATTAATGAGGCCCCCGAAAAGAGGCCATTTGTTCTACCCATCCCTGCCCAAACCAGACTAAGTCCTTGGTGGAGAGGGAGCTTTGTACCCTTAAACCGCTAAAGGAGGTTTTAGGTTCAGATTGAAAATCACATTCAATTGTCATCACATGGCACCAAGTTTACTCAGCTTTAATAAAGGACACAGTACAGGAGAAATAGCATGCAAAGGGACGGCACAACAAAGGCCTTACAGCTCCCAGGTATGGCTTCCAATGTCCCTAATTACTCCATACAGGGATTTGCAATGTCACAAGAAATGTGGCTGAGTATATGTGGACCATTTCAGTTCAGGAATGCTCTGGGGTCCCATTAGCATTTATATTTTTGTAGTACTTTGAACTTTTCAGGGATACATAACTAGATTTCATTCTCCAATGCACCTGCATCTTATCAATCACAGATTACTCATCAGTCACACAGTTATATAATGAGCAATCTCAATAACCATGCATAGCTCGCCCATATAACAGAGCTCAGCACAGAGAAACCTCAATAGGACCCTCGTTTATCTTGGAACTGGTATAAAGTATACCAGATCCAAGTTATACCTTGAATTAGTGTTGCAAGGAGTTAGACCAAGGGTCAAATTCTCAGGTGTTCTTGAGATGGGAAACTACTATAATTCACTTGTTAGTAGGATATAGGCAGATATGCCTGAGATATCTCTATGGCATTAAAGTATGATCTCACAGGACCCACTAGTGGCCAAGAAGACTTGTATACAACCGGCCCACTTTAAAAGGCCTTGCTGAAGAAGACATAGCAGTGACTTATGCTGATAATTAAAGAGCAGAGGGGGATGAAGAGGGGAATTAGAAGATGTCAGAATGGGTAAATGACATCTACCCATAGAGGATACTCCCTATCCCTCATACTTTAGAACTATAAAAGCCCCTTGCCTAATCTATTTATATAATCCCAAGGGGAAACCTTGACGTATCTAAGAACTAGTTTTAGCCATCTAGCAGGCTATTGGGTTGTGATTGAAATTATTGGCCCTAATTATTTACCCTTCATCTATCCATGCCCTTTGCCATATAATTTGCAGTTGCTCACACAGAAGGCTGAGAGCAGTGTATTTCCCCACACCCTGACTTTGGATTTGGAAATGTGGTTTGCTTTGGCCAATGATGTGTGGGCAGAAATGACAGTATGCCAGTTTCAAGCCTAGGCCTTAAGAGCCTGCATGTATCCATGCACTCTCTTGAGCCTCTACCATCATCATGAGAAGAACTTCCTCAAGGGAGCTGCTGGCCATTCTATGTGGATTCCAAAATGAACACACATGGGGTATAGCCACTCCAGCCATGCAAAGTCAGATATGCAGCTTCAAGTAAAGCCACTCAGCCAAGCCCTATGAAGATCAGCCCATGAGAAAGAATGCTTATGCTGATATTTGAGTTCATTTTTTATGCTGAATTATTTTGGCAATAGCTGACTGATACAGGAGTATAGAATAGAAATTGTTCAGTTTTAGAAAAATAAGGTGAAATTTTTAGCAAATATGATTTCTTATTGACTGAGAATTGTACCTGACATTTCAAAGTGTTAAAGAAATAAAAGTAAATACAGCACGTAAAAAGATGCTCAACACCATTGGCCATTCAGGAAATGCAAATTCAAACCACAATGGGGTATCACGACCTACCTATCAGAATGGCTAAAATAAAAAATAGTGGCAATGCCAAATACTGACAAGGATGTGGAGAAACTGGATGGTTCATACATTGCTGATGGAAATGCAAAGTGGTATAGCCACACTGGAAAACAGTTTGACAATTTCTTATATAACTAAAAGTGCACTTACATATGTATTATTCTGCTTGGGCTGCCATAACAAAATAGCATACACTGGGTGGCCTAAACAACAGAAATTTGTTTTCTTATACTGCTGGAGGGTAGAAGTCTAAGATCAAGGTTCCAGCTGATTTGGTTCCTGGTGAAGGCTCTCTCCCTGGCTTGCAGATGGCTGACTTCTCACTATGCCCTCACATGGCCTTTTCTGTGTGTGTGTGTATGTGTGTGTGTGTGTGTGTGTGTGTGTGTGTGTGTGTGTGTGTGTGTGTGTGTGTGTGTGTGTGTGTGTGTGTGGAAGGATGGAGGGGCTCTGGTGTTTCTTCTTATAAGGACACTAATCCTATCAGATTGGCCTTTATAACCTCATTTAACCTTAATTACTTCCTTAGTCCAAATACAGCCCCACTGGGAGTTAGAGCTTCAACATATGAATTTTAGGGGGGTTAAAATATTCAGTCCATAGCACCATATGATTCAGTAATTTATCCCAGAGAAATGAAAACTTATGCTTACACAAAAACCTGTACACAAATGTTCATAGCAGCTTTATTTGTAATAACCCAAAACTGCAGAGGGAAAGGGGGTACATGTAGCTATAAGGAGCACAAGAAGGAGCCTTGTGGTGATGGAACAGGTCTGTATTTTGATTGAGGTGATGGATACATGATTCTACATGTGATAAAATTGCACAGAGCTATACACACACAGACACACACATACATGAATGACTGCATGTGAAACTGATGAAATCTGAGTAAGCTCTGTGGATTGTGCCAATGTCAATTTTTTGGTTTTGATATTGTCCAGAGTTTTGCAAAATGTTACTATTGGGGAGAACCAGGTGAAGAGTACACAGAATCTTCCTGTACATTTTTTGCAACTTCCTGTGAATCTACAGTTGTTTCAAAATAACTAGTTAAAAAACTTGAAAGAAAAATGACTATGGAGAAAATATTATCACATGAAACTAGTTGTGTAAAATGGTATGGACAGTAAAAGTATAATCTATTATGAAATCAAAATATGCATTTGGGAAAAAGACTAGGAGGAAATATGCCAAAGAGGTAATAATGGTTGTGTTGTGGCAGTAGGATTATGCAGGCTTATTTTCTTTTCTTTATACTCCAAAGTTTTGGTATAAGGTTTATAAAACATCATTTCAAAAAATAAGACTTTATAGTATATTCTTTAAAAGATGGAAATAAGGGAGGCACTGATTTTCAGATAACAAGAGTATCTCGGAGTTGAGAGAGACACGGAGGTTGACTTGTCTAACCCCATAATGGTTAATTTTATGTGTCAACTTGGCAGGGCCATGGGGTGCCCAAATATTTGGTTAAACATTATTTCTGGGTGTGTTTGTGAAGGTGTTTTGGATAAAATTAGCATTTGAATCAATAGACTAAGTAAAGCAGATTACCCTCCCTAATGTTGGTGGCTCTCATTTAATCTGGGGGCCTGAATAGAACAAAAAAAGAAGAGGAAGAGAGAATTTGCTTGAGCTGGGACATTAGTGTTCTTCTGCCTTCAAACTGGGACTTACATCTTTGATGCTCCTGGTTCTCTGGCCTTTGGACTTGGATTGGAGCTATACCACCAGCTGTTCTGGGTCTCCAGGCTGCAGACGACAGATTGTGGGACTTCTCAGCCTCTATAATTAAGTGATCCTTACAATCTCTGTCTCTGTCTCTCTCGTTCTCTCTCTATGTATGTATGTCTATGTTCTGTTTCTCTCTAGAACAGTGATTAGTAAAAATCCCTACCTCATTGAACATCTGAAACAAATGACAATAAACCCGTATCTTTGGTGGTCTATGCTTTTATTTCAAACTAGATCTGATTATTATTATAAAATTATTCAATTTAGTGAAAATCAACCTTTCTGTAATGTCTATCCATTGTGGATATTTACAAATAAATCGTTTTTGAGGGTAATAAATACGTTTATTTTTTAAATTATGGTAGCTGGCCGGTTAGCTCAGTTGGTTAGAGCACAACACCAAGGTCAATGGTTTGGATCCCCTTGCTGGCCAGCCACCAAACCAATAAATAAATAAATAAATACATAGCATAAAATTGTGGTCATGGTTTCTTGCGTGTGTGTTAAAACTTATCAAATTGTATGTTTTAAATATGTGCAATTTATGAAATGTCAATTATACCTCAATGAAACTGTTTTTTTTAAAAGGAAATATGGAAGAAACTAGGAAGTATTTTAAAAAGTGCTCCTTTATGTTATCATAAACTCACAACTATTGGGATATTGAGAAACCATCCAGTTCATGTCTTCAGGCAAGACCAGAGTGAAAACAACTCATGGAATTGTCAAGCCATTTCTTAAAACTCTTCAAAGCAACTTCTAATATATTTCAAACTTTAAAATAATTTTTTTCTAATACGTAACTACTGAAAACTTCTACTCTAATTTAAATCAATTGCCTCTTGGCTATACTAAGTAAGCATGGAGAGCAATTGTTCTTTCTTATTGGGGGTCTCTTCACTTTCCTGCACATTAGTTGTCATTGAGGATCTTGAGAAATATAACATGGAAATACACTAACTTTATTCTCAAGCAATATTTCTTTCCTGCATTGTGAATTGAAAATAACCCTGAAGATCTCCTTTGCATGGTGTGAGTGCCAAATAGCTAAATATTGGATGTCTCCCCTCTGGACCTCATCACATCTTCTTTTACTGTCCAGAGGCATGTGAAGCTTCAGAGCTGCCTGAAACACCTAAGGCAATAATCAGAACTCCATCAAAGGCCTCTGTCTTTCCGGATTTATAATACCTTTGCTATGTTTTTCGGAGACCCCTTTCTTCCCATGTTTTACCAACCAGAATCCTTTGATATGTCCACCCAAGGAGGCAGAGAAGAGAGAAGGGGAGAGGGTGTCTACTCCGATTTCTAGCTCATGGTGAGATATTATCAACCATCTGTACCCTTTAGGATTTCTGAAGTGGCTTCTTACCTCTATAACTTTATCTGCTGCACAACATTGATTCTTACTAGATTCTTTCTGTAAGATATTGGTCCAACATATATCATGGATTAGCACAATATTTTTGATGGACTGAGTTCATACATTTGTTCATTAGTCCATTTATTCATTTTTAAAATAAATTTGTATTGAAATGCTTTCCAGGTGTTAAACACTTTGTTATGTATGGTGTTAGTATAACATACTGAGCAGGTCCAGGAGACAGACAATAAACAGGTAAAACAGAAATTAAAAAATATAAGTCATAATAAGTGTCATGAAGGAAATAAGCAGGGTGTTATAACAAACTGTTTTACGGAGTCTCCTTTGGATGGAGTGGCTAGTTTCTCTAACAAAAAGATATTTAATTGACTCCTAAAATACGAGAAGAAGCCTTTTTGAGTAGGTGTGTGGTTAAGAGTATTCTGGAAGAAATTAACCTCTGAGGGACAGGAAAGGTGCATTGGGATTTGGAAAAAGCATGGGCTTTGGAATTAAATGAAACTGACTTTAGATCCTTGCTTAGCCAATTATCTGCTGTGTGGCCATAGAAAATTTGGTAACACTTGTGAAACTTGATAAATCATAATAATTGTTAGTATTATTTTGGTGATTCCTGTGATACTTCTATTATTCTCTATAAACACTGATTCTCTAAATTCTCCTAAATGAACAGAGAAATCATCCATGTGTGTAAATTAATTTACAATATTTTATCCATCTACAGTATGCTTTACAGATGCCATGTACTAAAATATTTAAATATTTTCTCCTCATAGGTGGAAAGTCGAAGGTTTTAGACAAGTTTGATGATTTTACCAATGCTGCACTGACAGTCCAGGGAGTGAGCAAAACTCTCTTGGTTGAGCACATATCAGCTCCCAAGTTCCCTTAACACAATATACAGGATTGGGAGTAAGTTGAGGGCTGGGGTGGTGTCGTATTCATCTTTGATTGCCTTGTGATCAGCCTGGCAGATAAGAGGACTTAGTGTCTAAAAACTAATAGTGCGAATACATTTCTCCTTCTCCTCCTGGAAATATTAAAAAAAACAAGAAGGGAAAAAATGTTGCACAAGGCCCATTTTGAAGAAAACCAGGAGAAAAGTAATCTTCAGACTCTAAAATACATTATATTTATATGTATTTATATATGCATAACATTTATATGCATTTATGTATGCATTCTATTTATATAAAGGTAGCTGAGGTTAGGTACAAGCTGTACAGAAGGGAGTGAACAAAATAAACCCTTAAGAATGGCGAGAGAAACCAATAGTAAAAGCTTTCAGAAAATTCCAGAAAAAATATTCTTAAGGAAGGTGAGAGGCTTACTTGGATGTGCTAAAGCTGTATCCATTGTTCGTACCCATTAGTACAGGAACTGGGTCAATCGGCTTGGTGCCAGAAACTCTCAAAAGCCTAGTTTGGGTCAGAGAAGTAGAGGAGTTGGGGTCACACAAAGAATCGCACCGATGAGTCATAATTGCAGGAAGCAATTTACTACTGTGGTAGTCTGCTTTTGTTGTGAGCCTTTCGTTTATGAAGCTGTCCTTGCCCCTTATCCTACCCCTACCCCATGCCGTAGGAATGTACTGAAAATAGCTGACCTAGGAGAATACAGCCTATGCAATTATGAGTAATAGAAAAGGAACAGGCACAAAGACTCTATACCAAAACATGGTGTGATAGAGCGGTACACCCTATTAACACATGAAGAACACTCACCAGAAAAATGCTGCCTTAGAACAAGTGAAAATTGTAACCAACAGACATAACTTGTGTCTGCTTCATCCCCTTTGCACTTGAAGTTCCTGAACCTGCTGGTAGCTTTTTGCTACAAGCCCCTGTGACTTCTTCGTGACAGCTTTCTCTGGCTGCTTTTCCCACATGCAAGGTAAGCTGAAAGTTCCCGAAAGTTTACATCCCTGGGAATATCCCTCAACCAATAACAGACAAAAATGGCTTCATTCTTGGAAATGTGAGGGACAGTGCAGAGATGAGTTTTATATCCCTGTTACTCAGCATTATCTTGGATCTTGTTAGAAACATAGAATCTCAGACCCCCATCTCAGACCCACTGAATGAGACCTGTATTTTTAAGAGATCCTCAGGGAATTTGTACGCACATTAAAGTTTGAGAATCCCTGTTACACACAGTAGTTTAGAGGACCCCAGCAGGATTGGGGCCCATTTGTTCATAGCATTAATGTGGTCATTAATGTACCCTGTATTGGCTGCCATCCCTTCCTTGTCTCAGTACCAACTCACATCAGTGTTTCTTGAAATCATCTCCCAAATAAACAAACTGCCCTCACATTCCTGTCTTAGGGACACCTGAGGGAACCCAACTGTATTAGTCTGTTTATGTTGCTTATAATAAAATACCCAGAACTGGGTGATTTATAAAGAAAATGAAGTTTATTGCTCACAGTTTCTGAGGCTGGGAAGTTGAAAGTCCATCTGGTGGTGGCAACAGTGAACCAGAGGTCTCATATTCAAGATGGTGGAAGCAGAGCAAGATAAAGACAGACTCTCCTCTTCTTTTAAAGCCCTCAGAACCACAACCCTGTCCACCATTATTAATGTATTCACAACTGCATGGTCCTACAATCCTCTTCAAGGATCCACCTTTCAATTACCATAATAGGATTTCCCACCCTCTTAACAGTCACAGTGGGGGCTATGTTTCTAATACATGAAACTTGGGGGACACAGCTCAAGTTACAATGAGTTTTGGGGGGACATAATTCACTCCACTACATTCCATCCCTGGCTTCCGAGAACTTATGTCCTTTTCACATGCAAATATATTCATTTCATCCCCACAGTCTTAACTTGTTTTACCTTAAAAGTTCAAAGTCTCAAAGACCCATCTGTGAAATCAAAACAAATTATCTACTTCCAAGATACAATGGTGGAACAAACATAGGGTATATATTCCCATTCCAAAAGGGAGA
The DNA here is from genome assembly GCF_027409185.1 of Cynocephalus volans. Taxonomy (NCBI): domain Eukaryota; kingdom Metazoa; phylum Chordata; class Mammalia; order Dermoptera; family Cynocephalidae; genus Cynocephalus; species Cynocephalus volans. The sequence continues at coordinate 41,325,497 of NC_084478.1, read as the reverse complement.
AATAGGCCAAAAGAAAGGGGTAACAGGTCCCAAACAAGTCCAAAACCCAGCAGGGCAGGCGCTAAATCTCAAAGCTGGTGAATTGGGTACCTGGACTCCATGCTGATGTCCTCTATATCCTGGTGTGGGGGTAGGGTCCCCAAGTCCTTGGGCAGTTCCACTGCTATGGCTTTCCTGGTCTCAGGTGATGCTTTAGCTCTTGCACACTGGTAGCTCCACAGGTCTGGGGTCTCCATGGTGGTCCTGCTCTCACAGCTCCACCAGACATGGCACTGATGGGGTTTCTCTGCTGCAACTCTGACCCCATGTTTCTGCTTGGCATTGCTCTAGCAAAGGTTGTCTGTGGTGACTCCGCCCCTGAGGCAGATCTGTTCCTGGGCCCCCAGACTTTTCCATACATCCTCTGAAATTGGGGTGGAGGCTCCCAAGCCTCCACAGCTCTGGCATTCCGCAAGCCTGCTGACCTAACATCACATGGATGCCGCCAAGGCTTCCAGCTTATATTTTCCAAAGCTGCAGGTGCAGCCACACCTGGGGCCAACTTAGCTACAGCTGGAGCAGGCAAAGCAGCTGGTGTGCTGGTGCTGGAAGCAGCTTCCCGAGGTGGTCCTGGACAGTGAGCCCATGGAGGGTGTCTCAGGCCTGTTCCCCAGGATCATTCTGTCTCCCTAGACCTTTGGGCCTGAAATGGAAGGATAGGCCCCAGAGGCTTCTGCAATGCCTTCAGGGCCCTTTTCCCCTTCTCTTGATAATCTCTTTTCTTTGTACTAATCTTCTTAGCGCCACTGAATTTTCCTTCTGAAAATGTTCTCTGCTTCTCTACCATATGGCCAGGCTACAAATTTGCCAATTCTTTATGCTCTACTTCCCTTTTAAATTCTGGCTATATGTCATGCCTTTGCTGCCATAACTTAGTGTAGGCTGTTGCAAGTAGCCATGCAGCTTCCTTAATCCTTTGCTGCTTAGAAATTTCTTCTGCTAAATACTCTAGTTCACAACTCCTAAGTTACAACTTCCACAAATTCCTTGGGCATGGATACAATGCAGCCAAGTTCCTTTTCCATTTCACAGCAAGGGTGACCTTTGCCTAAGTTTCTGAAAAACTCCTTATTTCTATCTGAGACCTCCTTAGAATGGTCTTTACAGTCCATATTTCTATCAACATTCTGCTAGCCACAATGTAACCAGTCTCTAAGACATTCCAAACTCTCCCTGGTCTTTTTGTCTTCTTCTGAGTCCTCCAAACTCCTCCAACCTTTGCCTAACACCCAGTTCCAAAGCTGCTTCCACATTTTCAAGTATCTGTTATAAGCAACACCCCACTTCTCTGGTACCACTTTTCCGTATTAGTCCGTTTTTGTTGCTTATAACAAAATACTTGTAACTAGGTAATTTATAAAGAAAATGAAATTTATTGCTTACAGTTTCTGAGGCTGAGAAGTCCAAAGTCCATCTTTGGACTTTTGGGGTGGTGACAGTGACCTAGGGGTCTCACATTGCGAGACTGTGGAAGTGGAGAGAGCAGAGAGACAGAGAGACAGACTCTCCTCTTCTTTTAAAACCCTCAGAACCACACCCATGACCACCATTTTTAATCCATTCACTACTGCATGGTCCTACAATCCAATCACCTGTTCAAGGCTCCATATTTCAGTTACCATAATAGGATTTCCCACCCTCTTAACAGTCAGTGTGGGGGCTAAGTTTCTAATACATGAAACTTGGGGGACACAGTTCAAGTTTCAATGAGTTTTGGTGGGGCATAATTCAATCCACTACACCAACCTATGCTGGTGACCAAATATTTGGTGACCAAATGTTGGTAACCCTATGATGATAAACCAATATTAAAAAAAATAATATAAGCAATTGCCTCTCTTAAGAAAAGTCACAAAGAAGGAATAAGAGCTCAGGGAAAAGACAAAAAGACATCAGCAAGATAAAAAAGAGAGTTGGTAGAACATGGTAGAATATTAGAAGAAAAATGATAGAATCATAGAAATGAAGATGGAATTGGAAGGAAAACAGGAGATCATAAACATAATTATAGACATCATAATAAACAAGCAGCAGGGAAATAGAAGATAGAAATAAACATAGCAAACTTAATGAAGCAGAAGTAAAAAAAACAGATAAAAGAGATCAGAGAGAAAATAATAGTTATAGAAAACAAACGAAGGACATCCAATACATGCATAAGTGAAGTCCCCAGAGAAGAAAAGCAAAACATTTAATGGGACATATATTTAAATATGTAATTTGAAAAACTTTCCTGAAACAACAAAAAATCTTTATATTGTGTGCTAGGGAAAAAAATTGACTTAGAATGGGCTACACTAAAGTCTGTCCTAGTAAAGTTATTGGGTTAAATAAGGAAAGAATCCACTGGGCAACTAAGCAAAAAGATCAAGTCACTCAGTGTGCTTCAGATTTCTTCATAGTATCAGTCTAGGTCAGAAGACACTGGAGAACTTCCTACAAAATACTCAAGGAACAAAAGAATGAGCCAAGGATTTTATATCTAGTCAAGCTGTCCTTCAAGTATAAAGCCAGTAGAATATAATTTAAATAGGCAAGAACACAAGAGGATATTGTTATCATGAGCTCTTCTTGAGAAAACTACAAGAGGATGACCATCACCAAACCAGTAAATGACTGGACAAAGAACTAATGATGAGCACTGAATGTATTTTAACTGCAGAACTAACACTAAAATACATGTGAGGATTAGGATAACAGATGGCAATATAAAAGAATGTGTTCAGACAATGTTTGAAATGATTCATTTTGAGAAGGGAGAAAAGTAAGTTTTTTGGGTTGCCTTAACCAGAAGTCAATAACAATCATAGAAATGTAAAACATTTATAGTAGTTTATAAAGTAAGCATCAAGAAAGAATATTATTTAAGAAAGAAGTTGAACTCATAGAAGGAGAGAGTGCAATGCTGGTTACCAGGGAGTGGGGGTGAGGGAAGAGAGGAGACGTTGGTCAAAGGATGCAAAATTGTAGCTAGATAGAAGGAATAAGTTCAGGAGATTTACTGTACAACATTGACGACCATAGTTAATAATAATGTATTGTATACTTGAAAATTGCTTATAGATTAGATTTTAAACATTCTCATCACAAAAAATAAGTATGCGAGGCAATGTATAAGTTAATTAGTTTAATTTAGCTGTTCCACAATGTGTGTGTATGTATACATATATCTCAAAACATTATGTTGTACATGATAAATATATACAATTTTTAATTGTCAACTAAAAAAATAATAAATTAAAAAAGAGAAGAATTGGTAAAAGGGAGGAAAGGGAGAAGAAAACAGTCAGTGAATTTGAGTTATTTCTTTGCAAATGTCACTTAAATTATTGCTTTGAACAATCAACTTTTTTAAAAGTTAAAATGTATCAGAATCTTTTTTAATAAAAATCTAAACCATTAGGAATGAACACTCTAGGTGTCACTTCCTAGGGAAGAGAATTTGGGGGTCTCAACAGCAAGGTGTAATTGAGGCATAGTATGATTTAATGAAAACAGGAGTCTGTCATTTATGTAGCATTAGATGAGATTTAAACCACAGGGCTCCACACTGCTGAAAGAACGAATAATTAAAATAGGCTTTCTCATGCAAGTACTTCGTTTTATAAAACCTTATGCATAAAGTAATTGACAACTGGTCTCTTATGACACTATACATTTTCCTTCCATGGATGGATGAACATCCAGGTAGTTAGAAGGGTACAGGAGTGGAAGGGGGGCACTTGCCACTCATGAGTACATAATGATTCCAACAATTGTGCTCATTTAGAGCTCACCATAATAATTAACCTCATGAATTTACTTTGTGTTAAACTATCACATGGAAGGAAGTATTTTTAAAAAGCAATGGCTTTCATATACAGAACGCATAACTAATTTCAAATTAGTGCTAAGGAAATTCATGAACATATTCTGTAAGCAACTAACCTGGATAACTCACACAATTCAGGAATTTTGAAAGAAAATTCTTGCTGAAAATATACGTTATGAGATTTTGTTTTCCTGCTCCCTAGAGAAGGCAATGCTTTGTGAAAGTTATCTGAGGATCAAGAAAATTCACTGAGCTAGTGACTTATAGGCACAAGAAGTTTCACAGTAGACTTTAAGATATTATACTCACCACAGGAATCATCTAAATTTAGAGATAGAAACTTCACGTATGACATGGATCAAATACAGTTCATATATTCCTATAGAAAACATAATTGATTAATGATTCTCTAACTTTTCAAATGTGAGAATCTTTTTTTTTTAAAAAAAAAACATTTTAAGGTTTATACATGTTGAGAAAATGTGCTATTGCAGATGACAACCGTGTATTCCACAATGCAATAATGATCATCATATTTTTGCTGGTTGGCATCTATATAGTACCTTTCTGTTGTTTATAACAGAATACCTGAAACTGGGTAATATAAAAAGAAATAAAATTTATTTATTACAGCTTCACAGGCTGGGAAGTCCAAAGTCCAGGGAACACATCTGATGAGGGCCTTCTTCTTGGCAGTGACACTCTAGAGCCACAGAGTGTCACCTGGCAAGAGAGGGATGAGCAAGAGAGAGCTAGCCTGCTCACTTGCTCTCCTCATAAAGCCATCATAACCACACCCTTAACCACCCATTAAACCATCAATGGATTAATCTATTCACGAGGACACAGTCCTCACAATCGAATTACCTCTTAAAAGGCCCCATCTTTCAAATACCATAATTGGATTTCCCACCCTCTTAACACTGTTACAATGGAGATTAAGTTTCCAATCCATAAATCTTTGGGGGACACATTTAACCCATTGCAGCATCTCTTCCCCTTATTGAGTGCCAGTACCCCAATTTTTCAATGTTGAAATATACCTCCTTTCTCTACTCTCTGTCCACTCATGTTGGGTGATTTTGACACTACCCTTGGCTCTAGCAGTGAGCATGTATATCTGACCTGGCCTATCAGGGTATCCTACCTCCCTGACGGCAGTAATTACATCCAGGATGGGCATGGGCTACTCAATTTGTGATAGACTCAGGACCTTTGCTGAGACTGTTGAGAGACAGTCCCTTTTGTCCTGGACTGTTGGGATTTACATATATATATATATAATATATATATTCACACACACACACACCTGTAGCTGCTGACAACCATTTTCACAATGGTAAAGTATGCATGAGAATAAAGCTCAAAGGCAAGAGATATTTAAAGAGATAGAGTCCCATTTTCATGCTTTGAGCTACTAGATCTATTCATACCTGCATTTACCCATATTTTTTTCAGATACATGAGCCCATACATTTCATTTTTAATTTGAATTGGGTTTCTGTTACTTGAAAGCAAGAGCTTTTTCTAATATAAATGCCTTGTGTTGATATTTTATTTAATTAATCCCAATAAAAAGTAATATTTAAAACATTAGCACATGTATTTGTGAGGCATATTATTTAGTTAATGTGAAATTAACACTCTGTATATGAATGTGCAGACCTTTTGCAATTAACTACCACAAGGGGTCAGAGGTCCATGTGTTTGGAACCATTTTAATTTAAATTTTGGAGGTCATGTAGACAACTGACCTTTTATACACATTTATACAAGTAAAATGCAGAGTAGAATGTGATTATCTTGAAAATCTAGTGGGGCTTAGAAAACTAATCAACATTGCATTTTCTGTCAGTCAGCATAGTTTCAAAGTCAAATATGGCTTGCATTTTTAAAAAATATGCACTGTAGTTAGATAATGTTTTATAGCAATTGAAAATACTCCAAGGAATGCAGTAAAATTTTATTTTAGTATGTAGAATATTCAGAACATCAATAAGGCTACAAGGTACTATTCAGTAAAATAAGTTGATTCTCAATGTTGACTTGAAAAGAATCATGAGGATTGCACATAGCTAAAACTATGTCTTCAGGCATCATTTTACTATTTTCTAAGTTTGTCGAGCTAATCTGCTGTTTTCCAGATGCCTCCAAATGTATTATTTTATTTAATTCTAACAGTAATTCTGCAATGAAGTATACTAAAAGTTTTTGAGACTATGTTGAATTCTCTGGTGGGTGACACATAAATACACACAGAAGTATATATTTTAACTTACAGTAACACTATAAGGTGAGTGTTAGTATAACTATTTTATATGCAAAAAAATTAACACCCAAAAGGTAAATAAGTTGTCCTAGTTCACATATTTAATACAAAACAAAGCTCTGATTCATACAAAATTTTTCGAACTCAAGATTCTATGTTCTACATTGTTTTCTACATCTAATAGACCTAAGTAGGGTCTATATGTCTGAAACAGAATTACTGAGTGAAGATTTGCTTTGTTGGATTTATGGATATTGAAGAGTGATATATCTGGATTTCTTGCCTCCATGTTGATTTGAATTATTAAAAACAATCATATTTATGTGATTTTATCACACCCCAATGAAGTCAATCAAAACACTCCTCCTCTCCCGCCCGCCCTCCCTTCCTTCCTTTCTTCCTTCCCTTCTTGTTCATGTTCTTCTTCCCTCCTCCTCCCCCTCTTCCTCCTCTTCCTCTCTTTGCTCCCCCATCCCCTCTTCTTTTCTTTCTGTGGTGGTGATTTGGTGGAGGAAAAATCTTGCTCTGCTTATGTGCCAAATTTTCACTCCATTTTTTAGTCTGACAAAAGTGACTTTTTCTAAAGCCTACTTTATGTATTTATTTTTCAGCTTCTTTTCTAAAACCCACTTTAAACACTGCATTTTGGAAAACCTGATTCAATGATACCACTCTGGGTATAGTGAACTACAAGTGCTAGTGGCAAGACCAAGGACTAGAAGAGCCCTGATAGACTTGAAGGAAAAGATAGACTGATTCTAGGTAACAAATAAAGAAAAAGAGCTGGAAATCAGAGGAAGTAAGGATATTTGATATAGGGAAGTAAACCACAAGGTGTGTTTCTTCTATCCTGTCCAACCTAGGCTCCAAGACCAGCAATTTCAACACCACTTTTGCTGGTAATTTGAAATACTCATTCTTCTTGACCTCATTGCAGGTGGGCCTTGACAATATCCAGATTCTGATAAACTCTACTGTCTATATATTTTTTGCTCACACATAAGATGAAATCACAAAACTGAATGGGTCTACTGAAGTTCATGCCGTAGAACCTGAGTGGAACTTCCTACCTGATTGCTCCACGGGAGCCTCAAATTCAACGTATTTTTAAACCTGAACTAATTATCTCTCCCTTTTCCATACATCCTCCTTTTTTGGCTTCCTAATTTGTTTTAATGCTACACCATTTTCCTAGTCACACAGACTTCACAGGTAATTCATATTTTTCTCTACCCATTTAATCTTCACATCCCAGCACTTAAGAAACCCTGGTGATTATGTCTCTATATATCTCCTGAATTTGGGCCCTTCTTTCCACTCCTCTTGCCAGGGCCCAGGTTCAAAGTCTCATTACTGGGCTATTAATAGTCATCTTGTTAGTGTCTACCTGAGTGAGGCCTACCTGTCCTTATCCCAGCCTCACATCACTTCTAAGTTAATCTAAACTGCAGCTGACATCATATCATTTCCTCACTTTGAAGCATTCTCACTGATTATCTTATAAAATCCAAACTTCTGGCACCAGCACTCAAAGTCATCCTGTATTTACTCCACACTTAGTCCTGAAGTTATTTGTTCTTTCTCTGAGCATTGCTGGCACTTTTGGCACCTAAGACAATTATTTTATTATTCTGTACATTTTAAATATTTGTGTAATCTCTATCATCCCTGCTAGATTGGGAGCTCATTGAGGAAAGAGAATATTCAGATCTGCATTCCTCACAAGGGCCTGTTACATGTAGTTTACACTGTTTTGAATGAAAAGTGATCAAACTAGAGATTGTTTTTCTAATGGTGACTGGAGAAGAGTTGTGTGTGTGTGTGCATTTTGACCTCTGTTCTGAACCTCTTTCTTTTTTTTTATTTTTATTTTTATTGATTATACATATTGAACCTCTTTCTAAACATGAACTTAAGATTGTAGGTAGTTAAGGACTAGGAAATGCCTTTCCTTGTTCTTTGTACTATTAAGGCGCTGTTGGGAGCTGTTTCAAATCCATGGGCATGGATAGAAGGCAGAGTTTTCTAATATTTTAAAATTTAGGTAGATGCAGTATAAATCATTTCTGGAGGTGACATAGTACCCCAGTGTAGTACTGTATCTAAGAGGGCTGTTAGATGAAAGTAATCTTTTCTAAACTCAAACTGACATGGGAACAGTTAAGTCTGATTTGTGAGCTACTGAAGTGTCATCTTTTATTCTTCTCAAAGACCTTAACAACTTGAAGGTGAGAACAAAGGGAAAGAAATTGAGGCTCATTTATTTTTCTTGATGTAGAAATTGATGTTCATCAAACTCTTCTCTCTAACGACTTGCAATGATACAATTGATGGATCGTAAAAACGTTCACTGAGTTTTGACATGTTGGGTCACATTTTTATTTTATATCTTGAGAATTTTGGGATTCAGCTTTTTTCTGTGGGTGGGATGGTGCTCCACTACTTAACAGTGGAGGTACACGTACTGTGATTTGCCATAATTTCCCAGGTTTTTCCCCCACCTTATTGTATTCTGAGTATATGAATCTAATCCTACATTTTGTTTATTCATAAAAAACTTTTCCCCCAATTAAGTTACAAGAAGGGGAAAGAATTCATACACTCTTCTAAGAATTAAAATGTGTTCCAACTTATGATGGAACTTTGAACTACAGAAGATGAAAATGGAAACACTAACCTGAGAATATGATAAAATATTTATTATGCTTTTTTATTGTAACCTTGTGAGGGAAGTCATTAGCATTGTCTTACTACTTCAGAGACAAGTATCACAAGAGAGTCATTTATGTTTTCTTGATATCCTCATTTTTTAAAAATTCATTCATTCATCCATCCATCAAATATTCTCTGAGTACCTACTCTATGCCAGGTAGAGTTCTAGGTGCTGGCATTCAATAGCGGGTTCTTAAGTGATAGAGTGACATCCCCAGTTCCCATGCCATCTAGATGCTATCTAGCACTGATCATGGAGCTCTAACATTTTATTTTCTACTTGTATTTACAATGTTTGGCATATTACATGTGTGATAAAGTTGTCCTCAGCTACTGAGGATCATGTCAAGACATTTAAGCATAGAAAAACTGAAGTTTCTCTTAGTCTTGCTAGGAGGGCAACTATCTCATATAAGGGTTTCCATGAAGGATAATACTGTTTTGACTGTGAATGTGAGTCCTCCTGTGACAGGACTCATGTCTTTAATTGCTAGCAGCTGCCTGACTAGCCTGAGAAAGTTGTTCTTGGTTTCTTTCTTATTTAGAGGGAACATGTGTCAGCATCACAACTAGGAATTATAGGAATTGAAAAATTCTAGTTTTCTCACACATGTGAACAAATAGTTGCCTTTCGTTTACCTCTTGTGTGGGTACCGGAGGGCTTTCATTTTATCTACCTCCTGAGGTCACGTGGAAGGAATCCCTCCTCTGTTCCCAAACTCCACATTTTATGACTGATGGATTGCATGAATCTCTTAAATAGTTTGCCTTTTCCCCTCTCCCTGTTTGTTCTTTCAAAAAGACCAATTAATCATGCCTTTCTCTAGCTTTAGGTCTTTGATGGCTTTTCAAGGCTCGCCTGAGTTACAGACGTTTCCCTGGAGTGTGGCTCCCTTGCCCTGCTTTTTTTCCCCTCCTCCTGACAGCCAGAGACTAGATCATTCCTTCCCCTGCTGATTCTCATACCAGTCTCTTTATACCTCTAATGTAGCAGCTATTACACTGTAATATAGTTAGTCATTTATATTTCTGTGTTCTTCACTTAGATTTTGAGCATGTGGAGGGCAGAGAGAATGTCCTATTCATTTTTGCATTTCTGGCACCTAGCATAGTACCTGGCATGAAATTGGCAATAAATATTTGCTGAATTGAATTAAACAAAGCACATTGGATGCTCCTGAAGAATTTCATAGGGAACATTAAATTCCTTTCACATCTTATGAGTTTGTAGCTTTTCAGCAACCACCTGTTACTTGATAGTATATTCGAACTCCAAAAAAAAGTCATACATAGTAATTCAATGAGTTCTGTATTTTCTTGCTCTTTATGAGGCACAGTTAATCTCTCAGATATGATTGACTTTAGAAGACATAACATAAGTATCAGATAAACCCTGTCTATGCCCATGTCCCCTTTTCAATATCTATATAAAATGAAATAAATAATTTTGAGATTGTTCTTCCTTGGGCAACTCATTCCAAAACGATATGGTTTGAAAAGAAGGCTTTGAGCTCTGGATCAGTCAGAAGTTTTGTAAATCCTGCAATAAGAGTGAAATCCAAAGGAAGCTCACCTACTTGGATTTCCCCACAAAAGGTGAGAAATGCACGTCCTAACAGTTCTGTGTTCAGTGAAAATGATCTCTATATGGTACTAGCTGGAGCTTGATTAGTGGAAAGGTGTTTCTTAGACAAAGCTTGCCTCTGTTTTGAATTCACACCACCTTTCCACTTTCATCTTCCAGCTCACTTTTTTCCAGAGCTTTTCCTGACCCTTTTCCACCATGCCTCTTGGATATGTAGGTCTCACAGTTATTACCCCACCTACATGTGCCATCTGTAGGCCATCAAAAATATTATTCAAGCTAAAGTATTAATAGATTAATAGATTATTTCTCTATAGAGACTATACTTTTTAAAGAACTCCTGCACAAGAAAATGCCCTAGACCAAAGGAAGAGTACCTCCAATTACAGCTATTCAGGCACTGTTACATACTAACAGGAAAGAAAATTCACATGCATCTCAAATCACAGCACAGAGGCCCTGGGACCAACCAAGATAGCTTTTATGTTTTCATGGAGGTGGTGGGTCACTTGATGTGAGTTTAAAGAAGAGGTGACCTACCAGACATTTCTAACATGAGAGTTCATGTTATGGGTTTTTAAACTGTGTTTCTCAATACCTGGGGATTCTGTGGAAAAATTTCAGAGGTCACAAATGGCGATATGAGAGGATGACCAAGAGAACAAGCAGGTTTGTCTTTTTCCTGCCCCCATATCACTAATAATAACTGACTATTAATAAGTATATTTGTGTTATTTGACTAATAATAGGATAACAGTATGATCCCACTATTGCTTTTTAATAAATTAGGCTTCTAAGTTTATTTGAAGATCAAAGATTTATTTCCAAAAATTTTTCGACAACTGCTATTTAAATGGACATGCTCCGTGTCCAGGATTTCCTGGTTAGAATGTAGATATCTTTAAGCAAAAACCCATTCAGCTGTCACTAACACGGGAGGTGTTAGTTATCAGGTAGCTAAGCCTTGAAATGCAGAGGGTACGGTTTAGAGACAGTGGACTACAGGGACTGAGCATTTCCTTATGGGGACAGGAGAAATGAATAGGACAGAGGCATGAAAGCAGGGATGATTAGATGTAGACTGAGGAGTGTCAAGACAAATTTGCCTGCTTCATGATTTGGCCCATGATGGACCCTGCTAGTGATGCTAGATTTTAGGTTTTCAGAATGTAGAGATATATCACCTGTGTCTCGTTTAATTGGCCAGATTTTATACTCTTTCAGCATCCCTGAGTGTATTAGAATAGTTAGTTCATCTCTTACCTCACTACCCACACATACATCTCAAATTGTTTGTAAAAGATTATATACCTCTGTGGAAGCCCACTGACATAGTAAGTGGGGTATGTTGAGTTCTTGTTTCCAATTGCTCACCCTTTCCTGTACCCACACCCTTTGCCATATAACTTTGCATGTCCTTTCACTAAATGAGAAATATACTTCCTTATCCCTAAGATTTAGGCTGGCCACCTGACTTGCTTTGGCCAATGAGATGTGGGTGGAAGCAACACTGTGCCAGATCTGAAATTAAGCCTTATGAGGCCTGTGTTTTCCACTTACCCTCTGCACTTCAGTCATCACCATAAAAATACCATGGTCCGGATAGTTTGCTGATCCAAGGAAGTTGAGAGACACGTGGAGCAAAGCTGGATCCAACCTGCACCTTGGGGCCACCTAGCTAAAGCTGAACCAAGATCAGCTGAGCCACCTTGGCTGATGTATAGATATGTAAGAAATAGATATGAAATTTATATGCTATTGAGATTTTGTGAATTTTATTATGCAGCAATAGCTACCTCCTGCCATACATAAGAGCTTGAGTTTGCAGTCACACAGATCTGAATTTGGGCAACCTCCCTAAAGATTCAGTATTTTCACTTATAAAATGTATGTAATCATAATAACTGCATCACAGTGTTAAGGCATTAAATGAAATAATATATGTAAAATACTACACAGAATGTCTCGCTATTAATATTATTATACTTATAGATACAAAGATACTTTGGGATTTGGAAACCAATTGGAATCATCCAATAGGAGACACCCATGGATTTCAAGAGAGGAATTAGAATATATGTTGGTTTTTTAAAAAAGGCATTTATTGTTCTGACATTCACGGCACATAAATCATTTTTCTTTAGTTTAACGACTCCTAAACTTCATAAATTTACTACTCGGGGAGATAAATAATTGGCTTAGAAATGGTTTTCTTTTAAAGGGAAATAAAAACATGACTTTACCAACATCACTAAGCGCATAAAGTGCTATTAGTCACATACCGTAGTTAGCACATTTGACTTGTTTGTGACCAAGAGTTCAGGTGAATACATTTGAGATTTATTTTGTAATTTTCCATATGCCAATATAAAACAGCTTTTTTTGCCCCTCCATTGCCATCAGGTCAGAATAAATTGACTCTTGATGCAAAGTTGTGGCCAGAGGTTGGAATTTACATGTGATTGATGGTCAAAGCACTTACTAGCTGCACCCTGTCTTCTTGTATATTACCTCCTGGGATGGCATCTGTTTTGTGTAAAATATTGAGATACTCACTGGTCTCTCTGCCTCTTACATGCCCTTGAAAGTGAAGAAAAATCGTGGATTAAATTGGTTATTAGAAAAGAAAAAAAGAATTTCTAATGGATGAACACATTTTGTAAAATGTATTTCTAATTCTTTAATCTTCAAGAATACAATCCTAATATATTATTCTCTATCCAATTAGTAAATCAATTAGTTCAACCAGCTTTTAGCACCCAGTTCAAGTTTTCTTGCAGGGATTTTAATATGGCTACAAATCCCTGAAGTAGAGGTGCCCTTTTTCCTTAGTGAGGCAATTTTCCTATGTTGAATCTCCCTTTCCATAAAGAAAAAGCCCACAGAAAAACTGCAGCAGGGCTGGAAGTGGCTGAAAAAGGCTTTACAGTTGCAGTAAACCCAAAATATGCTAGACTTGTCTTCACTCTTTTCATGTTGATGTATTGCTAATGAAACTAGTAAAAATGCTTAAAACTCTTTTTTATTCCCTTTGAAACACATGCACAGGTGTGTATGCAGCACGGGTAGATCACTGTTTTTGTTTGGATCCCTCCAAAAGCTGACCCTGAGACAATAATGTGGATGCACATAGTTTTTAGGGCGGAGACACCAGGAACCATGGGCAGGGAGTTAAGAGTAGAGGAAAGACAATAAAAGATGCAGATTACTATTGTGGCAACCGGAATTCAATCCTGCTGGGATCCCCCTGAAAGACCGTGTGGAAAACAACTCAGAATTGTCCCACTGAGCGGGGAGGAAGCTGAGGTATTTATCCCTTTGTGCCCTGCCCTTTTGGTTGAGAGTGGTTCTTTAGGGGCGTTAACTTCCAGGCATTTTCAGCTTGATCTGCACAGACAGGACTCATTTCCGTAGCCAGAGATAGACCTCAGACAAAGAGAAGGCATATAATGTATAATTGTCCACGCAAGCCACAGGTGACCACTGGCGTAAGCAGAGGGACCACGGGTGAAATCTCCAAGAGCATCTGCTACAGTCGCTAAAGAGGAAGACATGTTTCCTCTATTTTTATTTAAAAATAAAAAGAAACAAATCCAAGTTTCTTATCTTACATGCATTTCAAAGGGAAAATATTTTTGTTCTAAACAATGAATTGATTTAATGAAATATTTGCAGTGCCCTGGTCTATTTTCATGAGGGCTTTTATTTTCCAAGTTAAATTCCTCTGTTTCCATTGGTATGGGAAATACATTTTAAGAGAAACCCAGAATTTTTTTCTCATAGCCAAAAGCCGAAAATGAGAAAAAATCATTTTATTTACAGGAACAAAAATTTAATAAGTTTTAATTTCTCCATTTTACTTGGCTTCCCTGACTTAACTTTTTCTAACTTTACGGATTTTGTTACTAATTCTTACCACAAGGTGTCACTGTTTTACCAGACTAATATCTAAATTCTTTTCTGCAAACTTTTAAAACTATCTCCTTTGCTGAGGTTTTAATAACTTACTGAAACACATCTATTGACATTGTCTAAATGTTTTCGGTAGAAGAAGTTATGAGATTTTACCTGAGTAAAGATCACATCACAAAAGGTCTGGTTATTTCCTACAGAACCCACAACCTTCGGGGGACTTCAAAATAATTACCTCCATCCCACCGCCCCATACACGTCGGGGCAGATACAATTATAACAATTAAATAAAATATTTTACTTTTTTATTATTTGCTTCATTCTACGCTTTTAAGATTTGTGAAGCCATCTTTTAATTCAGCACTTCTCAAATATTACAAAATACAACCCCAAAAGATGTGTTTCTGGAAAATTCCTTTTGAATTTCAATTTAGCTCGCAAAAGGTGAAATCTTATGAAGCCTGGATGAGGAGGAGCATATCACATGTCCACTACAAAGAAGCTTCATAGAAATATTAAATCTCCAGGCAGGGGCTGGACTCCTTAACAACCATGCAATGCTTTCATTAGGGGCGGCCACTCAGGTTTATAATTCCTCCCCATGGAGTTTTCATGTAAAATCCATTCCTGATGTTTACCTTATAACTATATTTCCCATACCAATAGGGACAAGAGTTTAATTTGGGATATAAAAGCCTCTGTGGAAACAGACGAGGGCCCTGCAAATATTTAATTCAGTCAATCCACTGTTTTGAGCAAATACTCTCCTTTTGAAACACGTGTAACACGGGACACTTTGATTTGCCTCTTTTTATTTTTAAATAGAAGAAAAACTCGGAGGATAATAAAACTATGTAGTGAAATGTGCCTTGATGGTTCATATGAGCCAGTATGATAAAGGAGAGTGGTCTGTGGGCTTCAAGTCACATATAGAGGCCAAGCTTGTCTCTGTCATTCCCTAGCTGCATACATTTGCCTAGTTATTTTTTTCTACCTCTCTTCCTGTCTCATTATTTTCATCTGAAAAGTGCGTGTGTGCACTTGTGCAGTAATAATACCATCCTTCCAGAGGAGGAAGCATTTCTTTCTGAAATTAGAAATTGTGTTGGTATCCTATTGCTGCTGTAACAAATTACCACAAATTTAGTGGCCTAAAACAACATGAATTTATTCTCTTACAGTTGTGGAAGCCAGAAGTTCAAAATCAGTTGCACTGGGCTAAAGTCAAGGTGTTGGTAAGGCTGGTTCTTTCTAGAGGCTCCAGGGGTTGAATTCATTCCTTGCTTCTCTTAGCTTCTAGAGGCTGTCAGAATTCATTGCCTTCTCTGGCTCATGGATTCTTCTTTCTCTGTCTTCAAAGCCAGCAACACAGTATCTTCAGCTTTCTTTGGTTCCATCTTCACATTGCCTTTTCTCTTATAAGGACGCTTTTGATCATATTGGGCCCACCCAGATAATCCAAGATAACCACCGCCCCCATCTCAAGTCCTTGATTTAACCAATTGTGCAAAGTCCCCTTTGCCACATAAGGTAACATTCACAGTTTCCAGGGATTAGGACATAGAGGAGCCATTATTTAACCCACCACAGCAATATTGTATGTAAACGCCCCATAATGGAGTAGGTGCTCAGTAAATAGAACAATGTTAATTATGATAGAAGATGAAATGTTAATTTAACAACGTGATGCTGTGTCAGTGAATGACTCCAATAAGATGAAATCTTTTCATATTCTGGGTTTAGTGAAAGGACTCTGGCCTTTAATTTTCAATATCTACTCAGGTAAGAGGTCACTTTATGAGAAAAAGTCATTTAAGTCAGTCTTCAAATACCGTGTGTAGAATAAGTTAGACATTTTCTCTGTTAAATTGAATTGTTTTAAATTTTTCTTTGCTATTACAATAAAAGGAAGTCAGGGTATTTTTACGAGTCAACATCTGGCTCTCTGGTCAGTCAAAATCTTGTGTCTTTATGTGACTTTTCTTAAGGTACTTTTCCCAGTTCTTCACATCAGGCTGAAAAAACTGCAGAACATCGGGAGTTTGCAACCTAATTTCACCAGGAAAAATAGTTTGTAAATCTATGGGGAAAAATTAGGTAAACATATAAATCTTTAATCTCATTATTTTCATTTCATATTTGTCATATATTGTTGACATTTTCTGTGTTATTTAATTTTGAACATAATTGAAGCTATTATTTAAAAAAAATAAAGGACAACATTTTGTCAGCACTCCAACTTGTGTGGAATAATTATATTGAAGAAACTATCATTTGAATACTTCAGTTTTATACTGAGTTTAAATTATGCATTTCACCAATATGCAATTAACTGAAGTAGAGGCACCTGCAAACTAATACCATCAAATCAAGTGTGTAAGTGGAATGTATGCTTAAGCAAAGTGGCTTATCTTTCCACATTCACACGTTGTAAATTTAAGATGGCAGCAGGATTAAACACTGCTCAACTAAGAACAGTCCATTTAATGTATCACAGCTTTTGGGAGACCTGAGCAACAGAATTTATTCCAGATGGGTGAGTACGGTATATTCTCTCCAATCTTGTGTCTCTCAAATGCCTGTCATCATGTAAATTTGCCATTTACACACTTTTCATTGACTGTGTTTAGTAATAATCAGTTGCTCAAACTTAATAGACCAGCGATTTTTAATACAGAATTTAGGTAAAGTGAAATCCAGTGAGGGTCCATGAATCTCCTGAAATTGTGTAAGTAATTGTGTGCATGCATACTTTTGTATAATATGGTCAAACCTACTAATGGTTAGTCAATATTCATTCTCCCCTTCTTCTTGTTACTGCAAACATAGCTTTTATGCTGTCTGGAAGGTGCTTGGCCAAATAGCACATGTGCCTATTTCCCCACTTCTCCTCTAGCTAGGCTTCTTCAATGAAAATTAAGTGCAAGTTGTTAGTGGGGCTTTGAATCTCCATGAGAAGGATCAGACAGCAGGTGTGTGTTCTTCTTTGTTCTTTAACCTTCCCATTAGTTCTTTTGTTCACTACCTGGAATGCAGATGTGAGGGCTGGAACTCCAGCAGTCATTTTGGGACTCATAAAATGTCAAATAAATACATTCTTTTAAATTTTTTTGTATTGAAGTAGAATTTACATACAGTGAAATATTCAGATATTAAGTATACTGTTCAATCAGTTTTGACAAATGCATATGAAGACCTGCAATATTTCCATCACCTCAGAAAAATCTACCATGCTCTATCCCAGTCAATTCCCATACCCCACCTAAGAAACAACCACTAATCTGATTTGTATTACCATAGGTTAATTTTGTTCATTTAGAATTTTGTATAAATGGGATTATACAGTATGTGGCTTTTTTTTGGATCTGTCTTCTTACACTTAGCATAAAATTTTTGACATTCATCCATGTTGTTGCATGTTCAATCCTTATTGCTGACTGCTATTTTATGATGTGAATGCAGCATAGTTTGTTTATCTATTCTCCTGTTGGTAAATACCTAGGGTGTTCCCAGTTTTTGACTATTAGGAATAAAGCTGCTATGAACATGTGTTTACAAGTCTTTATGTGGACCTATGTGTCTCATTTCTCTTGGATAAATAATAGGGATGCAATTGCTGGGTCATAGGGTAGATATATATAGATAGTTATCAAGAAAGTGCTAAACATTTTTCCAAGGTGGCTGTAAAACTTTACACTCCCACCAGCAGCATCCTCGCTAACATTTGGTGTTGTAAATCTCTTTCATTTTAATCATTCTAGTGGGTGTGTAGTGGTATCTGATTGAATTTTTAATTTGTGATTCCTTAATGATTAATGATATAGAACACTTTTTCATGTGATTATTGCACATTGTATTTTTAATGCAGTCTTGGAGTAGAGGGCAAGATATTCAAGGGACACTGTAATGGTTAATTTTATGTGTCAAGCTGACTGGGCTAAGGGATGTCTAGATAGCTGGTAAAACATTATTTCTGAGTGTGTCTGTGAGAGTGCTTCCAGAAGAGGTTAACATTTGAATCAGTGGACTCAGTAAAAAAGATCTGCCCTTACCAATGTGGGTGGGCATCTTTCAATCCATTGAGGGCTTGAATAAAATAAAAAGGCAGAGTATGGGCAAATTCACTTTCTTTGAGCAGGGACATCCATCTTCTCTTGCCCTCAGCCATTAGCAGTTCTAGTTATCGTGACTTTGGACTTGAACTGAGAGTTACACCATCAGCTCTGCTGATTCTCTAGCCTTTGTATTCAGATTGAACAATACCACTGGCTTTCCTTGTTCTCCAGGTTGCAGACTGCAGGTCACAGGATTTCTCAGCCTCCTATAGGTTCTGTTTTTCTGGAGAACTCTGCTGAATACAGACACATTGCAGTAACAATAGTGCTCACTTAAACCTCTTTTACAGTATGATGGGAATTATTAACTGTTTAATGGTGCTTGCCAACTTTAAGCAAGAATGGAATTCACTGGAGAATATTGGGGTCTTTGAATGATTCGTGGTAGAAAAGAAAAGAGAGAAGAAACTTTGGAGTAAAGAAATGAGAATTTCAATGGGGGCTTTAATTGAGTTTTTCTGTGAAGTGTGTGATGTAAACTTTCTTCTCCATTCATCATAAAAATGTCAAGAAAAACTAAGTTATTTACTTGTGCAGGAGCGGGCAAACTACAGCTTGCAGGTCCAATCTGGGCCACCACTTTTTTGTGAATAAACTTTTACTGAAACTCTGCCATACTCGTTCACTTATGTGTCGTCTGGGGTTGCTTTCCTGTTAACGATGGCAGAGTTGAGGAGTTGCAGCAGATATCATACAGCCTGCAAAGCTGAAAGTGTTTACTTCTGGTTTTTTACAGAAGAAATTGTCAACCCCTGCATCACTAAACTGGGGCTGTTTGGGGAGAGGGAAGCTGAAATGAAGTGCTGAATATGAGTCAAAGTGGGAGAGGGGTAAGAATCTGGGAGGCTTGATCTCCTGCGCTCCATGTCTAGAGAAGGACATTTGTAGGTTCTCCGGTCTCAGCAGCAAAGTGTTTGAAGGTGTACCAAGTTATGCTGCCACATAATAACCAGTTATTAAGCTGCTTCTTCTTGCTACTATACTTGGCCACACACAGTAATTTAGACTGATATAGTTCTTACCTCCTAAGGTAGATGATATCGATATAAGGGACATGAAAAAATCACATGGCCAACCGAATAAGAATGCTAAGTGACAACCAGTATTGACATATTTTCACAGACTATCCAATTTCCTTTTCTCTGACTTTATGTTAACTAAGCATCTTTAAAAATTCAATTTCTAGATCCCATTCATGGATTAAAGGGCAAACACAAGTATATACTCTTCGACCAACCATAGCTCCCTCCATGAAATAAAAAACATTACCTTCCCGATTCAAATTGGTTTCATGTGACCTTGGAGCTGATTCAAATTGGTTTCATGTGAACTTCAGCCATTTTCTATGGGCCTAGTAACATTTAAATTAGCTAACCAGTAAATATTAAAATTGAAGAAAGTCCCCATGGGCCCTCAGAAAGACCACAACACTGGGGTCAAATGAGACAGGGTTTGAATCTCTGCAAAGTTTACTAATTTTGTGACTTGGAGTAAGTTATTTCATCTCTCTAAACCACACACGTGGTTTGCTTTATTAAATGAAATAATGTATTGAAGCCCTTAGCCTAGTACTAAAATAGAATAAATGCTTTGTAAACAAAGTTCACTTCTCCGTCATCTATGTGTAAGGGCGAGAGTCCAGAACAATGGTACTATGGGCTGAATAGTTTCCCCTCAAAATTCACATATTGAAGCTCTTATGCCCAATGTGGTGGTACTTGGAGATTGGGCCTTCGGGAGGGGATTAGGGTTAGGAGAGGTCATGAGGGTGGGGCCATCCTGTTGGGATTAGTATCCTTAGAAGGAGAAATCCCAGAGAGCTTGCTCTTTTTCTTTCTGCCTGTGTGCCCAAAGAAGAGGTCATGAGAGCAGGGTTAGGGCTAAGGATATAATGGATTGAGAAGGTTAAGTGAGCCCTGTTTTGGGGGGAAGAGTTTAGGATCTCTAATGACAGAATGTCTGATTCCAAAGCTCATAGTGGCTAATAACTATGTGCTGTTGCATTGTCAGGAAATACCAGCCTGCTCAATGGCCAGGCAGGAAATTTCAGGCATGTTTGTTTGAACATGGGTTTTTAAAACCTCAGAATGCCAGCCATGGATAATATTTCCTACTTTTGCTATTTAGTGTTCACATTTAATAAAAAAGCTTTATTTAAATATATTTTTTTGGCTCCTTTTTACCCTTTTTATTTATTTAACGACTCAGTATAACATTGATACCTGGCCAGTGTAATTCAGGTTGACTGAGATAAGCCTAAAACTTGCCACAAAGCCTTGATTATTTATCAGTCAGGGAGTTACCTGGAGACATATTTTTCGTTCATATGTAAATGATTCATATAAATTATACAGAAGTTTTCTCCTGCTTTAACATTTTAAAAAATCATGTGAGGCACAGGAGGGTTATATGTTACAATGTGGCTTTCCCATTTTGCTCCTACTGTGCACTGAAATAAAACTTGAAATATTTATTTGCTTCTTCATTATAGTGTGCTAAGTGTGCTAATGTTTGTGGAGGAAAAGCCTATAAACACTGTCGGTTTTCAGGAGTGCTGAAAGTTTTCCTAGAATGGCCGGACACTTGACTGTAACTTCTCCCATTGGTTATAAACTCCACGAAGGCAGGGACTTTGCTTTGTTCACCTGCTCACTCATCTGTTCCAGTGTCTAGAGCAGTGCTTGCAGAGAGTGGTTACTCAATAAGTATTTGTAAATGAAGGAACACATAGTGAAAGAAAGCACATGCATTTGTTTGGAAAGAAACATCTTTCCTAACATTAAGGTCCCCAAAAAATAATTTTTAGGATTTTTTTCTATTTTTTTAAATAAAAGAATTGACTGTACAAATCAATGCTTTTCATATGGCCAGAAGCCATTCTGGCCACTTGTCACATAGGACATTGCTTAAAATAATACAAGAAAGAATATCACATTAAAATATTTCAAGGCACTGAAAATATATCTAGGAAACTGAGCAGGGTTAACACATGGATACTCTTTAGAACAGTTTCTGGCATATAGTAAGCTCTGAGTAAACATCGGCTATTATTTGTACAGTAGTTAATAAGAAAATTCAAGTCCAAAACTTTCACCTTTGTATGGATGATGTTATGAGCTAAATGTTTGTGTTTCCCCCAAATTAATATGTTGGAATCTTAACTCCCAATGTCATGATACTGGGAGGTGGAGCCTTTGGGAGATGATTATGTCATGAGGGAAGAACTCTCATTAATGGGATTAGTGGCCTTATAAAAAAATATGAGAGAGCTTGCTTCCTCTATCTCTGCTCTCTGCCATGTGAGAATACAATGAGAAGATGCCCATCTGCAAAACAGGAAGCAGGCCCTCATCAGACACCGGATCTGCTGGCACCTTGATCTTGGACTTCCCAGGCTCCAGAACTGTGACAGGTAAATGTCTGTTGTTTAAACCACCTAGTTTACAGAAATTTGTTAAGGCAACCTGAACTAAGACAGATGCTTATTGTTAATCATATATTAGTAAATTTGCTAGTTATTGAAAACATTTAGTGTTTGACAATGCCATTGTCAAACTGGGTCATTTGAGGATAGCTTAAAAAATAAATTTACGAATGAGTGGTCAGAGTGTAGGAAAACCACAAAGGATTAGTGTACCCCATGTCTAGTAACTAAAGGATGCTATTACCACCTTAGGCCTGAAGATGGTGAGGGGAGGGAACTGTTATTGGGACCTGGAGTTAGATAAGGCAGTGCAGAGAAGGTAGAAGGGTGGGAGAAGCTGTAGCCTTTGATGGAAGAAAGGAGCCAAGATTAGGTGACCATGCAGAGAGGGAGCTGGGGACTGAATGACCTCACCTCCCTCCTGTCTCCCGCCAGCACTCCGTGGTGGCTAAATTGAACCCCAAAGTAGAGGGAAGTGAAGGCCACTGGTGCAGTCCACATAGGGCAGCCTTCTGGGATGCAGCAAGAGTGGGTGTGATGGGCAAATGGAAGACACCCAGTGCAATAATCATGTTAATTCTTAACTTAAAAATCTGGCAGTTTCATAAAGTTATACCTGATTCTTCAGCAATAAGCATATTTACTTTTTCTGGAAAGAAAAATCTTTCATATAAAGCCTATTATCTATTGAAATGGGCGATATTTCACTGAGCTCTGTATGTGCAGAACTTGTGTTAACTTTATGATTTCTACCGGGGCCAAAAAGTCTCTTAAATGGAGAAATTAGGTTTCTTGGAAAGAAATCCTATTTTAAACCACAACCAATCATCTCATAAATATCTACTCTTGGCCATAAGAGGAATAGGGTTCGAGAGTTTGATTGGGTTCAACCCATTCCATCTCCCTAAATATAAAGACTCCATGTATATGTCTAATCAGTAAGTGATTCAGTTGCACCATCTATGTAGATGAAGACTTATGAAACAGGCAAAAAGATAAACGTAAAATTTGATCTTTGAAAACTTGGATATGTTTCTAACATTACATACACCAAAGAACCCCTATTTTTTATTCTGTTGCTTCTTGCTCACAAAGACATCCCTCCTAGCTCCCCATACACATTTTTACGAACTGAAAAGCCCCAATTATCATTTTAAAATTCAGCCTCCTCTTCTCCTTTAGCAGTTTTTGGCACAAACTCAGTTCCCATTAGAGACAGCCTTGATAGATCCCTTTCTCTTTTCTGCTAAAAAAGATTATCCAGTGAGTTCCTAAATTTGAGTTCATTGACAGCCCTCTTCCCTGGCATGGCCCCTGTAGTTGCACTTGTACCAACAGGGAGCAAGATGGTGTCCTTGTATTTTATTGCTGTACTTCTTTTGTATCTCTGGGGTTCAACTTATGAATTTAATAAGAAAATTTGCTCTCACGCACTGTAAATCTTCGTCATCCCTAGATCAACCCCATTGTTTTCTAAACTCTATGGAATCAATTAAAAAGATCACTCAGTTTCCCTTTCCTCATATCTCTGACACAATAATGGGATCCGGAACCTATAAAGTTCCATTAAAAGTGCATAATACTTCCCTGGCTCCCACTAAAAGACAGTTTCCATGGTTCTCTTTATCTGGTGGATTATTGCTGTTGTTTTTGTACCAAGCTGTTGGAAGTTTAATGTTAAGTGCTTCGTTAATAATGTTTTGTGCTTTAGAAAATTTGAAACAGATAAATCTTGACAGTGAACCGAACTTATTTATTTTATTCTTTGTGTTTCACTTCACAGGGAACAGTTTAAAAACAGTTTTGTTTGTACTTCAAGGTATAAAAAGCAGTACTTTACAAACCACAGCCACAGAAACAGAATTAATTACTGTTAAGGATAATAATGGTTTTACAACTTGAAAATAAATGCTTGCTTCTACCAGTAATAAAAGGATAAAAATCAGTGCACTGAAAGAAAAAGAAAAATATACATTTTCCTGGAATGATAGGGCAAGCTCACAAGTGTGCTAACAGTAGAATTTGTACAGAAGAATAATTAAAATAGAAAATTCCTAGTTTCACTTTATTTGAAATGAATTTTTGACTCTTGTTTTGGTAATATTTGCCAGTAATTTAATTTCTACTGAAAAATAACCTTGACTTAGTTTTTCTGTTTAGTTTGATACTCTTCACATTATTATTCTAATTCATATACAAGTGAAAATAGAGTCTCTTTTGATGTTCCCAACTGCTCTCCCCCCACCAAATCTGTCCTCCACCCTCTATACATACAAAGCACCAGATGTAACCTTGAATCTGGTAAAGAACTCAGATGGCATTAGATCAACATCATTCCAAATTAAAAAATAAAGTTTCTACAACGTCTCTGAGAGATGGCCAAATGGTGTCTGTATGAACACTTTCAATGATGGCAGCTCACTCTTTATTAGATATTCCATTTCATTTGCTAGGCTATTTATTGGGCCGATATCTGCCTCCCTGTAACTTTCTAGCCGCTGGTTCTAGAAAACCACCGGAACATCACAGGTTTCTTGCTCTTTCTCCCACGTGGCATACTTTTTCAGATTTTAAAGATCAGTGTCATGTTTCTTCAAGTTTCTTCGCTTTAGGGTAAACATTTGTAGTTCTCTCAACTTCATGTGAAATGATTTCCAAATCATTTACCATCTTGGCTGCTCTCCTTGAGACACTTCCTAATTTGCCAAATTTCTTTAGATGGAGCATTTAGAAGTGCATGAAAAAGTTGAGATATGTTCGTACCAGTGCTATTAGACTCAGTGATGATGATACTATATACCTTTCCACGTACGCTAAAAATTGCATTTTAATGTTTTAATTAGACACACTATATTGTGGGCTCCAATAACTTGGGATTATCTAAAACCTCACATCTTTTTCAAATGACTCGAGGCCAAGGATGGCCCTTTTTTCTAATTCTTTTAATGGATTTTTTGTACCTAAGTGTAGGATTTCCTAATTATCCTTTTAAAATGGATTTTAATAATATCATTTAAAAGCATGCCCTTGATATCCACGTCATGTGGATAGCACATCAGTAGAGGCCTCAAAGTGGTAGAGGTCAGTATACTAATCATGTCTCAAAAATAATTGGAAAGATTTTCAATGTCCATACCTGATATAAAAAATATAATAGACAAGTCATCAGTATTTAATTATTCAATTGATATTACTGAGTGCCTGCTGTGCGAATACTGTACCCAGGTACAGTAGATTATTGCAGTAACCGACCCCAATTTGTTCACACTCTTTATACCCATGCTCTTTTGTATTTTGAATCTGGGCATTGGAGATATGACTTGTTTTGGCCTATAGAATAATAGCAAATGTGGCACAAGCAGAAACTTGAAAAATGTCTGTGCATTAGGGCTCTCCCTCTCTTGCTGCTCCTAGAAACCTCGAACCTCCAGCATGTGGATGTACCCATACTAGGTTGCTGCAGATATGTGGCCCTGTCACACTTGCCACTCCAGCAAACAGTCTAGTGCCAATTTACATCTACTACGAGCTGCTAGGCATGTGAGTGAGGCTACCTTAGATCAACTGGTCCCTAGCTAACTCACCAGCCGACTACAACTGTATGAGCAAGTCCAGATGAGACCAGCTGAAAAACTGCTCAGCTGAGCCCAGCCCGCATTTTCAAACCACCTAATTCAAAGCTACTAAATGATTGTTGCTTTGCCCCACTAAGTTTTGGGGAGGATTTTTACACAGCAAAAGTAGCAGTGGAGAATACACCAAACATGGTCCCTGGCCTCATGAAAAAAAAAATTCTCTAGTAAGATTCTTTTATTTATTTATTTTTGGTTATGAATATTCATGTGACACAAAGCTGATTGTCACCCCTCGTGCCCATTATGTGAGGGCCAGATTCATACTGGCAGTATACCCATTACCACAAATTGCAATTGTGTCCTGTGTCCCCCACCCATTTACCCCCAACTCTCTCTATCTCTCCCTTTTGCCCACTCCTTTTTTAAAAAAAAAATTATTTATTTATTTTTGTTTTTTATTTTACTTCTCAATATACATTGTAGTTGATATTCATGCCCACTTACCCGTTCCTCTCCCCCCCTCCCCCCCAACATCATATCTGTTCACTTGACTTAAATAGTTCAAGGAATTTTTGTGGTTATTCTATCTTCTTCCCCCGCCCCCATTTGTTTGTGTTTATGTATTTATTTATTTTTAGCTCCCACAAATAAGTGAGAAAATGTTGTATTTCTCTTTCTGTGCCTGACTTGTTTCACTTAATATTATTTTCTCTAAGTTCTTCCATGTTGTTGCGAATGGTAGTGTTTCACTCTTTTTTATAGCAGAGTAGTATTCCATTGTGTAGATATACCATAGTTTCCTTATCCACTCATCAGATGATGGAAATTTGGGCTGGTTCCAGCTCTTGGCTACTATACCAGCTCTTGGCTATTATAAACAGAGCTGCAGTAAACATTGAAGTACATTCGGCATGATGATTTCCATTCCTCTGGGTATATTCCCAGCAGTGGAATAGCTGGGTCATATGGTAGATCTATCTGTAATTGCTTGAGGAACCTCCATACATTTTCCATAAAGGTGGCACCATTTTGCAGCCCCACCAACAGTGTATGAGAGTTCCTTTTTCTCCGCAACCTCTCCAGCACTTATCATTCTCAGTCTTTTGGATATTAGTCATCCCAACTGGAGTGAGATAGTTTCTCAAAGTGGTCTTAATTTGCATTTCCAGGATGCTGAGTGATATGGGTCTGTTGGCCATATATCTTCCTTTGAGAAATAACTATTCAGCTCCTTTGCCCATTTTTCAATTGGGCTTTTTTTTTTTTTTTTTTTTTTTTCTGGAAAGTTGTTTGAGTTCCTTGTATATTCTGGATATTAATCCTTTGTCAGACGTATATTTTGCAAATATTTTCTCTGACTCAGTTGATTGTCTTTTTACTCTGTTGATTGTTTCTTTTGCTGTGCAGAAGCTTTTCAGTTTGATATAATCCCATTTGTTTATTTTTCCTTTAGTTGCCTGTGCTTTTTGGGTCCTATTCATGAAGTCTGTACCCACTTCTACTTCCTGGAGTGCTTTCCCTATGTTTTCTTTAAGGAGTTTTATTGTTTCAGGATGTATATTTAATTCTTTAATCCATTTTGAGTTGATTTTGGTATATGGTGAAAGGTACAGGTCTAGTCTCATTCTCCTACATATGAGTATCCAGTTTTCCCAGCAGCACTTGTTGAAAAGGCAGTCTCTTCCCCCATGTGTAGTCTTGGTGCCTTTGTCAAAGATCAGATGGCAGTAGACATGTGGATTGATTTCTGGGTTCTCTATTCTATTCCATTGATCATGTGTTGATATTTATGCCAGTACCATGCTGTTTTGGTTATTATAGCTTTGTAATATAGTTTAAAATCAGGTAGTATTATGCCTCCAGCCTTATTTTTTTGCTCAGGATTGCTTTGCCTATGCATGGTCTTTTGTTACATATAATTGTCTGGATAGCTTTTTCCATCTGAGAGAAAAATGTCATTGGACTTTTGGTGGGGATTTCATAGAATCTATAGATAACTTTGGGTAATATGGACATTTTCACAATGGTAATTCTTCCAGTCCAAGAGCATGGGATATCTTTCCATCTTCTTGTGTCCTCTTTAATTTCTCTCAACAGTGGTTTGTAGTTCTCTTGGTAAAGATTTTTCACATTCTTGGTCAGCTTTATTCCTAAGTATTTTATTTTTTTGGTGGCTATTGTAAATGGGCTAGCTTTCCAGATTTCTTTTTCTGCATGTTCACTGTTGGAGTACAGAAATGCTACTGATATTTGTGTGTTGATTTTTTATCCTGCAACTTTGCTGAAATCATTTATCAACTCTAGGAGTTTTTTTATAGAAATTTTAGGCTATTCAATATATAGGATCAAATCATCTGCAAAAAGGCATAGCTTGACTTCATCCTTTCCAATCTGGATGCCCTTTATTTCTTTCTCTTCTCTGACTGCTCTGGCTCGTACTTCCAACACTATGTTCAATAGGAGTGGTGAGAGTGGGCATCCTTGTCTAGTTCCTGTTTTTAAGGGAAAAGCTGAAAGCTTTTTTTTTTTTTTTGATATTGACAGTGGGCTTATCTTATATGGCTTTAATTATGTTGAGATACTTTTTGTCTATACCTAACTTGTGGAGAGTCTTTATCATGAAAGAATGTTGAATTTTGTCAAATGCTTTTTCAGCATTTATAGAGATGATCATATGGTTTTTGTCTTTGCTTTTATTGATGTGGTGTATCACATTTATTGATTTGTGTATGTTAAACCAATCTTGCATCCCTGGGATGAATCCCACTTGATCATGGCGTATAATTTTGTGTATGTGTTGCCATATTCTGTTAGTTAGTATTTTATTGAGGATTTTTGCATCTACATTCATCAAGGATATTGGCCTGTAGTTTTTTATTTATTTATTTATTTATTTATTTATTTATTTATTTTTTATTTATTTATTTATTTTTTTTTTAAATTTTATTTTGTCGATATACATTGTAGCTGATTAATGCTCCCCATCACCAAAACCTCCCTCCCTTCTCCCTCCCCCCTCCCCCCCAACAATGTCCTTTCTGTTTGCTTGTTGTATCAACTTCAAATAATTGTTGTTGTTATATCTTCTTCCCCCCCCCCCCCGGTTTGTGTGTGTGTGTGTGTATGTGTGTGTGTGTGAATTTATATATTAATTTTTAGCTCCCTCCAATAAGTGAGAACATGTGGTATTTCTCTTTCTGTGCCTGACTTGTTTCACTTAATATAATTCTCTCAAGGTCCATCCATGTTGTTGCAAATGGCAGTATTTCATTCGTTTTTATAGCTGAGTAGTATTCCATTGTGTAGATGTACCACTTTTTCCGTATCCACTCATCTGATGATGGGCATTTGGGCTGGTTCCAACTCTTGGCTATTGTAAAGAGTGCTGCGATGAACATTGGGGAACAGGTATACCTTCGACTTGATGATTTCCATTCCTCTGGGTATATTCCCAGCAGTGGGATGGCTGGGTCGTATGGTAGATCTATTTGCAATTGTTTAAGGAACCTCCATACCATTTTCCATAGAGGCTGCACCATTTTGCAGTCCCACCAACAATGTATGAGAGTTCCTTTTTCTCCGCAGCCTCGCCAGCATTTATCGTTCATAGTCTTTTGGATTTTAGCCATCCTAACTGGGGTTAGATGGTATCTCAATGTGGTTTTTATTTGCATTTCCCGGATGCTGAGTGATGTTGAGCATCTTTTCATATGTCTGTTGGCCATTTGGATATCTTCCTTAGAGAAATGCCTACTTAGCTCTTTTGCCCATTTTTTAATTGGGTTGCTTGTTTTCTTCTTGTAAAGTTGTTTGAGTTCCTTATATATTCTGGATATTAATCCTTTGTCAGATGTATATTTTGCAAATATTTTCTCCCACTCTGTTGGTTGTCTTTTAACTGTTTTAATTGTTTCTTTTGCTGTGCAGAAGCTTTTTAGTTTGATATAATCCCATTTGTTTATTTTTCCTTTGGTTGCCCGTGCTTTTGGGGTCGTATTCATGAAGTCTGTGCCCAGTCCTATTTCCTGAAGTGTTTCCCCTATGTTTTCTTTAAGAAGTTTTATTGTCTCAGGGTGTATATTTAAATCCTTAATCCATTTTGAGTTGATTTTAGTATACGGTGAGAGGTATGGATCTAGTTTCATTCTCCTGCATATCGATATCCAGTTATCCCAGCACCACTTGCTGAAGAGGCAGTCCCTTCCCCAGTGAATAGGCTTGGTGCCTTTGTCAAAGATCAGATGGCAGTAAGTGTGTGGGTTGATTTCTGGATTCTCTATTCTATTCCATTGGTCAGTGTGTCTGTTTTTATGCCAGTACCATACTGTTTTGGTTATTATAGCTTTGTAGTATAGCTTAAAGTCAGGTAGTGTTATGCCTCCAGCTTTATTTTTTTTGCTGAGCATTGCTTTGGCTATTCGTGGTCTTTTATTGTTCCATATAAATGTCTGAATAGTTTTTTCCATTTCTGAGAAAAATGTCTTTGGAATTTTGATGGGGATTGCATTGAATTTGTATATCACTTTGGGTAGTATGGACATTTTCACTATGTTGATTCTTCCAATCCAAGAGCATGGAATATCTTTCCATCTTCTTGTATCCTCTCTAATTTCTCTCAGCAGTGGTTTGTAGTTCTCATTATAGAGATTTTTCACCTCCTTGGTTAACTCAATTCCTAAGTATTTTATTTTTTTGGTGGCTATTGTAAATGGGCAGGCTTTCTTGATTTCTCCTTCTGCATGTTCACTATTGGAGAAAATAAATGCTACTGATTTTTGTGTGTTGATTTTGTATCCTGCTACTGTGCTGAAATCATTTATCAATTCCAACAGTTTTTTTGTAGAGGTTTTAGGCTGTTCGATATATAGGATCATGTCATCTGCAAACAGGGACAGTTTGACTTCATCTTTTCCAATCTGGATGCCCTTTATTTCCTTCTCTTCTCTGATTGCTCTGGCTAGTACTTCCAACACTATGTTGAATAGGTTGGCCTGTAGTTTTATATTTTTGATGCATCTTTGTCTGGTTTTGGTGTCAGGGTGATGTTTGCCTCATAGAATGAGCTTGGGAGAATGGCCTCTGTTTCAATCTTTTGGAACAGTTTGTAGAGAATTGGTATCAATTCCTCTTTGATGGTATGGTAGAACTCTGCAGTAAACCCATCTGGTCCTGGGCTTTCTTTGTTGGGAGACTTCTGATAACAGCTTCAATCTCTTTTATTGTTATTGGTCTGTTCAGATTTTCTATATCTTCTTGCCTCAGTTTTGGTAGTTTGTATGTGTCCAGAAATTTATCCACGCCCTCCAGATTTTCAAATTTGTTGGCATATAGTTGTTTATAGTAGTCTCTAATGATTCCTTGTATTTCTGAGGTTTCAGTTGCCATATCACCTTTTTCATTTCTAATTTTTGTTATTTGGGTCTTCTGTTTTCTTTTCTTAGTTGATCTTGCTAAAGGTTTGTCAATTTTATTTATCTTTTCAAGAAACCAATGTTTTCTTTCATTGGTCTTTCGTATTGTTTTTCGGGTTTCTGTTTCATTTAGTTCTGCTCTGATCTTAATAATTGCTTTTTTTCTGCTAACTTTGGGTTTGGATTGTTCTTGTTTTTCTTGATCTTTAAGGCGAAATGTTAGGTTATTTATTTGCCATCTTTCCATTCTTCTGAAGTAAACATTTAATGCGATAAAATTCCCCCTTAAAACTGCTTTTGCAGTATCCCACAGGTTTTGGTATGATGTGTCATTATTTTCATTAATTTCAAGAAAGCTTTTGATTTCCTCTTTAATTTCCTCTTGGACCCATATGTCATTAAGTAGAATGTTGTTTAATTTCCATGTGTTTGTATAGTTTCCAGAGTTTCGTTTATTAGTGATGTCTAATTTTAATCCATTGTGATCAGAAAAAACACATGGGATAATTCCAATTTTTTTGAATTTGTTGAGACTTGCTTTGTGACCTAACATGTGGTCTATCCTGGAGAATGTTCGTGTGCTGATGAGGAGAATGAATATTCTGAGGTTGTTGGATGGAATGTTCTGTAGATATCTGCCAAGTCCTATTGGTCTAAAGTATTACTTAGATCTCATTTTTCTCTATTGATTTTTTGCCTAGATGATCTGTCTAATGATGTGGGTGGTGTGTTCAGGTTCCCCGCTATTATGGTGTTAGTGTCTATCTCTTTCTTTAGGTCTAATATTGTTTGCTTTGTAAATCTGGCTGCTCTGACATTGGGTGCATATATATTTATGATTGTTATGTCTTCTTGATGGATAGATCCTTTTATCAGTATATAGTGTCCTTCTTTATCTCTTTTTATGGTTTTTGCTTTAAAGTCTATTTTATCTGATATAAGAATAGCTACTCCAGCTCATTTTTCATTTCTATTTGCATGGTATATCTTTTTCCATCCCTTCACTCTTAGTCTATGTGTGTCTTTACAGGACAGGTGAGTCTCTAGAAGACAGCATATTGTTGGGTTCATCTTTTAATCCAGTCTGTGTCTTTTGAATGGGGGAATTTAATCCCTTTACATTTTGAGTTATTATTGAAAGGTTTTGATTTACTCCTGTCATTTTATTGAATTTTTTTTAGATGCCTTAAGTACCCTTTTTTCTTTTCTTTCTAATTTTCTGTTTGTCTTCTTTATTTGTTGGTTTCTTGGGGTGATAGGTAAACTATTTTTTTTTTCTGTTTTGTTAGCATTTTTGTTTTGCTGGTAGGTATTGTTCTTTCCTGAGTATTCAGTGCAGTGATGGTTGTTTTTGTGGTATCAAACTCAGTATTTCCTTGAAAATTTCTTGTAGGGCTGGTTGTATGGTAGTGAACTCCCACAGTTTTTGTTTGTCTGAGAAATATACTATTTGTCCTTCATTTCAGAAGGATAGCCTTGCTGAGTAAAGTATTCATGGCTGGCAATTTTTGTCCTTTAATGTTTTAATATATCATTCCATTCTTTTCTGGCTTTTAGGGTTTCTGATGAAATGTCTGATGTTAGTCTGATTGGGGCTCCCTTACAGGTGACTTGCCACTTCTCTCTTTCAGCTTTTAAGATTCTCCCTTTGTCTTTGAGTTTTGCCAGTTTGATTATCACATGTCTTGGAGAGGACCTTTTTGGGTGGAATGTGTTTGGGGATCTTTGTGCTTCCTGAATCTGGTGATCTGTGACTTTCCCTATACCTGGGAAGTTTTATGCTCTTATTTCATTGAATATGTTTTCAATGCCATTTCCTTTTTCCTCCCCTTCTGGAATACCCATGATTTGGATATTTGAGCACTTAAGGTTGTCTGTTGTCTCTCTTAGATTTCTTCAGTTTTTTGGATTCTTTTTTCTTTTTTCTGTTCTGTCTGTATTAATTCTAGCAGCCTGTCTTCAAGGTCAGAAATTCTCTCTTCTGCTTGTTCAAGTCTGCTGGTTAAACTCTCTGTTGTGTTTTTTATTTTGTTGAATGAATCCTTCAGCTCCACTAGCTCAGCTACATTCTTTTTCAAGGCATTGATTTCTTTGTACATTTCTTCTTTCAGATCCTGTATATTTTTTCTCATTTCATTGTGCTGTCTAACTGAGTTTTCTTATATCTCATTTAGTTTCCTTAGAATAGTTACTCT
The DNA here is from genome assembly GCF_027409185.1 of Cynocephalus volans. Classification (NCBI taxonomy): domain Eukaryota; kingdom Metazoa; phylum Chordata; class Mammalia; order Dermoptera; family Cynocephalidae; genus Cynocephalus; species Cynocephalus volans. The sequence goes on along the minus strand of NC_084478.1, from coordinate 41,292,449 downwards.
AAATTCCTTGTCTGTCATTTCAAAGACTTCCTGTTCTATAGGATCTAGCTCTTGACAGTTATTATTTTCTTTTGGTGGTAATGTACTTTCTTGATTTTTTATATTTCTGGTATCTTTCCTTTGGTGTTTTGTCATTGTGGCTGGGGGTATCACAGTCTACTCGTTTCACTCTGATGTCTGGCTTGGATCCTGAAGGGACTGCTGCTTCTGGGCAGCAGGAACTAGCCTGGGCTGGGGGTCCTACTGTGCCTGCCTATTCTGTCACAGCTGGCTTGGGTTGTGGGGTCCCCAAGGCTCTTAAGACTCTCCTGGTGCTGGGGACCAGCCTGCGCTGGAAGTCCCACCCTACCTGTCTTCTATGGCATGGCTGGCTCGGAGTTAGGGGGCCCCAAGGCTCTTGAGTCTCTCCCGGGGGTGGGGACTGGCCTGTGCCAGGAGTTCTACCCAGCCTGCCTTCTCCGGGATGGCTGGCTTGGGGTGTGTGAGCCCTGAGGCTCTTAAGTTTCTCCTGGCAGCGGAGATTGGCCTGGGCCAGAAGTCCTGCCCTGCCTGCCTTCTCCGGCCCAGCAGGCTCAGGACATGTGGGCCCAGAAGCTCTAAAGTCTGTCTACACAGTGTGGAGCAACCTGAACTGGGGTCCCATGGTATGTGACTCCTGCCTGCTCCAGCGCAGATCTCGGGTCCTCTGTCACTGCTCCTCAATAGCTGCAAATTGTCGCTCTGGGAGAGAGCGACACCAGGAACCAACTATTCTGCCATTTTGTCTGGAAACTCCCCACTCCTTATTGTAGCCCAAGGAATGTTCTCTCCCTCTGCAAGTCCAAAGCACTACTGTGGTCTTTCTTTCCTTCCTTCTTTCTCTCTTAGCTCCTACATATGAGTGAGCACATGTGGTATTTATCCCTCTGTGCTTGACTTATTTCACTCATCATAAGTTTCTACAGGCTCATCCATATTGTTGCAAATGGGAAAATTTCCTTCTTTTTTTATGGCAGAGTAGGATTCCATGGTATATGTACACCACAGTTTCCTTATCCAATCATCCATTGATGGACATTTAGGCAGGTTCCATGTCTTGGCTATTGTAAACAACGCTGCGATGAACATGGGAGTGCAGGTATCCCTTTGACATGATGATTTCCATTCCTCTGGGTATATACCCGGAAGTGGGATTGCTGGATCATATGGAAGATCTATCTGTAGTTTGAGAAACCTCCATACTCTTTTCCATAGTGGTTGTAATGTCTGGGCACAGACTTTATGCACAAGAGCCCAAAAACACAAGCAGTAAAAGAAAAAATAAACAAATGGGACTATATCAAATTAAAAAGCTTCTTTACAGCAAAGGAAACAATCAACAGAGTGAAATGACTGCCTACGGGAGCGGGAGAACATTTTTGCTAACTATGCATCCAACACGGGATTAATATCCATAATATATAAGGAACTCAAGCAATTATACAGTAAAAAAAATCAAATAATTCAATTAAAAAATGGGCAAAGGAGCTGAATAGACATTTTAAAAAGGAAGACATACAAATGGCCAACAGGTCCACCTTATATCCTAGCTATAGAGACGTGAAGGTATTCCCACAATATTCAAATGTTTGTTGAAATGAATAAGTGAGCAATTACAAAACAATGCATCAAAAAATCAGTTTCTTAAAAGCAGTCCCTGCATTACTTAAGGATAACTATCAATTGTTCAGATCTCAAAAAAATACTTTTCCATCTGATATGCTTTTCTGTGCTAACCTGAGAACATGACAAACTTGTGTGATGGTTATGGCCCCAGGTTAGCTCCAAAGCATATTCAAATGTGGATAAACTAGAATGTGCCTGGTGCCAACAGTCACAGCAGGGTTGCACCCCGACCCCCAACACCCCCCCACCCCCATTTTGCAGCAGCAGCAACAGCACCTCCCTGTTGTTGGCTGTTAGTGACCTGGTGACCATGGGGGATATAGGGTACAGCCAAGGACACTTGATAAGGGGCTGGAAACATTTCTCACCAGAGCCAGGGTTGGGGTGGGGATAGGTTTAGGCCCCATCATCTCCACCAGCACCTCCAAAACCACCCACACATTTGCATATTCTCCATACACTCTGCAAATACAACTTCAAGACAAGTCTCCCAGCTCACAGGAGCCTCCTCCCCATCCCTGCCTGGGGCTCGAGGGCAGCCTGTTCCTGCCCCTGTGCTCAGGCTGTTAATATGGTTGCTGAAAGCACACATTTTATTCTAGGTTTTAGAATTTATAGGTGGGTGTGGGAATAGATATTGAGTGGTGGCAGCAGGTGGACTGTTTTCATCAGGGAAGTGCAAATTAAAACTACATTGAGATACCACCTCACCCTGCTCCCCCCAAATAATAAAGATAAAGGAAGAAATACATTAAATTTAAAAAATGTGATTTTGCAGTTGTCATATTTCTAGGTCCTACCACTGGAAACCACCATTGCTACTATTACTGTTACTGAGGTTGTTCTTAGCCACCTTCAGTATCAGCTGTCTTGTCCTCTTTCCCCAGTGTTATACCCAGGTGGGAGGTGGTGATTAAAGTGTTTAAAGTTAGTGGATGTAAACAAGCCTTCCATGAGAGGTGCTTGCACTTAGTAGGCAGTTTTCTAAACATCAAAAGCCTTTGGTACTTAAAGGAGTTAGGCTACAAAAATAGTCTTTCGTGAAATGTGGTTTATATTTTATGATGGACCGCCTTTTTTTTCTATGCAAGTCACAAAAACATAGATTGATCCAAGCCAGCCTATTGTTCACATTGGACCTGCTAATTCCCAAGAACCAGTAAGAGAGTGTTTTTGTTTTAAATTTCTAATTCACCAATGTCTGATATGTTTAAAAATCACAATAAAAATGAATTTCTAGATATTGCTGCCGTGTAAAACTGCTATCAATGTTTCTATTTGCTTATGCCTCTGTTTCTTTACTTAATCTCACCATGGGCTGGCAACAAAGTATTCACAGCCCAGGACCAGCCTGAGGACCACACAGTGAGAAGCCCTGCAGTGAGATATTTTGGAGAAGAAGGAGTGTTAGAGATTTGCTCTGTTTTAGTTTTTCTCCTGTCAATACAAGAGCCACCTTACAGTCCCAGACAAGCAGAAAGGTATCATTGTTTAGAGAATATCACTGTTATATATAATAATGTTCAGTAATGGGTAATAATAAAATCATTCAATCAACACCGTCTTCTGACAACCAATATGATTATCATTTTCCAGTATGATAATGCATGAAGAGGAGAATTAAATAAATCATCAGTTATATACTGAGCATCTAGTATGTGCAAGACATCTAGCATGTCCCAAGAGCTAGGGATATATCACTGTATAAAACAGACAAGACTTGACGCTTACAAAGCTTGTGTTGTAATAGGAAGTCCCCAAAATATAGAATCAATTTTGAATGGACCCTGCATTTTCCCCTCTCGCTGTTAGCACAAATGCTTGATAAACCTCATTACCTTTTTATAATTAATTATTGGCTTCTTTCTTTCATGACAATTTTAAAACTAGTTTGGATGATTTGTATTTATTTCCTGACCTGATTGTGGAATTTTGGAGTAGTCCTCATTTGCCCTTTTCCAAGCAATTTTTTTTTCTAATTTAAAAATTGCATTGTGAATGTTTCTCTGATCAATTGTTTCATTTATATTAATATATCCAAGCAACTGGCCATGTCCTATAAGAAAAAATGAGGTCTAGAAAGAGGAGAAGGACTATTAATTTGCAGAAGTACATTTCGAAAGCAAAAATTGTACAACAGGGAGTTTAGCTTAACATTTCAACAGGACAAACATTCACCACAATAATTATTTGTTAATATTAATCTATATTATGGATACTGGAGAATAAATCTATGAAATGAGTTAACCCAGGAACTGCTAGTAGACAATGAGTTGCAATGGAGGAATTAGGCATGGCAAGATGGCAGATTAGAGGTGCCTGGGGTGCGTCCCTCTCACAGAAAAGGACCAGAACAACTAACAGACAGCTAAATATTAATGGGAGCATCCGTGAGAGAGTGTAGGAGTGCAGCAGGAGACTGGTGAGATTCCTATGGAGCATGAATGCCCAGGATGGCAGCATAGAGAAGAAAGAAAGGCACACAGCCTCAGCTGCCATGTTTCTGCCACTGGGCTTGGTGCAGGAAGGACTCTCCCTTGTGGGGAAAAGGTAGGCAGAGGGCCCACACCAACCCCATTTTCACCACAGAGTCCTGCAGATCCCTTTGCAGGACAAGCCCAGAGCCAAGTGTGGGGAGTTACACACTGCATTGTTCTAGAACAGGAGTGTAGACTGTGCATTCCTCCACCCCATGACCCAAACCAATACAGGATGGAACCATCTTAAAACCATAGCCACTGCAGAAGCGCACCCCATTCTGGGGCTAGTTGCCACTGTACTTCCTCACAGGAGAAGCTACAATATCTTCATCCCAGTGTCTTGAGGCCTAGATCCAGAGGTGGCTGTGACCCCAGTCCTTCATGACTGGGAAACCAACCGCAGGTCTGCTGAACTGATGCACCCCGACAGCTCTGGCCAGAGATCAGTCAGGAAGATCCTGTCTGCCCCACCAATGGGCTGAGTTCTGTGCACCCAAGCTCCCAACCCAGAAAACCAGATCACAAGTCCCTACTCTGAGGAACACACTCCTAGGCCAGTGGAACTAAAGTGCACTCGTGCCCACCTGAAGCAGTCAGGCTTTCTTGCCCTCAACAGCTCCACCTAGTGGCCTCACCCACCACCTGAGAAGTGGCTGGCAGGACCCTCTCTTGGCAGGCCTGCCTCATGGCCTCGCCCATTGCCTGAGAAAGGGCAGACTGGGCTCCCTCTCTGTAGCACCACCTAGCAGCCTTGCCCACTGCTTGAAGTGGCTGGCCAGGCCCCCTATCTGCAGCCCCAACTAGCCACCCCTCCCACTGTCCTGCAGACCCACTCTCAAACTGCCAAGGGAAAGGTAACCTTGGACCTGGTGCAGTGGACTCGCTCCTGATAGACCGGCACCCAGCTAGCCAAACCAAAACATGCCCATGTCCCCCGACTCAGAGCAACAGCCCAACTGTCACACCTCTGGTGGACACACCTCTGAGTCTTTTAGCCATCACACACATCCCTGGAGGGCCTTCCTCCAGTCAGAGAATCAGCATAGTGAGCCTGCCACTGGCAAACCAGCCCTGGAATCCCTGACATGCTACACATCCACACCCCAGCCTGAATATTAGTCCAGCAACCCCATCCTCAGTGAGCCAGTTCTGTAATGACTGACTCACAGTGAGCACATGCATACCCCCAGCCTGAAAACCAACACAGTGAGTCCATTCCCAGCAAAGCTGTGCCACTGTTGCCACAAAACTCCCAAGCATAAGCTGTTGAGGCATATGGAGACATAGTGAACGTGGATTACAGCTGAAGAAATTACTACTACACCCATCCAGAACTACATTACACTACTGCACCCATCCAGAACAAAGCTATTGTACTCTACCCAACTGACACACAAAGACACATTTGCATGTGAAAGTCCTTTGCCATGCAAGCCACACTACAAAAATTCAAAGAAGTAACTGTTTCACCAGATGCATAGATATCAATGCAGAGCAACAAAACACATGAACAAACAAGAAAACATGACACCACCAAAGAAATACAATAATGCTCCAATAACTGATCCCAAAGAATCAGAAATTGCCTACTTGCTGGAAAAAGAATTCAAATTAAAAATCTTAAGGAAACTCACTGAGGTACAAGAGAATGCAGACAAACAAGTCAATGAAACTGGAAAACCATGATTTGAATGAGATAGATATCCTAAAAAAATTAAGCAGAAATCTGAGAATTGAAGAATTAATTGAATGAAATAAAAAATACATCTGAGAGTCTCAACAATAGACTGGATCATTCAGAAGAAAGATTTTCTGATTTTGAAGACAAACATTTTGAAATAATCCAGGAAGATAAAAAAGAAAAGAAAAAAATAATAAAAAGCCGACAAGATTAATGGTATACTATTAAGTGAACAAATATTTGAATTATGGGCAATCCAGAAGGATAAAAAACCAAAAAAGTTATTGAAAATACATTTAATGAAATAATAGCTGGAAATTTCTTTAGCCTTGGGAAAGATACGAACATCAAATCCAGGAAGCTCAAAAGTCCCCAAATAGATTCAACCCATAAAAGTCCTCTCCAAGACACATTGTAGTCAAACTCAGAAGTTAAAGACAAAGAATTCTAAAAACAGCAAGAGAAAATTGTCAAGGTACTTATAAGGGAATCCCCTTTAGACTAACAGCTGACTTCTCAGCAGAAACTCTACAGGCCAAGAGAGAATGGGATGATATATTTAAAGTACTGTAAGAAAGAACCTGCCAGCCAAAAAATTATACCCAGAAAAGCTATCCTTCAGTATTGAAGGAGAAATAAAATCTTTCTCAGATAAGCAAAAATTAAGGGAATTCATCACCACCAGTCTGGCCTCCCAAGTAATGCTTAGGGGAGTCCTACAACCAGAAGAGAAAGAAAAATAACAACCATCATGAAAACACCTAAAAATATAAAACTTACTGGTAGAATAGATACACAAATTAGAAAGAGAAATGAATCAAACCTCATCAATAAAGAAAACCAACAAACTGCAAGGATAAACACTAAAAAAGAAATAAAGGAATAAAGGATACACAAAACAATCAGAAAAAACAACCAACAAAATGACAAGAGTAAGACCTCACATATTAATAATAACCTTCAATGTAAATGGATTAAATGCCATAATTAAAAGACATAAACTGGGCCAATGGTACAGTACCTTACTCATCATTTAAGAACTATATTTACAGAGGATGTTTGATTTGGGGGGGCTTTTTTATATTAGAAGGTTTTGTGTTTTTGTTTTGTTTGGTAATCAAAATGATTATGCTTTGTGGCTGTCCATCAACGTAAGTAAAAAAAGAAAAAGCACTTCAACCTCCTCCCCCATTTACATTATTTATTAACATATTTCAAAAATTAGATTAGTTCTATAAATAATTTAGAGTAGTGAAAGTATTTATTTTTGGTATGATTGGCCCACCATGCAGACTCTGTGTGTATATGTGTGTGTGTTTGTGTTTGTACATGCATGAGGGAGAAAAATCTAAATAAGAGGCACACCAATGGCTATTGTTCAAATACATAAAGATAAATTTATTTTAAAACAGTCCATAAGAAGGGTATCTGTATTTTTCAGAGAATCCTTTGGAAATTAGGCTCAGAAAACAGATACCATGGTTTGTGCAAACATGTAGTGGAAGAGTAAGATTTTTTTACCTCTAGATATTCCTGAGACTCTAATGAGTGAGAAAAAGCTTTTCAGCTCACATGTGGCTGCTGTGACTCCCACCTGGGCTTTCATATCTGTAGCTAAGGTCAGTGTACAGACATTACACAGTGCTAGAAGCTCTCATGTTCAAGACAGGACATGCCTAATCCTCAGCTACTCCTTGTTTTAAGTTCAGTTCTTTGGGTAACTTTAATTTCTTTCAGGACACTTGGGATGAATTCATTAAGTTTCCTCTGAAGCACCCTGAAGGGTGCCATCCTTACTTATAGAGCTAAGTGGAGATGTTTACAGAACAGCCCAAGTTTACTGTAGGGACTGGCTCAGGCACTGAGCCTCTGAGACATTCTGTGGATGAGGATAAGGATGGCAGAATGGATTTTATTACATCTCTATTTCTCCCTTCTTCTTACTCTCTACCATTTCCTTTAGGTGGGGAAAACATTTTGAAGTAATAGATAGGTTTCTTACCCTCATATTTTCATGGAGATGAAATGAATTTTTGGCTTAAGTCAAAAAAAGCAGCCAAACCTGAAGTCATATTTGATGGGGGAAATGACATAAAACAATATTATAGAATACTGGATATATATGTTTACACAGGAATTTAGTGTACTCCTTTTAAATAAAAGGAAAAACTCCAGGAAACAAACAAAAAAAAGACATAGACTAGATGAATGGATAAAAAAATGACCCACTCATATGCTGACTACAAGAAACACACCTTCCCTGCAAAGACACACATAGACTGAAAGTGAAAGGATGGAAAAAGATATTTCATGCAAATGGAAAACAAAAGAGAGCAGGAGTAGCTATACGTATATCAGATAAAGCAGACTTTATATCAAAATATGCACTATGAGACAAGGAAGGCCATTATATAATGATAAAGGAATCAACACACCAAGAAGATATAACAGTTGTAAATATATATGCACCCAACACTGGAGCAACCAGATGTATAAAGCAAATTTCATCCAATTTAAAGGGAGAGATAGATGCTAACACAATAATAGCTGGGAACTTTAACACCCCACTCTTAGCACTGGACAGATCATCAAGACAGAATATCAACAAAGAAATACTGTATTTAAATGGCTCCATAGACCAGATGGACCTAATAGACATTTATGGAACATTTCATCCAATGGATGCAGAATACACATTCTTCTCATCAGCACACGGAACATTCTCTAGGACTGATCATATGCTGGGGCCACAAAACTAGTCTCAACAAGCTAAAAAGAATTGAAACCATATCAAGTATTTTTTCTGACCATAATGGAATAAAACCAGAAATCTGTAACAAGAATAATTCTCAAAACTACACAAATACATGGAAATTAAACAACATGCTCCTGAATGACCATGGGTCAAAGAAGAGATTATGAAGGAAATGAAAAAATGTATTGAAACAAACGAAGAGAGAAACACTA